>NW_019718619.1:1016667-1127059 GCF_002891405.2 Cryptotermes secundus | reverse complement strand
AGGAGAAAGCTCTAGATCGCATTAAGTGGAGGAACTGTTTTGGAAGAAAATGTGGACCTGTCGTCTGACAGATTACTGATGAATGAATGAACGAATATATATATATATATATGCATAGTCGGGATAGCGCAGTCGGCATGGAGATTAGCTACGAGCTGGAAGACCGAGGGGTCGGAGTTTGAGTCCTTGTAGGGTAAAAAATTTCCTTTCTACACGTCGTCCAGACCGGCTTTGGGTTCAACACAGACTCCTACCCAATGGGTGCGGGGCTGAGGCGTGAAGCCCACCACTCACCTCCAACAAGTGCCGAAGTCAAGAATACGTGAATCTATACAACCACTCCCGCATACGCCTCAATGGCGTAGTGCTTAATTAATTAAGATAAGGACAACTTTTTTTTCCTTTGGCACTACAGCCCCAGTGGGCCTAAGCCTACCTCCATGAACTTCTCCGTTCACTTCAGGTTCTCTAGATCTTACACATTCGGTAGGACTCCTTGGGCGGATGACCAGCTCGTCGCAAGGCCTCTACCTGTACACAAACACAGAAAAACGCACACGCACAAACTAAACATCCATGCCCTAAATGGGATTCGAACCCACGATCCCGGTTTCCAAGCGAGCGAAGACAGTATCTGCCAAGGACAACTTTCCCTTTATATGTATAACAGGTTGCTGTTCTATCGACAGGAAGCCATTTGCAGAATACTGGTCTGACAGAATGATTTGAATAAAATTTTAGGCATACGAGTAAAACAAGGTGGAAGGAAAGCTGAATCAATTTTCTTATTTTCGAATATTTATTACTAAATCAGTAAAAAGTTACTTGCCTGTCGGGAGAAATTAAAAACAAGTTTATAAATGCTCGGTATGAGATTACAATGAATGTCATATACTCGCATCAGTAGTGTAAACAGAACAAACAAAGGTGATAAATTTCAATCAAGGTCTGTATAAGATTTTACTTATTCAAAATTCTCTAGGAAAATGAAATCTTAATATTAAAAGAGAGCTATAAATAAATACCTTGAAGAAAACAAATTAAAGTATTAAATTAGTACCGAATTATGTAAAGAAGATCCTTTAATTTACTATTAATTCATGCAAAAATTCGAATTAAAATTTGTTGCTTAGCTACACAATATTCTACGAACCACTGCACCAAAACGTACCCACACCATCAACATAGTACATCTGGCAAGATGTGATAAATTCAATTTTATGAAAAGAAATACCAACCTTCTTCAAACTCTAAGAATCCGACAGAATTCCCTAGTCTGTCTCTTTCCTTGCTTTATTTTGTATCTTGCGTATTGACTGAAAGAAAGAAGAAATATCACCCCTTCCCTCCTCCACCTGTCACAGAGGGAGACGAGAACGACGGAAAACTTTATATAAAGTAGAGAAAAGATGCGGGGGAAGGGGTAAGGGGATAAAGCATCTTACGAAAATGTCTCGTGTGTTTGGAGGTGGTTTTTAGAAAGGGACGTTGGTGGGATGAGGGGTTGAAATCGATGCCACTGAGCTCGAGTGACAGACTGTGACAGAATAAGGGACACACTTTGAAGGGGGTGGGTGGAGATGTAGCTTGAAACAAGGAGGAAGAAGAATTCTGTATTTGGTAGGGAGATCTTCCCCATGAGAGGGTGAGAACAGGAGGACATGCATGATTAGAATATACAGCAAAGTATATTAGAATACAAGAACTTTTATCACAGCGCTAAGTGCTTGTTTCCGGAAGACAGAGTTGGTGATAATCAGTGTGTTTTGGAGGTGTGCTTTATTAATATTTTCAAGTATAAGGGGTAGGCGTGACTAATAACTGTTGGTTCTAGTTTTGATGAGTTGATTTATTGAGTGTATCTATTACAATTACACTTGATTATAACAGTTCACATATTGAACTCCTTCACCATTCGCTACAAATGGCCCGAAAACTTCGCTCTTTATTGGGAACATTTGTTCGTCCGCCCATCTTTGATCATACTACACCATCGTCTTACGGTTCCTTCTCTCATTAAGGCCACGCCATAGCTCAAACGGTTAGTCGCTGGCTTCCCACCGCGTTGGTCCGAGTTGGAGCCCAGTTCTGGTCATGTGGTATTTCTGGCGGACAAATTGGCGCTGGGGCGGGTATTCTCCGAGTAGTTCGGTTTCCCCTGCCATTCTTCATTCCATAAATTACTCCAGAGTCCCATCACCTATCATCCGGAACTGGTACAATAGGCCAACAATGGCCGCAGTACAAAGTCGACTCACTCTCCTTCACCCATTACACTTTGACCATAAACCGTCGCGTATAATTCAGCATGAATTTCCGCACCATCATCTTTTTAGCTTGAAGAAAACGCATAACGTGGTGAATTTCGAAGCTGGCGGGATTATCAATCGCAGGAAAAATTATAAATCACTCTGTATAGACAAGAAGAAGAAGAACCAGGTGACCAGTTATGTGATGGTTTACAAGGCAATGAGTCATGTGACGCTACTTCAAATGCGCCACCTCTCCCTGCTCCTACACTACTTTCGTAAATAAACGAAAGTTACTTTCCGAATAGCCCTTGTGCCCCAAAAGAATTCGCTTAGTGGGGGGTGGGTCCGAGTGGCTACGTCCACTCGGCACGGCGGCCACTGATTGGCCTAGTGTAGCCCGCCCCGGGTGATTATGATGGAGAATTTGATGGAATGAAGATTGGCAGGGGAAACCGAAGTACTCGGAGAAAACCCGCCCAGAGCCACTTTGTTCACTACAAATCTTACTTGACCAGACACGGGATCGAACCCGGGCCGCCGCGGTGGGAAACCAGCGACTAACTACTTGAGCTATAGCGCGGCTCCTTGTACCCCTATATACTAGACACTATATTTACTCATATGTGGACCTATGAATTCAATTAAAAATCTGGTTTATTTAATTATTGTTGAAAGTAAAATGCATAGGTAATATTCGCATGTGTTTTAAAAGAGTTTCTCATTGTTTAAGAATTGTGTGTGTAGTGTCACTTCGTTTAATTACCTGAAACCCCATATGATTTACAGGAAAATTGTATTTAACTTCAAATTTGTGATTCATTTTTCTCTATAATTTTTTTTCGAGATATTTGTGGCTCAGGCAAGTGGTTAGCGAGTGACAGTCAATAAAAACGCAAAAAGGAAGCAAGTAAATCTACTTGTCAAGTGCACATTACTTATTTATAGAAAATTTAAACTTTTCGACAAATATTCAGAATTGAAATCAATGGCCTCTGTGGTCTAGTGGTCAGAGTTCCTGACTACAGATCCGGAGGTTTCGGGTTCGATTCCCGACGCTACCAGATTTTCTGAGAAGCAATGGGTCTGGAACTTGGTTCACTCAGCCTTGTGAGGATAATTGTGGAGCTATTTCAAGGTAATAGCCGCTGCGGTGGGGATTCGTTGCGCTGACCACGAGACACCCTCTGTGCGCAAAAGTTGGCCCTAACTTCGCCGACAAGCGACGGTCGCTCGGTCGGTATAGTTCGCTTGCGGCCTACAGGCCACGGAGTTTGTTTCATTTTTGGTAATAATTTCAGCCGTTCTAGCATTGTTAAAGCGTACACACAGACACACGAACAAACAAAATGAATTTAATAGGCGCTCCGCATTGCAGCGAACGTACCTAAACATATACAAATGCAATGCTTACTACATTATCGAAAAAAAATAACGAAAGTTTTACTGACAAAGTAACTATATAGCCTACACTTGGACTTAAGTGTAAATCCAGGCAAGTGTTACACAATACAGTACAATATAAAGTATCCATATTGACATTGGAGACATGTCGGAGGGCCAAGTGGAGTATGCAGGCGATGTATTTTAAGTGACAAATGACACGCACCACGCGACCACGTCCAAGGTCGATCCATCACAATTTCGACAAATGTCGCCTCACTTCCTGACGCCATATAGAACACAAGAAATGAGTACTGTTCGTGCCACCCACCTCCCCACCTCCCCATAGCCGTTTCTCTCTCTGCTCAACTTTGCATCGATCAGCCAGAAATAAAGAAACAGCGCTGAAGATGATGTTCGTACGAAGTCTTACTGCACACTGCTCAGCCGGGCAATTAATCCAATGGAGCAGAGCTGATACACTTGCTCATCTGGTCAAGAAATCCCCCTCACTTTAGTGAACCCCATGATTCATCATTGTGTCACAGGAGCCAGACTGGCCAGTTGAAACCAGTCCAAAATCTAACACATCGTTTCTTCGATATTCATTTCAACAGAATTCTTACGTTTACGTGTACACGTAGGTTTCAGAGTGATCTCTTATATTCAGATTTCCCGACCAATATGGCATGCCAAACCTCGGTTATTTCAATCTTATTGATACGGTGAGTCAAATGATATCCGCCCTCCTGT
Source organism: Cryptotermes secundus (assembly GCF_002891405.2). NCBI lineage: Eukaryota > Metazoa > Arthropoda > Insecta > Blattodea > Kalotermitidae > Cryptotermes > Cryptotermes secundus. The sequence goes on along the minus strand of NW_019718619.1, from coordinate 1,122,674 downwards.
TACTTCAGAAACCGTAAGGAAACATATTCGACGTAAGATCTGAGCCTCTCCCAGCAACGACTACAAACATTTTTGGAATGCCACTCTGAATCTTGCTGCTTCTGCGTCTGCTTCTTGCTGGTATCTTACTTGGTTTACTTTAGACCCTAAACAGGGAGGCAGCAGGTTTCTCCGAAACGTATGTGGGATTCTGACGAATTATACGCCGTTACATCTCAGAAGACAACATTCTTCGCCTTCGATGTTAGTCTTCCCTTACAGAAACCAAGTTTCGCAAGCAATACGTAAAGATAAAAAGTAAAGTTGTTCCTGTGTTTAACTAATTAAGCACTATGCCATGAAGAGGTATGGTGGAGTGGGTATAAACATCCATATTTTTTTGGCCTCGTCACTATTTGGAAGACGCACAGTGGACCAATAACTGGTCTAAGTTCATGGGGAAACCCACCCCGTCTAATAATAATAATAATACTATTTGGAAGAGAGAGGTTAATTTCACACCCCGGCCGCTTTAACCCCAGGGAAAGAGCCCCCCGTACCATTTGGATAGGAGGCTGGGTGAGCCTCAGAGTCAGTCTCGACTACTTGGAGAAGACAAAATTCTAGGTTATTCTACTAAAATTTCGCACATTTTAATCTCTAGGTTTTAGACGAGAGGCAAGATAAGAGATTCTAAACTGAACAGTCATAGTTATTACCATGAATTAATTTCCTCTTGCCTCATATGAAGTTCTCACAGCTGTGACCATGACGTATACAATCTTGTAGGATATAAATCCGTGTAACCTGTCGGACGTTTGCCGACTTGTTTAAGGACTACACTACACTACACTACCTCTTCTTCAGAATCGAAGAGTAAGCTTCTGCCATGAAGAGCAAGCTGCTCCCATACTACACTCAGTTACATCCACAAGGGCATTTCTGATCTTCTGATCTCTTCTGATCTTAACTTCTTTATGCGTGTAATGTTTGCTCATTACTATTCATCCCGTCTGCGATATTTGCAATTTTCAGCATTTTCGAATCGTCTATTAACTTCATTTACAGGCAGATTTTAAATTTGGCTCACATTCTAAAATGTGATATGCACTTTCCAAGTTTATCTTTGTCGATCAGAGACCATGCGGTTTATGGCATGAACCGTGTTCGCCCGCTAGAACACTGGGATCGTGGGTTCGAATCCCACTGAAGGAATGGCTATCTGTGTCCGTTTATTCTGTTTGTGTTCTTCTGTGTGTGGTTAGAGACCTTGAGATGAGCTGATCCCCCGTCCAAGGAGTCCTACCGACTGTGTTTAAACACTGAAAAAGCAGCCAAAGTTCAACAAAAGGACAGTAGAGCAAGAGAGAGAGAGAGGCACACACAGAGAGAGTTTCTCCGTCACAAAATATTATTACTCTGAAGGAATAAAGAAGGGATTATTGGCGGAATATAGGGCATAAATTAATGGTGCAAAAGGTATACATAATTTCAGTTATAAACACGGAACGCGAAGAGGAGAAAGCCACGGTAAAGTGGATCTTATAGGAGTAGGTTTGGGGTATAGATTGGATTCATTTGGCTCAGATGGGGAATAATGGTGGAATCTTTTGACAACTGTAATTAATCCTCTTATTTCACAGAAGGCGAGTAAATATTGACTAACTGAGCGATTATGACCTTTTCAAGAATGACTCAGTTCCCTACGATCATTTTTAGAACAACTTTCATACTAGTGCCTAATAGATTTTCGGAAATATCCACTTTAAGAGGCTGAACTTGGCACCGACGAGAACAGGAAAGAATATTATAATTCTGGCTCATTACAAAGGTTAGACTCGCTGTCAAAATAGTTCGGTTATGACTCGAAATGTCACACATATTTTACTAAAACTGACAGTGCAACCTCACCACCGAACATATCTTTGTAACGGATATCAGTAACCTTTTGGAGTTGCGGGTTGCATTGCCCATAGAATCTAAGGTTTCTCGCAGGTACCGGAACCCTCCACAGGAGACTGACAGGTTGCTACATCAGTAAAGCTCATTTATACTCTCGCTTAACGTCGATATACCGGAGTTAAAAAGCACAAGGCCTTTTGTAACTGATACAACATCATACAAGAACCAATTACCTAAAAATGTATCTGTACGTCCACTATGATTGATAGAATCACTGCGGATGCTACTGAAATCTCGAGAGGAAATGTATCCAAACAGAAGGTCTTCAGGGTAGGCGTTATCGAAGTTGGAATCCATCAGAGTGACGTATTTCCTCTTCCTTCTGCAATGTGGAGACAGACAAGGAGAAGACGGACAGAAACAGGGAAGCGGCGGCGTAAGGAAAGCAGAAAAAGAAGCCATTTTCATGAGTTTTCTGCTACTGCTGTGGTTTACTTGAGGGTTTCCTTTTTTCCAATAAGCGATCTTGGAGACGCCCCTCCAATCCTCCCCTCGAAATACAGAGCAATCTCGCAATATCAGGAAGTCTCCTGGAACAGGAACAATAGCAGACTGCAATGCACAACATATTCCAATGTATTAAATTGAGGGCTCGACAGAACAACAACAAAAAATTAAACAAGAACACGTGAATATAATAGTGCATGACAATAGACACTCACTCATGGAGCTAAGCCCTTCTTGAGAAGCTGCCAATTGTACGGCTACTCAAGAACTTCCCAGCATTTTATGGAACCCGAAGGTTCCACTGGTCCCTATCCCGAGCTAGATCAATCCAATTCATTTTATCGTATCCTATCTCTCTAAGATTTATTGTAATATTATCCACCCACCAACGACGTGGTCTTCCCAGTGGGCTCTTTCCTTCTGGCTTTCCCACCAATATCCTATAAGCATACCTCTTCTCCCCATTTGTTGCTACATGGCCTGCCAACCTCATCTTCCTTGACTTGATCATTTTAATTATACTTGGAGAAGAGTACAAGTTACGATAGACAGAAAGTATTAAAAAATCTAACATTTACATAAATTTATTTGAATCTTCCTATGGTGACATTCATAGATTTAGATTAATTCGATTCAGCGATTAGAACTGCCTTCCTTTCAGAAATAGTGGTACCTGTATATTCCGCCAAAGGGCCAGTTTCATTTGATCCAGCTAACAAATAGAATCCTTCGGTCACACAATAATAATTTTTGTTGAATAAATAGTTCCGGTTCTCGCCACGTAGCCAGTCGCCTCTGTCGAGGTGAATATTCTTGTTAGGGCGTAGAGTTATTTATCTTAATTCAGCCATTCAACAAGACAGCTTGAATGTTTTATACATGAAAGTAATAACTGAGAACTATTCTATTACCACGCATGTAATGAGAAACTATCTTTTGAGATATGTACGAACTATGTATATATATACATATGTATATTAATTTAATCCACCATTGAGCTCCTATTTATCGTGGAATAATTTGGCGAATTTGAACAAACACAATGAACAAACTCTCAAATGTACACTGAAGGACACGCATATAAATTCGTACTGTTTATTCTTTATAAAATCTTATTACAACTGAACTAAGCATCCAACAGATGGCTGTACTACAAATTATAAGAGAATATTTCACAACAAATTTTTAAGTACAAACTACGGCCCCTTTCTGACAAGGAATCTTCTCTAACTTATTCTCTGTATGGAGTGCTTCCTACATATTCCACTAGATATACACTAGATATACACAATTAATTACATTGCCAATGTCATCGCCATATCTAACCTGCTAATATAGGCTATATAGGCCATACGTAACTGACATAGTTCTTTAATATCACCGGTTAAAGGTGGTAGTTTAATTTGAGATACTCACTTAATATTTATAATTTGACATGGGAGGAAAATATTCTGTTTTCATATTTCTTCAGTGTGTCAATATATATGCCGGTCACAGCAGCCGAGCAGTCTAAGGCATGTACTGTCTTCGCTCGCTTGGAAACCGGGATCGTGGGTTGGAATCCCACTCAGGGCATGGATGTTTAGTTTGTATGTGTGAGTTTTTCTATGTTTGTGTACAGGTAGAGGCCTTGCGACGAGCTGATCACCCGACCAAGGAGTCCTACCGAATGTGTAAGATCTAAAAAAACCGAAGTGAACGGAGAAGTTCATGGAGGTAACACTTATCATTACACCTCGTTTAATTACTCTTAATTGTTGATTTTTTTAATTCGCATAGTGGAGGGTGGAGTCCAGCTGGGTCCACTCGGCACGTCTGCCGCGGAATGGACTATTGTACCCACCGCGGGTTATTACGATGATGGAGAATTTGGTGAAATGAAGATTGGCAAGGGAAACCGAAGTACTCGGAGAAAACCTGCCCCAGTGCCACTTTGTCCACCACAAATCCCACTTGAACAGACCCGGGCTTGAATCTGGGTCGTCGCGGTGGGAAGCCAGCGAGTAACCGCTTCAGCTATGGCACGACCATTTTGAAACACTTAGTCTCTGTTCATTGCAGAATATTTCGAGCAAGGTTGAAAGGTTCTGTGAGGAAGAACAGCAATACGCGAATAACCATCGCAATTATAATGCAAAAAGAAGAAATATAAGATGTTTTGACTGATTGTTTCTGTTTGAATATTTTTTAAACTTGTAAATAAAATAAGTTACAAATTCGCATTAAAATGTGAAGTTAATTCTTAAGTAGGCCTAGGTAATTATTGATAACCCTGTCAATATAGTCCTTGTACTCTTCTCTCCGAGTAAAATTAGAATGATTAAGTCAAGGAGGATGAGGTGGGCAGGGCATGCAGCACGAACGGAGAGACGAGGAATGCATATAGGTTATTGGTGGAAAAGCCAGAAGGAAAGAGATCACTGGGAAGACCAATGCGTAGGTGCGTGGACAATATTAAAATGGATCTTAGAGAGATAGGATGGGATGGTACGGATTGGATTGACCTGACTCAGGATAGGGACCAGTGGAGGGCTCTTGTGAACACGGTAATGAAACTTCGGGTTCCATAAAATTCTGAGAAATTCTTGAGCATCTGCAGATTTGGCCTCTCCTCAAGAAGATCTCATCTCCGTAAATAAGTAAATATAGTCAATATAAAATTTAATTAAAATAATCTAATGATGATGATGCATCACACTTGGTATTACTAAGATTCTGGAATTTTCCCATAGCCTATTTTTTTTAAAGCATACGTGGTTACCTTCTCAGGAGAAAGTGTGGTCAGACACTTACACGGCAGGACCATTAGGCAAAACTCTCTCAATCAGTAAAAGTAAAAGAAAATGTACAAGTAAATTAAAAGCAAAGCTATCCCTGTAACAGGCCGTGAAGGCGCATAGGGTTGTGAGACGTTGAGGCTCCCACATTACCTAGACAATCGACTCAAAGATAGCGGTAAGGTTGTCAGCCTTACGCGGCGACCGCGCTTTACATCACAGGAAAATTATTTAATTAATTCCTGGTACTCGTTTCTGTCAGAGGCTGAGTCGACCCCAGGGCCATAGTGCGGCTGGAAGGTTTAGGTCAATTGAAAAAAATCCAATGAACTCATCGGGACGTGATCCCGCGACCTTCCGGCTTGTAGCAGTGGATAACCTAAATTTATGTACGCATCCGGGATAAGGTTTTTCTAACGGGGATAATAGAGTAATTCTGAAAACGCACATGACGAAGTAGAAGCAAAGCAGAGAAAGGCGGAAGAATGCAAGAAAACCCAGTTTCCCAAACGTTATATCATTATTATAATATTAAATGTTGGAGAAAGTCCATAAATTGAGGAATTCCTAAATACACATTGTTAAAGGCTGATATTAATTGCGCACTAGCACTGCTGGAAATGCATGAAACCATTAAACGCTTTCATATAGACAGATCCGCAAACAGGTAATCGAAGTCTAGGCTCGGAACGTGAGTAAACTGACAATAATTTTCATCGGCCTAATGCAGAACAAGAAATCCTAGTTTAAAAAACTACCAGACTTCTGTATGAACGAAATCATTAAGGTGTGAAAATATGTCAGTTGGTATAGCGACGGACTACTACCTCGACGGCCGGGCTTCGATTCTCCACAGCGTCCAGATCAGCTTTGCGGCCCACCCATTTTCTATCCGATGGAAACACGGGGATCTTTCCCAGTGGGGAAAGCGACATGGGAATGAAGCTGACTACTCACCTCAAGCTACTGCCGAGAAGTGTCAAGAATTGTGGAACTATACCTGCACTTCCCCATACGTCTTCATGTAGTGAGGTTTGAATGCTTAAGCCCCCGGGAAACTCTACTTAAATCATGACGCATAACCTGATTTGACAGTTGATATAAATTTGAGAAACCTATATGTCGCAACATGAAGAAAACCATTTGTCCCCATTATTTCCTTATGTATACGTATACTTCTGAAACTTTGCCCGTCCTCAGAGATCAACATTTTATGTAATGTAGCAGCCAGATCTATGGTCAGTGATGTGTCAGTAGTCTAATCAGTTGCAACGAGGCGGACTGCCTCTAGTTCCACTAATTCAGCGGGAACAGATACGCGTCGGGAATTGAATATGTTTGAGATTCTGTTAGGAATATAAAATTCTCTTCGCTTGGTGATGAAATCTTGTGGAAAAAGTCTACTTGGAAGATCAAGAAGGGGGGGAAAATAAAATTTAGATAGGAAAATAGGATGATAGAATGCAAAGTGGGCGAAATCATTCAGACCACACAAGACTCTGAAAACTAAGGCAGCACATTCCTCCTAAATAGCGGCTGAATGTGACACCGTGTACATTGGTCAAAGAGATGTAGCTGAAGAAAGCAGTCTTCTGGGATTTGGCACCGTGTATATGTGGTGTTAACCGACGTTTTGGAGGAACGTATCGCCTCCATCTTCAGGGTAGAAGAAAAAATATAAGAAATATGCAAGCGAAGAGACCGTGAGAACCGGTAAAAACAGTCTGCTTTTACCGGTTCTCACGGTCTCTTCGTTTTGCAGATTTCTTATATTTTTTCTTCTACCCTGAAGATGGAGGCGATACGTTCCTCCAAAACGTCGGTTAACACCACATATACACGGTGCCAAATCCCAGAAGACTGCTTTCTTCATAGTCACCGCCGTGAAAGCCTCAAATCTTACAGATATTGTAGCTGTTCGCCTACAACAAAATTTCCAGGACGATACAAGCGGAGGAAAGACGAACAAAGAGCTGGTTACCGAAATGATTCAGAAACGCCGAAGAAAATTATTCATGTCGTAGATTAAAGGACATGGCTACAAGAGCATGTACGAGTATATCAGGCTCCTGGGGCAGCATTTGCCTCTGCTGGAAACCGAGCTCTGAGACGCTCATGTCGGTAAAGGCAGGTCCACTACTGCTTAAAGAGGAATATGTATTTTCATCTCGGAACTCCAGATGGATTATCAAAAATGAGGGTGGAAGGAGTGATCAGGAATGTTGTAGAAGAGTTCGTTGACCTAGTAAAGGAAGTCGTAGCCTGCTAACTGCTTCTAACAGTGGAGATTCTTCAGCTTTAACACTCACGCCATTGCCAACTTGCTACCATCTCAAAACTCAAGTATTGCTTCAACCAACTCCCAGGCTGGAGGCCATCTCCCACCAAACTCCTAGTTTTCTCTTCGCAGACTAACTGCAGCTCTTTGGCCGCGCCATAGCTCAAGCGGTTAGTCGCTGGCTTCCCACCGCTGCGGCCCGGGTTCGATCGTCTGGTCAAGTGGGATTTGTGGTGGACAAAGTGGCGTTGGGGCAGATTTTCTCCGAGTACTTCGGTTTCCCCTGCCAATCTTCATTCCACCAATTGCTCCAATCACCCTCACCTATCATCTGTGGCTGGTACAATAGACCAGAAGTAGCCGCAGTACAAGGGACTTAGTTCTACCTTACCAGAAAAAAAAAAAAAAACTGCAGCTCTCAGACTCAGAATCATCAGTTCGCCTCGACGACAATCCCCTTGAGACTCACGACCGTAATTTTATTTTTCAACTGAGTCTGGCAGTTATAGTCCTTATGAAACAGCCTCTCTAACGTAAGGATGGGTCTGCAGTTTGCAATTGCTGCTGATCCTCGCCACTACTGTAGCTCTCAACTAACTGTCCTAGATGTAACATCTCGACTCGGACCAACCGAAAGAGCCGTTCCTTTATTATTGCGTGCCTGTATGCTGCGGGCATTACATAACAACGGCCGCTGTTTACAGAGTCAGTGCTTAGCAACGGGTCTATATGCCACAATATTTAAGTAACATTGCTACCGTGATTTTCAGGTTATTCTCAGGCGAGACATTCTCAGCGACACTACAGAAATTGTATGGATGGGAGGACACTATTATGGAATTCTGAAGACAATTCTAGGAAGTGTGGACTTTATATTCGCTTGGCTAAGTGTTCACTGATCATTGAAAGCATACGTATGCCACTCTTTCATCAAAAGGACACCTTAGGGTATGGAAGAGTGCGGCGGGACCTACAGCAATTCAAAAAGAAACAAAGACGCAGAGATGTAAGTGAAAAGATCTGATAGCATAGAACTGTGTGCACAGAGACAGTGAGTCTTGGAGAGAAGATGAAGGGACTGACTTAAGCCACACAATCTCGTCTTGCCCCGAAACCAAAATCCACTTCAGTTCCGCCTGTTCTTGTTTCCCAGACCCTTCTACCCCCGCGTGTAACTTACAAACCTTCTTCACTCTGCCAAGCTCAGCGGAGAGGAGAGGAAAGAATTGATTTTGCATAATGTCTGCAGGTGAAGACAGAGAGAGAAGAATAAAGATTGAGGTTTTGCTTTCATCCTCCTTACATCACGTGCCGCACAGAGCAGAACGAATTCAGCTAGAATCTTCCAATGAAAGAATGAAAACCAACCAGCCGGAAGTGTTGCACTCACTTGTCCATATGCAAAGCTGCCTGCCTTGCGTAGTCTCTGCTTCTATTTCGTTGAATTATACATAGACCTAAACTATTTTATAAGATCTGTTTGAGCAAAGTAGCCTTGTAGTAGGTCTTTATTAGAAGCCATGATACGTATTTGTACGACAGAGTCGCTCTTTCCTTCATTAACAGTCTGAGTTATAGAGCAGTTTGCTCTTACTTGAAACGTCCCGGGATGGGATTCCAGAGTCAGCGAGTAAAGTTTTCGTAATTATAAATATTCTAACTTTTCTAAATTCTATCTATCTACCTACCTACCTACCTATCTATCTATCTATCTATCTATCTATCTATCTATCTATCTATCTATCTATCTATCTGTCTGTCTGTCTGTATGTCTGTCTGTCTGTCTGTCTGCTTGCCCGCCTATATATATCTCAATTCAGTTTCTTAATCTATGTCAGTCAGTATGACTACTTGGACGGGGGATCAGCCCATCGCAAGGCCGCTACCTACGAACAAGCACAGAATAAGGCAGACAAATATCTATGCCTTGAGTGGGATCTAATCTCACTATCCCAGTGTTAGAGCGGGCGAAGGAATTTCATGCCTTAAAAGACGCGGCCACTGTGATCGGCTTTCAAAATGCTACCGGTATATTAGTTCAAAACAGGTCTTGGCAAAAATTACGATTCTCTATATCGGTGAATTTTATTTTTATTTTGTAGTTTGAAAATAATGGTATAATTTTGTAGGGATTAGGAAAGTTTTGTTGTGTTCTTCTTCTTAATCTGCTTTATGCTGGTATCTCTAATTGTACACAAGACAGCAAATTTGACTAAACGATTGTAGTATCTGACTGTCAATAAAGGAGATAAAAAATGCTGGTATCTTGCTTAGCTTACTCGTCGACCCTGCAAATGAAGGTGACATGTCCTCCGGAAAGCAGGTTGATTTCAAACGGACTACAAAGCATTATATCAGAAGGTAGAACTCTTTATAACCACCGCTGTGAGAACCTCAAATCCTGCATAAGAAAATATTTGCCGTATATTCTTAAGACATTTTACAAGAATTAACCTGACAGCAGTAGCAAGTTGGATAACATTTCTTCTTAGATTAGGTTTTTACTCGGTTGGGGTCCGCATCCCCATAGAGGCAAGATATTTGTCTCTATACCACAGCATTTAGACTGGCTTTGGAACAATGTTGAGGCTATTCCCCCACTCCCTTCTAAGTCTTCGCGGCATGGTGCTTAATTAAGTACAGATACAGTCTTACTTTTTTACTTTTACTTTAGTAGGAAAAGCATCAGTCTTATAGGACTATGTGTTAAGTACAAATTACAGTGTTACTTTTAGATTGATCAGCCTATACGAAAATGATAACTTGTTCATCGCTGCCATTCTGGACTATTCTCATTCTGACGAACTTCTCAGAACAATGACAGGCTTAATTTCCACCTAGCGTATTAAGATTAGATGCACACAGAATAGATACTGACTGACTTTCTGGTGAATAACCTGAACACAGAGCATTCTCAGGTTTGTTACCGATCTGTCCTCATTGAGTATATAGTATTCCTAATTCATGTTCTGGAGGACCCAGTCTCATATCTCGGTCCGAAGGTCGGCTATTAGTGATTTCCCTCAGTTCCTTCCTGCAAAGTCCTGGAGTAGGTCACGATCAATGCTTTTCACTTCCTCCCAATTCTTCAGCCATCTATCACACTACCATTCGACGCTGTATAGCGTAATTTACTAATTAACTAACTAACTAGGAACTGAATCAGTCTTGAGAAGCCAACATTCTCTCAGCTACTCCAGAATCTCCCAACATTTTGTAGAACCTGAAGTTACATTTCCATGTTCACATGAGTCTTCCACTGGTCTTTATCCTGAGCCAGCTGAATCCAGTCCATACCACCCCATCCTTTCTCTCTAAGATCCTATTTATTATTATCTTTCCACCTACGTCTAGGTCTTCCTAGTGGTCTCTTTTCTTCTAGCTTTCCCACTAAAATTCTGTACTAAGTCCTCTTCTCACATCTCATCCTCATTGACTTGATAATTCTAATTGTATTTGGCGAAGAGTACAAGCTATGAATCTCTTCATTATGCAGTTTTCTTCAGGCGCATAACATTTCATCCAAATTGGTAGAAACGGTCTCAGGACCCTGTTCTCAAACACCCCCTCTGTTCTTCGCTTAATGTCACAGACAAAGTTTCACACCCGTACAAAACTGCAGGAAAATCTCTCAGCTATTGACAGTCATTAAAATGCGGTGTATGAATTGCAATATCTTCAACGGAGTTGTCACTATAAATTGTTTTCTGTTTGCAGACTTAAAAATTAGGGAATTGCCTTTGAGTATATGTTAAGTATATTCGTCTTTCCTGCAACACAAGTAAAAGAAGTTAAAAATTTGACCATAACTTTTTGTGACTCTATAGAAGTGGGTGGCGACATGAACTGGCGCTGTAATTTCAGGTGTTGGAACTCCAAAGAGGGTTTCGTAGTGAAGGCCATATATATTCTAATATAATCTCCACCCACATTTGGAATTTTGTGAAAGGTCACGTGAGGAGGTGGGGTCACGGGTAGTTCCCATTGGCTTACAAAATTACACGCAATCTCCTATCGTGCCACGTTGTGCCACTACGCGTGAGTCTTTCCGCCCTGCCCCTGATCACGCAACCCGCAGCCCACGACAGGCCTCACCTCTGATATCACCAAATTGAAATCAAGTATGTAGCAGTAACGATCTAATTTCCGCATCTGTCAGCGTTTTAATTGTTCCGCTTAAACGCTTTTCATCTGTTTACCGCCTGCAACCACGACAGATGACTTAATCTATTTAAATCCTGCGCAGACGGATGATTTGGAGTGGATTAAACTGGCTCAGGATAGGGACACGTGAAGGCTCTTGTAAACATGGTATTGAACCGTAGGGTTCCATAAATTATTGGGAATTTCTTAAGTACTTCAGCGACGGTCGGCTTCTCAAGAAAGACTCAGCTCGTAGACCAATCAAACACAGATTTCGAATGGGAGTTATGTAGGATAATTGCAAAAATAAGAATAACTGAAACAGAAGAACGCGAAATAGAATCAGAAAATATGCGTTCATATATAAAGGAGCCGGTTTAGTTTAATCGGTACGTGACAAGTGGGGATGATTGACCGTGGTTAAACTTTGAAAAAGTAATGAGTAGAGCTGAAACTTCTTTGTTCCTGGTAAATTCCACACCAGCTCTAGAGCCTGAACATACTCCAGTCTAATGGAAAATAAGCGACTCATTTCTTGGCGGTAAGAAATGAAGGAGCTTGAAACTTATCCCCCACCTTCAACTAATACCGTGGATAACCATAAGTGAAGGGTTACCCCCCTTCAATCCATTGTAGAGAAAAAGCGGTGCCTAAACACAGATGCAAATTCTTTTTTTCTGCTATATTTATAAGTGACCTATACAAGTATGCAGCTCATTAGGTGGGAAGTTAGGAAGGAAATATTTGTTTAAATTGTGGCTTTATGGGTTCTTACACTGTGTAGTATCGTGGGCTGATACCGACGTTTGGGAGAAACATGTTGTCTCCTTCTTTAGTCAGAAGATCACAGTCATAACGACAATAATTATGAAGATATGAAAACTTTCTAAATGTTTCTTACTAAGGGTGTGGGGCAGGTTTTCTCCGAGTACTTCAGTTTCCTCTGCCAATCTTCATTCCACCAATTGCTCCACAATCACCCTCACCTATCATCTGGGTCTGGTACAATAGGCCAGAAGTGGCCGCAGTACAAGGGACTTAGTCCCACTCCACTAGCAATAAAAAAAATGTGGGGGGATACATAGGATTTACTCCTCCCCCCCCAAATATTAGGGTAATCAAAGCAAGGAGGGTGAGAGGGGCGGGATATTCTTCACACATGGATTAAAGGAAAGGTGCTTCACAGAAGAGGTCGTAGCCTTGCCGAGGTACTTCCTCGGAACTTGACTCGAGTGGCTGAAGGAAACCATGATAAACAGCCTGTATCTCGGCCAAGATTCAAACACCAAATCTGTGGGTGTGTGCTTTTGTGAGATGTGAGCTTCTCACGACTGGGTATAATTATTGCGGTCCTGTGGATGTGAAACGTATAGTTTCGTTATGCTAGTACGGCCATTTTTAAGTAGTTCCTTTTCGTCCTTCAGGCAGTGTGAGCGACCTTCAGGTCAACAGCAGCAACGTACAACACAAAGTCTCCGGCCGAAGACATGTCATTAACTAACACCAGCTAGCACTGTACGTCACGTGGTCTTAGTAGTAAAACAGATTTACACAGAACTGCAGAAACAAAGAAGAATCTTTTGACTCGAAACCCATTAAAACAGAGACATACGTGTAGATATTTACCTAGTATTCCCTCTGTTTTCATTCTTTATCTTATTTTAGTTTCACCGTGTTCTTCTTCTGTTATTTTCCCTGGGCGCTACGCACACTATGGCGTTTATTCTTTCTGTTTTCCGACGGAACTTACGGCATTCTCTTGCTTTTCGTATAAGATTTCGAAAATTCGAATTGCAAATGGTATAAAGGAATTTTGCATCTTTTTCTTGTCACCGACATGGCGCATAGCAACCGCCCCCTTCCCATGAGAAGCTGAAGAAGGAAAACAGCAAGGGATCGTGAGAGATAAAGGAGAGAAATGGAGGAACGAGAAAACATGCAAGATGAAAAGGGACAGAAATTAAGTTAAGAGAAGGATGGTGAAGAACTTACAGGGGAATGAGGAATGGGGAGACGGGTGCAGGAAAAGATACGACAGACCTTAAAACTTCCTTTTTTTTTGACTTCCTGAAAATGGAGGACATTAGCACAATTTCCTACATTAAAAGGAGCCAGCACTTATTGTTTTTCTCGTTTTTTAGCAAATAATTACAAGATCTGTATTTTAAAATTTCCATCAATCAGTAAATTTTAGGATTTAAGGATCTATGTGATATAACTCCACGTAGTCCGTTGAAAATCGGCCGACGTTTCGGAGGAACATTTTTAAGAGTTGTGTTTGGCGCCTTCTTCATATTAGTTTTTTAGTTGGCTTACTCTTCAACCCTGACGACGGAGGTCATGTGTTCCTCCGAAATGCTGACTGAATTTTAACGGACTACACCGTGTTATATCTCAGGGGATAGAACTCTTTAATCAATATTTATGTGATTTTCCATCGTCTCGCCCAAATTGGCAGGTGTCTTCTACCCCCATCATTTGAGGACGGTAACAGATCCAGTTTCGGAATTATCGTGTTTTCTATTCTCTAAATTACGTGTTCTTTAAAAATCAATACCGAATATAAACTATTATTGTGGATACAGTTACTGAATACAGCTTCATTTATTCAATCACTTTCAGAAATGAAATATTACGAGTGTTATAGTGTTATAGTAGTGTTATAGTAGAAATGGTGAGATCATGCAAGACACAATTAATCCTGCTACATGTTTCTTCGTTCAGCGGGCTGTGGAACATAATTCCAAAGCGTATACGCACTGTAACATATGCAAGTATGAAGACCAGTCACATAAGAAAGTGACTGGATTTTCTTGATGTTGAACATCATTGATTCCGTTATGACATGGTATACTTGTAGCACAGGGACTCTGCTGTGTACATGTACATAAGGCCACATATAAAACGTAAACTTATTTTTACACACCTTCAAAAGGATATTCCATTTCCTTTAAAAAACCTCGAAGTAATACAAGTACGCAAACCAGGCGGTGCATCATATCACAGTCCAGATACTAAGCTATGGAAAATAAATTGAATTCCTGCAGGTAGATATGCCCTATCAGCAGCAACTCAACATTTCTTTACTTCCAGTTCGGTACAAGATGTAACACCTTTTTATTTTCTCTTTGTTGACGAACATGTATATGAAATATGATCTATAACGAAAAAAGGAAATTCTGCTAGGACCTAGTATACATCTCCTTTAGGCCCCTTATTGAGAAACTCAAAATAAATACTATTAAAAGCCTATCCTTCAATAAAGGTTGACAATCGCTCGAGTAGCCAAAAAAATCTCACATTTTTCACGGAAATCAAAGGTTCATTAAATTATTGACAAGACGGTGCCACTTGATAAATATATTGAGCCAACTGAATCGAGTTCAAAGCTTATTCTTAAAGATCCATTTTAATATTATTCCCTAATTTAGGCCTAGATCTTCCAAGTGATCTATTCCATTCGGGTCTTCCGAATAGGAAGTCATACCAAATCATTTCTTATATTCTACATGCGTGATGGGGCACGCAGTAGCGTAGTTCGTTGGGGCACTAAGCTACAAGCCGGAAGGTCGCAGGATCGATTCCCGATAAGGTGGATTTTTCAATTGACCTAATCATTCCAGTCGCACTATGGCCCTGACAACCTCACTGCCATCTGTGAACCGATTGTATAAAAATGCGAGAGCCTCAGACTCTCACAACCCTATGGGCCTTCACGACCTGACAACCGGGATAGCTTTAGATACATGCGTGCTACTTGTCCTGACCGTGATACTTGACCCTAATAATATTTGGTGATGAGTACATATTAAGTATCTCTTCATTTTGAGGTCGTCTACTTTTTCCTGTTACTTCCTCCAACTATTATCTTTAGCACCCTCTTAAGCAACACTTTCTAACATACCAACATAAAAATTTAATTTGGCTGAAAAGATGTTTTCTTATCTGTTAATGTTTTTTATTGCTAGTGGGGTGGGACTAAGTCCCTTGTACTGCGGCTACTTCTGGGCTATTGTACCAGCCCCAGATGATAGGTGAGGGTGATTATGGAGCAATTGGTGGAATGAAGATTGGCAGGGGAAACCGAAGTACTCGGAGAAAACCTGCTCCAGCGCCACTTTGTCCGCCACAAATCCCACTTGACCATACACGGGATCGAACCCGGGCCGCCGCGGTGGGAAGCCAGCGACTAACCGCTTGAGCTATGGCGCGGCCCATCTGTTAAGGTCACATAGTGTCAATTATAGGCCTAAATTTGGCTGTAAATAGGCTATTGAACAACGAGTGTAATGAAATAAAGGAATAGAAGTCAGAGGAGGTATTTTACTTCAATATTACTTGAATTTGAACTAAGACAGAAACATTATGTGTTACGCAATTGCCACACTAGCTAAACCGAACTTAACACCAGCAGACAGTACCAACATTATGGAGGTGAGCCCTTCTTGAGAAGCCGCCAATTTTGCAGCTATTCAAAACGTCGAAGTTTTGTGAACTAACAAAGATATTAAAAGAGTGGAAATAGCGGGTATAAATACAATAATAACAAGAAGTTCTGTGAAGAACTATTCACCTACTTTCCTCTGATGTGAAACGGACCGCATATAAAAAAAGGGGACATACAGACGGCCAGTTGCTTAGCAACGATAGTGGGAGAGAGACAGACAGAAGCAGCAAAGCGATCTCATAAACCTAAGAAATGAGAATATATATAAAATCAAGATGCACATCAAGGTGATCTCGTAATATATACAAGAGTTCTGGGAAGAAGTATTCGTCTACTTTCCTTTGATACGACACGGGCTGCATAGAAACTCCACAAAAGTTACGGGACCAAACAGAGAGCAAGGTGACAGCGTAAGACTCTTAAACATTATGCGTTATACAAAGTCAGATGGTAAGGCAATCACATAAGTCTCATTAGCCTCAAACATCTAAAAAATAGGATTAATACACATACAAATGAACAGACACAGCCGTATACACAGATAAACAGAGAGCTAGGTGACTTAATAAGCTTTTTTTTTTTCAAAATAAAATAATTAACTACAAAGAATCAAAATAAATGGCCATAACATTTGGATTGTTTTAAAATCAAATTTTGAAATTGATCTGTCAGTATAAACTGCATATATAAAATGCAGCGGGCAACATCCTACAAAAATATATAAACAACAGATTTAATCTTTTCAGCCCGAATATACCGAGATTTTTATTCCTACTGCTACTGCTCTCGATAATTTTATCTTCTTCAGTTTTCAAGATACGCAAAGGTATGACAATTCTTTCATAGTATGTAATTGTTCAAAGAATTCAATTTCAGACATTTCATGACTCATGATTTACATCAGCTTAGTACCTGAGTCATTACCGTGGTTTAATCATAGTATTAGTAAAATTAATAATATTACTTTAATCACGTCTTATAACAAGAAATTTGTGCAATTTTTATTAAAGTTAATATTGAATTGATAAGCTGAAGCGCTGTGAGCTTTGAGCGCCCTATTAAGAGATGTGTTCAGGTATAAGAATGCAGTGGACAGTTCCGAAGTGTTCGACAGGAAATTAATAAAGGTGAAACTGTCAGTGTGTTTCATTAAGCAGCGTGCCATGGAGCCGAAATCTTTGCCGTAGAATGAGCCGAGGGTTCAGCTTCACGCCCTGACCATTTTATCCTCCAGAAGTAGGAGACTGAGTAGTCCCCAGAGCCTGTCATGACGGTATTGAGACGAAAATATTACCTTGTCTCTTATGGAAATTAAACCCCGATTCTTCGGTCGCAGAGCTAGTAGCGCCGTCGATATACTGACTAAGCTGACCTGGCACCCGTCATCTATATATAATGAAAAGGAACACTTTTTTGGTGTGTTGGTGAATTTCAAGCAGTAAGGTGGTTCTTATGTTTTGCGAAACATACTTAGCATTACTCTGTTGCGCGCTTCAATACACCTGAGAGAGTTGCACTGCCCGCCAAACCTTTTTCTGTCTCTTACGCATATTTTTCTTCACTTTTTCGCTAATTTCATCGGTATATTACCATCAAATTTATATTTGTAAGATTTGAGGCTTTCACGGCGATGACTATGAAGAAAGCAGTCTTCTGGGATTTGGCACCGTGTATATGTGATGTTAACCGACGTTTCGGAGGAACGTATCACTTCCATCTNGCTTTCTTCAAATGTATATTTACTTACACTAATATATATATTAAGCATGTTAGTAGTTTTGTTTTTATTAATTTGGAATATATTCTTTTCAATATTTTTAGAGTATCAGTCAATAAATTGAACACCCGTTAAGGCATTAATTTTACCTGTGCTATATCATCACTATAATGACATATATTGATAGGCTTAAAAACCTGCAAAATTCAATAAAACGAAAACTGATAACTATTTCAGCAGATTTCCTACTGAAGTATGTTTCACCGTAGCCAGTACATAAGAATAACACACTGAATCGTTAATTCACACTCATGGAAACATCCAATGGCAATATGTGCAAACTAATGGCGTACTCGATCCAAAGGAATGTCATACCCTGACCTACAAGTAACATTTTCAAATTACATTTACCTATAGAGAAAAATCACATGCAAGCCAGATCCACTATTACCGTGCCAGTCTTTGTATTATACTTAAGGCGGAGAAATTTTTTACACAAAAATATGAGCAAGAAAAACAATAATGGACCATAATGACAGAGTACAGACTTTCTGACATATATTTTTCTACAAAACAAGAACTCAAAAGTAGCTAGGTGACTAGCGATTGGTCTGATTGGCGTCAATTTGAAAGACAGATTATCATTGGTCACGGAGAAGTTCAGAAGGGAAGAGGGAGTTGATAACATACCCCGAGCTCCAATAGCCTAAGCATGGCACCATCAACAACATCCTAGTTTGATATTATTCTGTGTATCATAAAGGATTACGGCTATCAGACCTGTGCATGCAGTATCACACACAGTGCAGCTCCAGAAACCTCAAATTACGTAGCAGATTGATTACACAAATATTTCATCACAAAGAAGTATACTTAGGTAATCATAATCATAAATACGAGTATAATATGACACTAAATACAAAATAGGAAGCATAGAAAGAAGAAAATAAGGTGAAACAAAACACACACAAACAATCTAGATGTAAGATTTGAGGTTTTCACGGCGGTAACTAAGAAGAATGCCGTCTTCTTGGATGTGGCGTCATGTATATTTTGTGTGAACCGACGTTTCGGAGGAACATATCGTCTCCAACTTCAGGGTTGAAAAATCCGCGAGCAAGGAAGAAGCTTGAGCAGGTGGCTGCAGTCTGCAGCTACTCCTGCTGTGTTATCCCTGTAACAGATCGTGGGGGCCCATAAGATTATGAGACGTGGAGGCTCCCACATTTTCTTTAGACAATCGGCTCAAGGTTGTCAGCCTTACGTGCCGGCCGCCTTTTACCCCCAGGAAGATACCTGGTACTCATTTCTGTTAGAGACTGAGTCGACCCCAGGGTCATAGTGTCGCTGGAAGGATTAGGTAAATTGAAAAATGCAATGACTTCATCGGGACTCGAACCCACGACCTTCAGGCTTGTAACATAAGGCCTGAAACAGCTACGCTACCGCGTGCCCCCTTTTCTTTAACAGTATTTATGACAAAAGGGGAAAGAAAAACCACAACGGCGGCCTTAGTATTTAGGAAGCACGGAGTTTGGGATTTCTCCAAAGACTGAGTATTTAGATGCCGCACAAGACATTTTTGTGTGTTGTGTCATGGAGGTAGAGGTGTTCCACGGACCGCTCTTTGTTCCAAGGAATTTTTACCTAATTTTCGTGAATTCATATTTTCACAATTTATTCTGAATCGAATTACGTCATGATAACAGAAGACGAATCCAATGCTAACGTTCTGCACTTCTGCACGCACAGGCTGTTCCTTTAACTGGCCAAGAGCCGGATCAACAACCGCAGACGGGTTGCGGGATGTCGTACCTACTGTCGTGAGAGAGCCCCCCCACCCACCCGCTGGGCAACATGGTGTTCCCGTGTCAAGCGGGTTGCCAGCTCGGTGGGGGGACCGACGGGCCCACACACAAAACACATAAATATCTGTCAACTGGGTTTCCTTACTGCCACCGCATTGAAAATAAATCTGACAGATTGTTTCTTGTAGTACATAACTGTAGGTTACTCATGACGCAACACGGCGCACAATGGAGAGAGAGAGAGAGAGAGAGAGAACGAATAAATGTTGCTAATTTCGTAAGGAATTACAGCAAAACACATTCAGCATGTATAAGCTTTGGACGTAAGATGCTTTATCGTTATTGCTTTTCCACTGTGACAAAGAATAGGTCACCATGAAGCTTCAAGAAATATCAGGAGTAACTAACACTAAAAGAAGCATAAGTATCCGTTACTGATCTTTGCTACAGACGACAATATATTGGGTGAAATCATAAATACAGCAAACCATTCTCCAACGCTAAATCGTATAAAACTGATTCGACTATACGCGTGAAAATATGAATGAGCAATTGCTTTTCGGGTATGGAAAATTCGCATATATGCAGTCCGTCAAACTTGTTACAGTAACATACATATAATATCACTACTGCGCAGGATCTGAGGTCCTCACTGCTCTGGTTATGAAGTCATATCTGATGCCATATAACGCCGTGTCGACCGTTGAAAGACAACTAGCGTTTCGGACGAACCTATCGCCTTTCTCCAAGGTCGAAAAATAAGTCAAGCAAGACACCGGCATGAAGCAGACAGCAAATAAAGTTCAGAAGGAATTTTTGAGGAATATGAAGAGCATACTATCTTCTGAGATATAACGTCATGTAGTACTTGAATGTCAACAGACGTTTCGGAGGAATATGTCGTCTCCTCTTTAGGATTATGTAATAAGTTGAACCAGAAACCAGCGTGAAAGTAGGTGGAAACCAAAATGTCGGTTGACTTTCAACAGACTACACAGCGCTATATCCCAGTAGACAGAACTCTTCATAACCACCGCTGTGGGAACCTCAGATCCTACACAGCGCTATATACCAGCAGATAGAACTCTCCATAACCACCGTAGTGAGAACCTCTGATCCTACACAGCTCTATATCCCAGAAGACAGAACCCTTCATAACCACCGCTGTGGGAACCTCAGATCCTACACAGCGCTATATACTAGCAGATAGAACTCTCCATAAGCACCGCTGTGGGAACCTCAGATCCTACACAGCGCTATATACTAGTAGATAGAACTCTCCATAAGCACCGCTGTGAGAACCTCTGATCCTACACAGCGCTATATACCAGCAGATAGAACTCTCCATAACCACCGCTGTGGGAACCTCAGATCCTACACAGCGCTATATACTAGTAGATAGAACTCTCCATAAGCACCGCTGTGAGAACCTCTGATCCTACACAGCTCTATATCCCAGAAGACAGAACCCTTCATAACCACCGCTGTGGGAACCTCAGATCCTACACAGCGCTATATACTAGTAGATAGAACTCTCCATAAGCACCGCTGTGAGAACCTCTGATCCTACACAGCGCTATATACCAGCAGATAGAACTCTCCATAAGCACCGCTGTGAGAACCTCAGATCTTACAAGTTGAGAAAAATATTTGCACCCAAGGGAGAGAATGTAAGAGAAAGTGGAATAAGTTACATTATGAAGTGATTCGTAATTTGCAGTTTCACACGATACTGAGGAAATGGGTGAAGATCGAATAAAGAAATATGAGAGATGTGGTTCATATTTAGCGCTCATGGGAAGAGAAGAAATACATAAAATAATTTAGAAGACACCCCTGCAGAGGATACAAATTTCGGAGTGCGTAGACACATGTAGGAGGGGTAATAATAAAATGAATGTTAAGGACGAAGGAAAGTCAGTAAATAGGTCACAAATAGATATAAAACGTAAAAGATATGACATTCGAACCTGAAAAAAACATTTATTTCTCGACATACTTGCCACAAATATTGATACACTTGTCACATCGCTTTACAAGTCCGCCTACACCCTCAGCAGAGAGGTCTTTTTGACTGCTGTCTCAGTCACTTCCGTGCCCGGTCAGGCAAGATCTCGGACTTTCGAACGTCCCTGAGAGATATTCTCGACCCAGCTGTGAACGGCTTTACGAGACACCTCCCATCCTAAACAAGAAAATCACGACAGAATGCTGCTCTTCGGTAATATACTCTTCAAGCACTGTCACCATTTTGACTATTGAAACCAGTCTCTGGACATGAGCATATGTGCCTTCTAATCTAGACTGTCATGAAGCTGGACTTTGCTGCTGCCTAGTGGTACACATAGAAAACCTATTATATCCACTATAGCCGTTTTACTTCCATTTTTCACCCGTTTACTGATTCTCCCAGTTGGTTGATAACCCTATGTTTTTGTGAGAAATTGTTAACTTGATTTAACCCTATAATAAATATCATCTATAGTAATATATATAAAAGGATACAACAAAATATGAGGAATTTCTGAGCGTTTAAGTGGCTACCACTACCAGACCGTTATACCGTATTCATTCATTCATCTGTAATCTGTCAAGACGTCAGGTCCACAGTCTCTTCCAAAACAGTTCCTCCACTTGATACGATCTAGAGCTTTCTCCTTCAAATGACAGTATCCTCTTCTGTCCCCAAGGTCATCCAGCATCTTCTTACGTCATCTTCTTCGTCTTCTGGTCACTTCTATCCGCCCCTCTATCTTTCCTTCAATAACTTCATTTAGAAGGCAGTTACCGCGTAAGATATGACCAATCCGATTAGCCGTTAGAGGATGGTGTCTCTGTTTTTGGAAAGAGACTATCCAGGAAAAGTGATAATGTGGTAGTTTTTCCATTTGCTTTCCACATCGCAGTACAACAGCCGTTCAAACCACTCTGGTCACGCCTGTTGCTATACGCACTTGAACCATCTCGAGCATCATTTACTCTGTGCTTCAAGTCGCTACTGATGAAGCTACAGCATCAGTTTTTGGTGTCTCTCTTAGTCTGCTGCCTACCCTTTGACCTGCCCAGCAAGGGAGGCCCTGCCAGTAGCTACATTACCTCTGGTATAGCTCTCAGGGTCCTTGGCATACTCAAACCCCCTCACCACGATAAGGTGGAGCCACCGAAGAGGGGGTATACAGTATACTGCCAATTTTAATTATTTAGTTAAGGGATTATTATTTAGAAACAAGACTTGATGCAAGGTTGTAGGTGAATAATCTTCCATGGCACTCCAAATAGATTAGTCCAGTAGCCAGGAGGCAAATCTGATAACGAAGCTACATGTGCTGTGTTACATTCACAGTTATGTCTCACCATATCTTCTGTCATATGAAATTATTGCTATAAGATATTTGCATAAATCAGTATCAGATTTTGAAGAGTAAACGTGAAAGTACGCAGCATCGTACTCTGAGAATTTTGAACCTCTGTGTTAAGCATCTACAGTTTCAAGAAACATTTGTATTGCGTCAGCAGTACACCAGAACTTAGAGCGGCCAGTCTATGAGCCCAGAACCTAATCGTTAAGTTAATTTTGCAAAAAAAAAAAAAAAATCTGACAGCGAATTTACATATTATATGTTTATGAGATCGATATTATCTCAACTAATATCGGACTAAATGTTAGCCACTTTTTAGATGTGACACCATGTGTTCCGCTAAAATTTACCTCCCCTCCTCTGAAGCCGCTGGAAACCCATACAGAATATACGGCGTCACATGTCAGAAGACAGCAATCCTCACAGTCACTGCCACGAGAACCTCAAGTACTGCGATTCTACACGGCCCCTGCACAAAGTACTTGAAGTGTACGCATGACAGGAAGATCGTATCTGTCCATCTGCAAGTTCGTCCTTGTACTAGAACAGTCAATAAGTTCGTGGAGTGGTCGCAAAGCGTCGTACGGGAATTTATTGCCAATATATGTTTCAGCAATGTTTTCGACAGCTATATCAACGTTGGCAGACTTGCATAGCATCCAATGGCAACTATTCTGAGGGCCGATGTGGATCTGTGTAAGTGTATGTAAATACCTTGTAATATGATGCTATTAAACCACATTCCACGAACTTAATGACTCTACCACGTATATCAAACTACAGAACGGTTTTAAGTTAAATTATTTATTTGTGTTGAGAAGTTTTTGTGCCCATAATACGTATTTTTATTGGAAATAAATTTCAAGACCAATGAGATCAGTAAAATTGCAAAGCAAGCATTTACGAGTACAAAACTTACGCACCGGAATTTTGAGCATAATTTTTTTTAAGTACTTGCTAACGTCAACATTAAAATTCAGAAAGTGATTCGAGGTTTACAAGCTACAATGTCAACTAAACTCCCGAAACTCGACCATGAAATGTCTTTTCTTTATTCTAACATCACTTTAAAAACAATTATTCTATCGCGTATTGGACATCTGAGGTTATCTAAAGCAGTGAACATGTAGGTCTGTCTTCTGAGATATGACGTAGGTGATTAACACGTACCATATTACATGGTATCGTAATTTCATTATAATATTATGTATTTAAATTATGGAGCACGAGATACGTAGTTGGTAGAGGCACTATGCTCAAAGCAGGAAGGCCGCGGGTTCGATCCCCGATGAGGTCATTGCATTTTTCAATTTACCTAATCCTTCCAGCCGCTCTATGTCCCTGGGGTAACTTGTAGTTTTGATTTGAGTGTATAAGGTGCCAATAAATCGAAGCATCCAATCCAAAACCCGTCTAATAATCACGCACACCTACTAAAACCGTGACAATATATTTTTTACACATTCGACCCTGGATTTTAAGTTCTAGAAGAGCGCATCTTCTCGGTTTGCCAAGCGCTTCCACTGGCTTCCTGCTTAGGTTAATCTTCAACGCTAAAGGCTAGGTCGAACTCAAGAACACAACCCAGAAGGCCGTTCTCTTCACATTTAAATCTGTCACTATAATGACAACTCACCAACTTAAGCCAATAGCAGAGCCACTGCCGAAACGTCGGTTATATAAAATATACCTAGGACGGAGGATAATGTCCACTATATTACTTACATAACAGTCCAACCTTTGTCGCAAAGCTTCAGATAATCACAAAATGGGCAAGTTTTGCACTAACAAACAAACACATTCTTGGTGGTTTTACTTACAGAAGTGTGAACAGTGGAGACACTGAAAAAGACGTTCATTTTGGTAATTTCTACTTAAAAATTTGTATTGGTTTGTAAATTTATTTTCATGCCTGTTTTAAAATGCGTCACAGCAAGAGAGATAATGAATTTCATTCTCATTTGATAATTATTGAGACATTCTCGAAAAAGTCTGTAACAGTTTTGATTACAGTTCAGGAGACCATCCATAAATAAAACCGCACATTTAATACGCAGAGGATAATAACAGTAGCCCAGAGTAGCCCAAGCGCAAAATGTCAGTCTTCTCGACATGGATCTCAGCTGTCAGCTGAACTACACTCTTGTTCCATATTCAGTAACCACCAAAGTTTTATCAATCAACAGCAGATTTTGTTTCCAACTTAAAGCGCTCTAGGCCAATCATATATCAGAAAGTGTATGCATTCATTTTCCATCGGTTTTTTTTTTCGTTTTTACTATATTTATAACAAAAAGGCCATCTAGCCGTAAGGAAAAAAATTCAAGATCACAAATTTATCAGTGTTTCATACTTCACAATTTACTATTTTGTTCTTGTTCCTGTTACTGTTATCATGAGCGTATGCTAGCCCGAAAGAATAGATCAATATCATGAATAAATTTCGTTGAAATCTACCAAGAATTTTACATTTTTCTCCAGTTTCAGAAGGAATTTAATTAGGATAATTAAACATCTTTCTACTTTACTTCTTTGTTATTTTATGTTATGTGAACGCGGTTAGAAAACTGTTTACTCATTCATAAAAGAAATATAACGCTGAAAGCATTACAACGTAACTTCAGCAAAGAACAAAAAAAGAAAGAAACCTCGTCTCCACTTTCTTTGCATTATTATCATTATCTCTCCGCTTATATCACGTCGCTTATTTTCCTTCTTTCGATTGGTTGGTTACTTAACTGTGAAGCAAAGAAGACCGCCAATGGCGGTTGTCCAGAGAGGAGACGTGGCGCAGCAGAAAAGTACTCTTTTCCAGATAGTCTTTGTTCAGCAAGACGCATATATTCGGGTCTTGCCGGTGGTTACAATTTTGAAGGTGAACATAGGACTGAAGAACAGATCTTCATTTGGTTGTTCACTTTGTCGGCATGTTCACTGTCACGCAGTCAGAGTTACTTGCCTTGCCTGACCGGGTTCGAGTTTACATGTGCCGAAATTCGACTAATGCTCTGTAATTAGCCTGAGAGAACTAATTTATAAACGATAACAATCCAAGTCATAATAACATGATGGCAGCAGTGCAGTGCATATAGATATCAAGAAAGTCAAGAATTTTTATCATAGAAACGAATAATTAGAATCTTTTCACATTGACGTGCAGAGGTTAGCTCAAGGTTATTCATGGAATTATAGGTACAGTTTCGATTAACGCCAAATGCTACATGCTTCAGGCCGGAAATTTCAAAAGTGCGAATAAGTATTTAAGTAGTCTTTGTATGGACTGCAGAGATTCTTTCTACAGAGCGTACATCGTAGCAACGGAACAGAGCCGGCCGTGAAATAGCTAAGGCGGTTAGTCGCTGGCTTCCCACCGGGGGGACACGGATTCGAACCCGGGTCAGGTCATGTGGAATTTGTGGTGGCGAAAATGGTGCTGGGGCAGGTTTTCTCCGAGTACTTCGATTTCCCCTGCCGCTCTTCATTCCACCAATTGCTCCACAATCACCATTATCTGTCATCTGGGGTTGGTATAATAGGCCAGTAGCAGCCGCAATATCAAGTGAACTCAGTCTAACGGGACAAAGTGTACAGAGCCATCATACAGGTTCAAATGCTATTAATCAACCTACTCTAGTACACTTAGAGAGATACTGAAATGCAGGATTTTCTATTGTTTAGCTCAAGGACCTAATGTTGCCCGTAATATTAAAATTATTTTTTACTGAAGTTAGGTCAGTTACTTTGTCAAAAATAAGAAGGTTTAGGCTGATGAAATTCGGTGTTAGGTTGATCATTAACTGCTAACTCTGTCAAGAGACTTTTTAGGCGATAATTTCCCTCCGTAAAATACGGACCCAGACCTATGTGTAACTCTTAAATGCAATTACAATCTCTTTAAGGATCAACTGATTTCTTGGACCAGGTCTCTCTTCAGACGTTAAAAGTTTGTCACTAGTCAAACGCATTCTTGGGTTAGTGGGCAAAAATTTCCTTTACTGTGTTACCAACGACACACATGTATCAGAGCTACATATTTCTATTTCAATAACACTTTGAAAAAAAATACTTAGAATATAAAATATTTCAACATTTCCTGTTGCTCTGTGTGGAAATGCCTCTCGCTCTTTCGCCGTCATGAAGAAACACAGGCTGAAAGACTTTTGTGGGAAGGAAATAAATTTTATTCACGTGTGATTCACATTAACGCTTCGTTCATATATGCTGTACGCAACAGCTTTCGTTTTTTTCTGTGACAAAACTCAAGATTGAGTTGCTGGTTGTTATTGCATTTCTAACTATACCAAATTTCACAAAAATATTTACAGCACGAACAGATAAATAATGCATGAAAATGGAAATTTATTATACAGTGTGGACAAGGAATATCCTTAACATTACAAACATATTAGTATATAACTCTTTTTAAAGTTTATGAAGCTGTTTTTATTTTTGATTTTTTTCTAGTACAACAGCCACAACTTATAGAGTGTAGTATGCCTAATTCGGTCTTATAACAGCAATTATGGTACTGTAATATCATTAAATCTAAAGAATTTACTTACCATTTGCTTCCTAATAACATAAATTCCACCGTCAACGCAACTATAATTTATTAATTCATATTCCACTACATGTTTCGGTCCTTATGCGGTCACCCTCAGGTGTTGTTATTTACAAATTTTCCTTATTGAAGTGTAAAGCGTATATACACATATTTACTCACTTACTTACTTACTTTCTCATGGAGCTGAGCGCTTCTGGAGGAGCCGCCAATTCTGCAGCTACTCATGAATTTCCCAGCATTTGATGGATCCCGAAGGTTCATTACCGTGTTCACAAGAGCCCTCCATTGGTCCCTATCCTGAGCTAGATCAATCCAAAAAAACATATATACATATATTTACAAACATTAATTTCAAATGACTACTTTCTATGTACTTTTATATTCTAACTGCTATGTGTTGATTTCAAAATAATATATATATATGAAACTGAAAGTTAAAATTTAAAAACTAATTTTTAAAATCAATTTAAAATGTCGTAGGCTGTATTCAGCTTAGTGTCTATTGCTGTAGTAGACTACGCATCTTTTCGTCTGAGTCTTCTATCATTGGTTAGATTCGTTTGTGTTAACTGTTTTTTGAAAACGAATTTATCTACTTTCTTATCATCAGGATGTCGAGTGTTACTGTTATGTTGTGCTGTTTATGTGGTACGCTTTGCTGAATGGCCTATACTACTTTCAGCCTATGTATATAAATATAACTATCTGATTTACAATTCAATAACGAAAATATGTAAATCACAACACCTGAGGACGATCCTTTGATTGTCGAAATATTGGGTGAAACATAAGTTAATAAATTTTAGCTGCGTTGACGGTGGAATTTATATTATTAGTTAGACTCGCATAACAGGATGTCAATATTAAATATATTTGTTTTCCTTTGTAATATTGGAAAGCTGAAGGATATTTCTCTAAAATAAGTTTAGGCCTCTTCTAATTCAATCCGCAACACATTATGAATTAATAGGCCTTCAAAGGAGCATTAAAACCTTCCAGGTTAGGATAAGCATATTTCTCTTTCTGCAGTGTTTAATTTTCTATTTCAAAGAAGTAGGGCTACATTTCATTTCAGGGATAATTACTTTGACGTACTGCATGTGCAGATCTTTCATATATTAGGCAAGATAACTGATTCGAATTTTCTCTATTGTATGACATGCATTTCGCATTATTTATGTCTATGATATGGAAATGATAAATTTCCACTGCTCACTAACGTGTCACATATCACGTTATCATACAGAAGAAAGAAAACAAAGGCTATCTTACTAATTAATTCATTTAATTAATTAAAAAACCCGTCACGCCACACCCAAAGAAAGTACACTTCCCGCGGCCGGAAACTTTGGATTCATTACAATAATATAAACATTACGCCTAGAAGCTAAGGCTCCGTGTAATTTTTTCCGTATTGTTCCTTTCCATTGTTCATACTCCAGCAACAAACTCAGTGTTTCATTCTCGTAAAACATAAAAGTTTTTAATAATATTTTTCAGATGCATCTATTCAACATTCGAGAAATGATTTTACGAGTAAAATTAAACTTATCCCTCTAACAGACTGTGGAGGCCCATAGGGTTGCGAGACGTCGAGGCTTCCAAATTTCCTAGACAATCTACTAATAGATGGCGGTGGGGTTGTCGGCCTTACGCGCTGTCCATCCTTTACCAACAGGAAGATACCTGGTGTTCATTTCTGTTAGAGGCTGAGTCGATTCCAGGACCGTATTGCGGCTGGAAAGATTAGGTCAACTAAAATACCTGTTACCTTTATCGGAAATTGAACCCGCTACCATCTGGCTTGTAACATAGTGCCTCACCCAACTACGCTACCGCGTGCTCTAATACTTGTGTGATTTAACAAGAATTCAATTTAATTTTCAAGAATATAGCCAGTATCACTATTCATTTCTAGCCTACTTACCTTATTTTGGAAAAATAAAAGTGGGCTTATGAGATCAACAAGTTGCCTTTATGTCTGTGATCCTTTCGGAGGAACACGTCACCTCCATCTCCAGGGCCGAATAATAAGCCAAGCTAGAAACCGGCATGAAACAGGCAGCAAATGAAGTTGAGATCGAACTGCTGAGGAAAACGAAGAGTATGCTCTCTTCTGGGATATAGCGACATGTTTTCCGTTAAAAGACAATCGACGTTTCGGTTTATACTTACTTTCACTCTGGTTTCTTGTTCAGCTTGTTCTCAAAACCTGGAGATGAATGCGATATGTTCTTCCGAAACGTCGGTTAAGTTTCAATGCCCTACACAGCGTTATATGTCAGAAATTAGCACTCTTCAATGTTTTAGCTGTTTTAGCTTATTTCTCGTTCCTATAATTTGACTGCTGACTTTTCTCTTAATATTGCCATGATTACGAGAAGACAGTTTTTACCAAATTATTTCAACTCATGAAGTACGAACATAGAGAGAAATTTTGTATTTGTATTTATTCTCCATTTTTATTTCATTATATCATATTGCATTGTATATTCTAAATTCTTATCGAAGACTTGTACAATGAGTGTAAAATGTAGGTGTATAGAACTAGAAAGGAGTTACCAAATTAGCGGTGTATCTACATATCACTAGAAGTGAAGCAGACAAGGACGGCAACGACAAGCTGAATGAGAGCCACAGCGATCGGTCGGGGGAGAAACAAAAGAACAACTGCATGTAGCGAGCAGCACAAATAATATTAACCCACTTCTGTCAACGTCAGAACGGATGATGAAAGCGAGGCTAGGAATATTAATTATTGGCGCCAGTCTGAGCTGGCGGAAAGTTGTCTTTCATGTTTCATAGCGATAATTGTAAATGTTACTACTGTGTAATTATCGCCTTGCTACCGTTGATTACATTTGCTTCTAATAACCTGTAAAAATATCACACTAATGTCGAGACACAATGTTCAGTTTAGAGGTGTATAATACGTGTACTTCCATCAAAGCTAATATTTAGAATTACAGGCGTTGTACTTGTTTATTCGAGTAATATGTTTATTAACTTTTAATGTCTACCAGTAATGAGTTTGTTTATAAATTAATGCGATTAGCTCATCCTAACGTGGTGCTCACGTTCAAAAAATGCGATCAACACAGCTAGCAAACAATTTTATATACACACACTTTTGTGCCTTCTTGTTGTCTCATTTCTTGCTCTGATGATGGAGGCAGGACGAGATTATAAATTAGGGTAAGCTCTTACCAGGCTTCACGGGGTCACATCCCAGAGAACAATATTATTCAATATTACGTTGTTTTTTCCTTTTTGATATTTTATTTCATAATTTTGCTGTTTTATTTTAAATTAATTTCTAATGATACCGATAGGCTTTAAATGCACTATACATTAATTTTAGAAGATTTTAATAATTTTCACATTTTATCATGGCGGTTATATTAGATTATAGTGTTAACTAGATTCTTCATTCAGAAAATAATAGACATACACTGTCCATAATATGAATTCATCTGCCATAGGCACTGCAGCTTAAATGAATTAAAGTAATATTTATTTATTTATTTATTTCTATGCTACAATCGAATTAAATTAGAAAATTTTATAAAAATTTAAATCAAAGCAGCTTAAAGTACATGCACTTTCATGGCATATATAACGAGAGCATAACGTTCTATCACGAAATGATATTCGTATTCCCAGCTGGGGTGCTGATAATCTTCAGTGTTCTACTGAGGTTCATCTGGTCTTCTATACTAAGGTGCCAGAGGCGCTTTCTCGGCTAACAGTGGATGTGCCAATAGAGCCTCCACGTCTCATATAAATCTTATATGTTATTAAGCCTACATAGTCTAAGCACAAGAGCAAATTCACAATTAATACTTTCGAAATTACTGAGTCCCGGATAGCTCAGTCAGTATAGCGACTGACTGGGGACTGAACGATGATGGGTCAGAGTTCGAGTACGGATGAGACAAAAATTTTCACTTTTGCACGTCATCGCGACCGGCTCTGGGGCACACGCAGCCTCCTATCCAAAGGGTACAAGGGGCTTCTCCCCGGGGTAAAGCGGCCGGGCGTAAAGCTGACCGCTCACCTGCAGCTAGCGTCGAGGTCAAGAAAATGTGGCTCTATACAACCACTCCTCCATACTCCTTCATGGCGTAGTACTTAATTAGTTAAGTATAGTATCACATTATATTACCTTTTATTACTGCGTTTTTGGACTTTGTCCATGGTCCGGAACTTTAAAGAACACAGCGTTTCGGAAACTGGACCTGTTTCCGTCCTCGTGTGAAGAGGTGGGAGACACGAATTCTGTAGAAAGAGCTAGCCCCAGTCACTGGCCCTGCAAGGTTTAGCACTTTCTGAAGGACCCGACAGAGTGGGTGCCTCGCGCACCTTCAGCTGTGGACGGAACTGTAGACCCAGTTTTCGAAAGGCTGTGTTCTTTAGAACACAGGAGTCTGGACAAAGCCCCCAAACCCTGCATTCCCGAGCCTCACACACCATCATCACACCCCACACAAGCTGGTATTTCGTATTTCGTGACAGCATGTAACAATAATTGTGGAAGAAAAACCTGAATCATGTCTTCAATATTTAAAATGCATATTCTTCAGCTTAAAAATCCAGTTCTAAATAGCAGCCCAAGTTTTCAAAGGCTGCCGGTAGCATATTTCGGTCTCCGCGAGAGAACATTACCGTGTCGGGTTAATATCACTCAAAATAGGTTGTAATAAATATTGAAAAAAAAATCGACTCTAGCGTTTCTTTGATAGGAAGTTACCTGTATTTGGAAACTTTAACCCTACTAGTCACATTTCAATTACACCGTATCTTTTCCTTCTATAGGAAGTTCTAGATATTTAGTTCATAGATAAAATATGATAGTGGTAGGAACAGAAGAAGTTGTGAAATCGGCAAGGGCCATTTTAATATTTCATCATTTTGGTTCCTACATTTCTGTAACAGCTGAAAATAAATGTGTAACTTTGTGGCTTATTGCTCACCGTTACATTCCTTCTGCCTACGGATTTCTTCCAGTGACAATCAATGCAGTCACTGTGTTTCTATGGCTGATCTTTCACTTTTTGTACAAAGTCTGTTTTTTTTCTGTCTGAAACTGAGATTCCCTTTACTTCATTTTACCATTTTTTTTCTACCGATTCATTCTTGATTTATTAAAAGTTTTTCAACGTCATAAATACCTTAGGGCTGCCGCACACCAACTGCGTCAAGACAAGCATCAGGACATGGGACAAAAGGCGCAGTATTGCTTCATTCGTGATTCGTCAGTATGAAGCTGATGTCAGCATCATGACTCGGACCGGTGTGTGGCGGTTTTCATAATCTCATTCGTTTCAACTGTGCTCCTTTCTTTGCGTCATGTCGCAGACAACGTGTCTTGACTGTTACATGTCTTGACGCATGCCGGTATGCGGCCTATCTTATATATCTTCACACGGCAGTGTGATACTAAACGAACTGAAAAGAATATGTAAGACAGAATACAAAATTTTGCTTGAGGGACTACAAAATGCCAAATTCACTTTAATCAGGATAGGCATATTATAGCCGGGACAAAATCCTAAACCGAGGACACCCTAACACACAGTTTTAACCACTAGGCCCCGGCGTTCAGTTCCAGTGAAGACAGTTTGCTGGAAACTATGGTTTGAATATTGTGCAGAAGGATATGTATTATAGTTTCGTTTGGCATTAACTCTTCGCTTAGCTCTCGATGTCGTGTACTCGTAAATGTGAATGATTCAGTTACATTTCATGATAAGAAGGGCAGACTACGAGGCTGAGGGATCATAAACGCGTCGAGCTAATCGAAAGATATTCCTGGACATAATAACTTAACATCATTTTGCTGCAGGTAAAAGGATTCACGATTCCTAAATTTCTCGTTTGCATATGATAGTTTTAAGCACTATTGCGACCCATTCCTTGAATATTCAGTGTTGAACTGACAACCGAATTTACATGTCCTAGGGAACTTTCATGTTTTGGAGTTCATCAAAGAAGCGCCGCATCTGTGATCATTAAAAGACAGAGAACCTGGTAACAGGAAGATGGCGTTGGTTGAAACAAAACCTATATTTAAGGAGGGGAGGGGGCAAAGGACGACTTTTTCTCTATCTAATGTCTGTTAGTATATACATAACCTATAATTTTGTTCCATGGGCAGCCAACAACAGGCAAGTTATGGCGATTTGTCAACCGTGCCTCTGTGTCGAAGAACTGAAGCTGGCCTATACTTTAGAAAGGCGCCTGACTGCTTTGTTTCGCCTATCATTGTTTCTGCTTCGATGCTTGGTACTGGCTCATTCTGCACCGCCATTACAATGACATCAGACCCAAAATAACTTTACCTGCTTGCCTACTGGGGCAGTAGATACTGTACAAGAACTTTTCCAATTTTCCTTTCTTTATCTTTTCAGAACAATAGATATAATAAGAGAAGATTCGTTATTCTTTTCCCTTCACAAGAACTGGAATAAGTTTTATTAAACTAATTCTGAGTTTCGTTTTTTGCTTTCGAAATAGAAGTATCTGATTATGCAACATACACAAAGGAATAACAAACTGCTCTCTTGTTCAGATCGTATTCGATTCTATGCCTGATTAACTAACAAGACGAAAATCTCCCAACTTTTCTCATTTTCTTGCAATTAATAATTAACCATGGCCCCAAGGTGCGATCCTCTCAAATCAGTTAAGAACGTAATACTCTTTCGACTGTGCAGAATTGGTTCCCGTAAAGGATTTTTGGATTTCTTATTTCATGAACATGGCATAAATTTCTTCCTAGTCTCCCCCAAGTAATGAGTAGCCCAGGTATAATTTGTGGTACCTCCCCAAGAACTGTTATGAAGTACTATTTGAGTACAGAAAGAGACATAAAGTTTACATGTCTATCTATTTATCTCTCTGTAGCTCTACAGCCCTTTGTTGGACCTTGGGCAGCTTTTTCACGTTCTTAATCCAATACACAGACCGTAGGACTATTTGGACAGGGGATGAGCCTGTTGCACGGCCGCTACCTACACACAGAATAAACGCACATAGACATCCATATCATGAGTGGGATTCGAACCCACGATCCCAGCATTCAAGCGAGCGAAGACAGTTCATGCCTCAGGCCGAGCGGACACTGAAGGTTTACACATCATAATGGTTATCCCTGATTCTTTAAGATGCTAGAATAATTTGAAGATTATGCAATTTCACAGAGAATAAAAAATTTCAGATACCAGTTATATGAAATGAATTTTCTTCTTAACTCCAGCTGCGTCTGTAGTTTCAAGATTTCCCACTTTCTCTATAATTGCGATTTAAACACGAGTCGAGCGAAGCTGATTGTGGAAATCACAAAGGATCCATGTAAGTTCATTTTCCTGTATACCTTTTTCTTAAGTTATTCTTAAGTGAGTTGCAGACCGAAAGTCGCAGTGTCATGATTAGTATTCTCGGTTAACCGAGAGGCACCAGGTTCAAATCTTGTTCTCATAGCTGGATATCCTTACTCATATTTACTTAGTGTTCGTAAGTCACTACACGTCAATGCAGGAACTAGCTAAACTATGTAACTCCATGGAACTGACTACTACTTGAGAAGCTGCCAGTTGCCCAGTCACTCATGGATTTCCAAACATTTTATGGAACCCAAAGTTTCGTTACCGAGTTCGCAAGAGCTCTCCACTGTTCACTACCCTAAGTCAGATTAATCTGTTCCTTACCACCTCATCCTATTTCTTAAGATCCATTTTTATATTAACACCCACTTTCGTCTACGTGTTCCCAGTGGTCTCATTCCGTCTAGCTTTCCCACCAATGATTTATATTCATTCCTCTTTTGTTCCCATGCTTGCTGCATACCCTACCCATTTCTTTCTCCTTGGCTTTTCACTCAAATTATATTTGGAGAAGAAAATAAGTTATGAAGCTTTTCATTAATTTTCTCTTACGTTCTACTGTTACATTCTGCTCAGCACCTTGTCAAACACCATCAGACCATGTCTTTCTCCCTTACTCGTAATGTCAGAGACCAAGTTTCACACCCATACAAAACTGCAGGAAAAATTATAGTTTAGCATATTTTAAATTTTACGTTTTTAGACAGCAGACGAGAAAAGAGCACAAACCTAAAACAGGCTACGAGAATTTTTTTTCACGTCATTTCCAGTCCATCAATCATCCCATTATTTGGCACTTCGTAACCTAGGCAGTTGAAAAAACGTCGTTAAAGAGCACAATCAATCAAAACTTTCCGGGAACAATGTCATGATACCAGTTCATCCTTGAGAAATGTTAACGAATTTATTCATGGATGCCCAGATAGGTTTTTAAAGTATTTATTTTCTCTAAATAATTTCCTTTACAGTATCAAGGAATAATAATTCTTAACCAAACACTAAAATTATTCGCGTTAATTCCTTTCGACACTGAAGATACATCATAAATTTCGCCTCGCCTCCAACACCCATTGACCTACATACAAAAGCATTCTTTCTCAATTACACAGTCTTTTGTTAAACATTTGTGCCAAGGGAACATTTTTTGTACAAAATAAAATAGAAGTAAAGGAGAGAAACAGAGAATGAAGGTGGAGTTAAAGGACAATAAAACCCGGCAGTAAATTACATTACAACACCTTCATCTTTTCTTCCCCCCCCCTCTACCTTCCACGCCATTCTTTCCTTCATTCAGTGCTAAACATGGCGATGAATACGTTAACAAAAGAGAGACTAATTTTTCGAGCTTTTATACCCCTAATTTACTGGCTGCAATGCATATCTGCTATCCTTCTTTTCCCAAGTAAACTAAACTAACCCTCTGAAAGTTAACCTTGCCTTTAAAAAATTCTTTAGTGTGCATACGATGAAGTGATCCCATCTATCCCTTGTTCTCATCATTCCTTATGAAAGAGCCCGTAAACATTATATTGTGTTCAAATTAGCGCTGTATTAGTTGCCACACAGCTAGGATAATAGCCCACAGCGCTGGCTGTAAATCCGGGGGGGGGGGCACTGTAAGCAGCTATACCCCGCGCATTAAGAAGACATCCCCACATTGTGCATAGCACAGAGCATCAGTGGATCTAAAAATATGGCGCGTTTCATTTTCGCGAGAATAAAATTTCATTATAAGCTTAGTAACATGAATTTCTGAGACCGATAAATGAATTATTTTAGTGAATTAATTCCACCTGCTCAAATTCCAACTCTGTTTTCTTCAGATACAAATTTTGCACAGGTGTTGTCTTATTACAAGGTTACTAGAGCTAAATCTTACTTTAAATGACCATTTACACAACTTCAAAAGTAAATTATATTTATTAAAATGCAATATACACGGATATTTCGATCTCAGTGTTTATCATTGGGTGGTACATCAACAGAAACTCTTTTACTGAAATTTTGTTACATGTTTCTACCTTACTGGAATAGTTATATAGTATACTATAGTAGTATAGTGTTATATATACTATATACTATATATAATATAGTAGTATAGTATACTAGGGTAGTATACTATTTTCCTTATATTAAAATTCTTGTCATATAGAATAAATATTCCGGTAGGAAGTGGTATGATGAACTGTTGTTAATACGTGTGGCAAGCGATGGATATAATTACAAAGAAAGTATAAAATGAAAGTAACATACGCATATACACGTATTACATTGTGTATGTGTATTTTTATTATCAAACAACCATTATTACATTATATCTTTATATCTAAGTAATCATGTTACTGATGAAATAAAATTGATAAAATTATATTGAGCTGTTCGAGTAATAATATTGTCACATGTAGGGGTTAGGACTACAGATTGCGTTTGGATTAGATGATTGGATTTATTGACCTTGTGCACACCACTCCGAACTACACGTAATTACAGCGCTATTGCTGATCCACACACTTTACAGTTCACCTTTACATACACACTAGTGTTCTGAGTTTCAGTAGTCGTATCCTCGCAACGGATTTATAAGAGGCTCACTGTTTCTGTAGCACATTTGGAGTCTTCTTTTCACAGCCTAATTCCTTTCTTGTCATCTTTACTTAATTATTCGATTGCCATCTCTAGCGACCCTGAATTCTTTTTCTAGCTGGCCTGTAATCCTTGTTATAATAACATTAGGGAACACCCACAAAAACATCGTTTCCTAACAATTCTTCTATTGTTATAGTGGTATGTTTACCTCACCGTTGCTTGGAGACGAGAATGCTTCGATTGTTGTTTGCGCATTCGTTACCGCGGGAATGTGTTTGCCGAGCCGTTACCTAGCAATGGACGTATGTTTTGGTTTCACTATTCTGGCTTTAAGATGTCATGTCATAAAGTAATTATTACGCAGTAACACTTGGAATGTTGAATGTATCTTCATTTGCAGTTAAGAATTTATCTGACATACCAGGTGCTAAAATTATGACATTAACGTTTCATTGTGTATTATTCCTATTACCGATGTGCAGTGAAATAATAAAAAGGGAACCCCTGACAGTTAGTATTAACTGCCGTTCTTCATATCAATATCTTTGAGACTAACAATAGGCGCACATGATATGAATTTCAATATATAGGAAATAGCACAAACCTACTGAACAACTCGATCTATATTTCAGTAACAGAAAAAGGTAACGAAAATTCAGTAATAATTCTTTTGGTTAGATAATAACTTACGATGACGACCTATGAGATCGAAACATATAATAATTTTTAATACATAAGACGAGGAAGAAGACGTAAGAAGATGCTGGATGACCTTGGGGACAGAAGAGAATATTTTCATTTGAAGGAGAAAGCTCTAGATCGCATCAAGTGGAGGAACTGTTTTGGAAGAGATTGTGAACCTGTCGTCTTGACAGATTACAGATGAATGAATTAGTTGTGCCCTTGAAGTGGCTTCGATGATCATTTAAAGTAAAATCGAGTTTTACTAATCCTGTTATTCCTAAACACAACGGGATTCTGAATTGAAAGATTGCGTCATTTTTGTCAATTCTTAAATTCAGAATGAAAAATACCTTAATAAACGTTGCGTATTTCAGGAGCATATATTAGTAAAACCACTGACACTTCCATACACAATATTTGAAGTTGGCCATCTTTATATTCCTGCTTCAGGAAATTAAGCAGTATAGAACAGGGGTGGCTATTAGTAGCATAGCAATCGAGCCTAGTTTCATGAAAATCTTCCAATTTGTTGAAAATATGTCGGTGAGCAACGACCCCTGCATATGATAGAGTAAGGCAGAGATTCTCATGCAAGAACTTCCCGTGGAAGTAATTAAAATTAGGGAGATATTATTAAAACAGAAAGATCTTGCATGAAAAATAAATCTTATGAAGAAGATTATTATTAATTCATAATTTGAAGCAACGCGCGAGGGAAATATGATTAGCTAAATTTACGGCAGCTCACTAAACCGGTAGCGGAGGGGGGAAAGTCGTAAAACGGCTGGAGCTTGAAGCTGAACTCTAATTTCTATCTAATCCACAGGTCAAGAATGGTGGAAATAGTCCTTCATTCCCCTGTGCGCCTTCCTGGGGAAGTGCCTAATTAATTAAACACAGGGACAACTTACCTTACCTTTTCTTTTTCCCCCTTGGCACTACAGCACCAGTGGACCTAGGTCTACCTCCATGAACTCCGTTCACTTCGGTTTACTAGATCTTACACATAAGGTAGGACTCCTTGGGCGAGTGATCAGCCCGTCGCAAGGCCTCTACCTGTAGACAAACACAGAAAAACGCACACAAACATCCATGCCCTGAGTGGGATTCGAACCCATGATCCCGGTTTCCGAGCGAGCGAAGACAGTGCATGCCTTAGACCACTCGGCTACCGTGACCAGCCACCTTACCTTTCACATTATACATATAGTCTACGGGTTTACAGCCTACGAGTGGTGCGAATAGACATGTATAATTCTAATAAGATTTCGGCGTTAAAACTATCAGATATTCAGTTTTTCTTCAAAGCTTGAAGTGTTCAGCCGCGCAAACCCATACACGCAGCTCGGGATATTTCGATCTTTCATATTATTCACACAGATTTGTTTTCCCGGTAAATATGAGTATCAAATATTAAGCAGAAATGACTTGATACTTTTATCTTATTAAGCCTTCATTACACAATACGACCACTGTAGTTAGGACAAATCTTTCATGAACAGTAGATTAAAATATGGCTGTGTAAAACAGGCAGTGTAATTCTCCTGAGAGGGCCGAAATAGTCGTGACGTAAGAATGAAACAAAATTGGACAATATACTTCTTAGTCTGTAGGCAATTCATGAAACATTACTCGGGTGATCAAATCAAGAACAAATTGAAAGAATCATTAGAAAGTAGAGAAATACATATAATTTATTTGGCGGAAACCATAAAAGTAACAAACTTGGAAATTGCGGGCTTCGTTAGGAGGATAATATTAAAACGGATCTTAAATAATGAACTATATAGTTGGCTGGATTCGACTACGTCAGTTTCTACATCAGTGTCAGGTCCTTATGAACACTCTAATAGGGGGCAAGAAATTCTTTGATCAGCTGAGTGACTATCATTTTCTGAAGAAAGGCACTGCGCCATAGAATTGATTATTTGCATGCTTTTATTTCAGAGCAACATTTAGAAGTACAATATTAAATGAAACATTTTTGTTAGAATGCTCTTCGAATGTTACAGTATGTAATAATAACAGATAATAATAGTTAGGTAAAAGGAGAAATTCATTATAAGACTTAATAGGTTTTCATGATGCCATCACGAATTATGTAGCGACCGATTCGGACAGAAGGCAAAAATGTACGAAGAATTGTCGTAACTAACTAACTCCATGGAGCTGAGATCTTCTTTAGAAATCGCTAGTAGCTCAGCTACTCAAGATTTCCACAAAATTTTATGGCACCTGAAGGCTTATTATTGCGTTCAGAGGAGCTCCCCACTGGCCCATATCACTAATCCAGTCCACACCACTCCATCTTATTTGTCAAATATCCATTTTAATATTATCCCCACTTAGTCTAGACCTTCTTTCTGGCTTCCTCACCAGAATAGATACCATAAGTGCAAACAATCAAATTACTGTTCACCTGAAAACCCCTACTTGGATATGTGCTCAGACTGTGTTTTGGGGTTTGTGGAAAATTATGGCTATTAAGTCTGGGAAGCACGAGGTAAAAGGAAACACAAAGAAGAAGGAAAGTGACCGATTTAAATCTTTTAAAATGGTTAAGAGCAGGGGTGGTTGAGAGGGCGGACGTAGAGTCTTGTAACAGTTTTGCACATGCAGTAAATCAGCCACAAGTGCAGTAGAATTTCCTCCCCAACCCCAATCATCGCCCCCCTATTCTTAAGAAAGTAAAAAGAGGCCGGAAAAGAAATATATGTTGTAACAGTACAGGGACCGCGTCTCTCCCAGAGGCCGACTTATACACGGGGGTTGGATACGAGAGCTTCCCCCATCCCAGGCACTCGACTCTTCTAAATGCACCAAATTCCAAACTTTTCGAGGAGTGAGTGTTTGCAGCAAGCTACATCGTCGCTGAAATACTACACAGACTACAAGAGATACTTAACAGACAGCAATAATTGGTCTCTCATTTCCCTGAACAGGCGTTCGTATGTAGTTCACAGAATCCCATACGCCTACCTGTGTGGCTGGACTCTGGCTTACAGAGCGGAGAGTCCCTCGGCTTCACTGCATCTGTGTCAACTGAAGAATGTTCCACACTGTTGCGATCAGATATGTGCAGAAGACAGGTCAAGAACTGAAACTACCATGTACGTATGTTCAGGGGGAAGTTATAAGCAGGTTTGTAAATTCGCGAAATATTTTGTCTTCGAAGCTGCTGCCTAAATATTTAATACTAAAATATAGAAAATTTTATATGCTTATAACTTGGGCTTTAATCCTCATCCAAAAAGACGGATTAAGGGGGTGTGCATTATCCCAGGGGGGGGGGGTTAGTCCCCGGCTTCCAACCGCGGCGGTTTACGTTCGATCCAGTTCAGGTAACGTAGGATTTGCACTGGACAAAATGGACAGAATTTCTACAAGTACTTCAGTTTCCCTTACCAATTCTCATTCCTGCAAATACTCCACATTCATTAGTCGTCTATCGTAGACACTATTCTTACTTACTTACTTACTTACTTACTTGAGCCGCGCCATAGCTCAAGGGGCTAGTAGCTGGCTTCCCACCGCGGCGGCCCGGGTTCGATCCCGGTTCTGGTCAAGTGGGGTTTATGGTGGACAAAGTGGCGCTGGGGTAAGTTTTCTCCGAGTATTAAGGTTTCCCCTGCCAATCTTCATTCCACTAATTGCTTCACAATCACCCTCACCTATCATCTGGGGCTGGTACAATAGGCCAGAAGTGACCGCAGTACAAGGGATTTAGTCCCACTCCACTAGCATTAAAAATACTTACCGACTTACCTACTTATGGAGATGAGCCCTTCTTGAGGAGAAGCAAATCTGCAGCTACTCAAGAATTTCCCAGAATTTCATGAAACCCGAAGGTTCACAAAGAGCCCTCCACTGGTACCTATCCTGAGCCAGATAAATCGAATCCATACCATCCCATCCTATCTCTGTCAGATCCATTTTAATATAGTCCACCCACCTACGCCTTGGTCTCTCCAGTTCATAGAAAGTATAGAGTATCAAAACTGAGAGTCATAATAATAAAAAAAAAACATAAAAATATTGATTAAGTGTGGTCGAAAACAAAAAGCTGGTCAGAATACTTGGACCCATGAAAGAGAGTGAATGTATTAGGTGGATATAAAATAGCAGGCCTGCACAACGAGAAATTTAACTTGTATTCTCAGCCAGATATTATGAGTATGATCAACATGACAATCTGCAAATACGAGATGCATCACATTAGAGGCGCTGACAAATCCGTGCGAAATATTGTTTGAACGCTTGGAAAGAAGAGGGATTTGGTCATTTATAGAAGTAAATTGAAAGAATGGATGAAAGCCGTTCAGGACAGCGCCAATTGACATACCCTTGTAAACACTTTGTGCTTCCATAAAAGTAGAGAATTCTTTACATAGCTTAGCGGCTGACGGGACTCGTCTCATCACCAGAATTCCCAGAAATATAACACACTGGATAACCAGCCATCGTTGGCAGTCGGACAGTCCACAGAGGCCAAACACAACGTTGGCTTCGACAAATCAGATGTCAGAGAAAATATCCGAACCGGACCATCAAGAAAACCAATAAAATAACAGAAATTCTCCATAACTTCAATTATCAAAATGGTTATAGTCAAAACTGGTTTAGCCCCTTTCCCTCCAAACTGTCATTCAACCATTGCGAACAAATAACCGCCGAATTTCACCAGTGCGAAATGGCTCAATGGACACTAAAACTGTCTTCGCCTCCTGTCCTGTGCACATTATCGCCAAGTCTTCACCATCTCCTTTCCAGATCACTCTTTCGACATAAATATTTACATTTCTCATTAAAAAGAGAGGATTTCCGTACATAAGCATGTGATCACTGAAGAATGTTTCAGAATCTTTCATAATTGTGCCGTATCAAAATCATTTTTGACAATCTCCTCTCATTACCTCCTACACCACGTGGCAGTTAGAAATTTTCCACTGTCTTCTGTCCTAAACATGGCCTCGCAAAAACATTTTTCACTACCTTTCCTAACGTGTGGTTGCAGGATCTTCTTTCATTACATATTCTTCAAAGTGATAAAAAAACATTCTTCACTATCCATTCTCATTACCATAGCATCGCAGAAACGTTCCTTGTCACCTGTTTCCACAACGATCTGGCCTTCAAAAATTATTCAATCACATCTTTTTCTCAACTGCCTGATCACTTCCTGTTGAATAGGGCCTATTCCTGTGTGTCGAGCAATCACATTTTCACCTCCTATTCATTACACATTGAAAGATTTATATAGGGACTTCCAACATCAACCTAAACATTCTCACCCTAAAGATGGCAGCTAAAATATTTTCCGAAATGTTGGCAACTTTAAACAGAAAACGCGGCTTATTCCCAAAAGCCGAAATCATACATAAATCTACAGCAGCGAAAACGTGATAAGATCATTTGAGGTTCTCGAAATTATGATCATTTTCTGGGATATAACGCAGTGTAGTCGGATAGAAGTCCTATCAAAATGCCCAGTGTTACATCCCAGAAGCTAATATGCTCTTCAAAGGCAAGAATTTTACAAATTCCAAACTCAATTGTGGTTGAAGATTTCCATCTTCTGGGTTATAAAAACGTGTAGTCTGCTGGGCGTCAATCGACATTTCGAAGGAACATATCGCCTTCATTTTCTGGGTTGAAGAATAAGCAAAGCAAGAAACCAGTTTGAAAACAGGCGGCAAGCAGTACTTGAAGATGGAGGTAAAATATTCCTCCGAAACGTCGGCTGACGTTCAACGGGTAACACATCGTTATATCCCAGAGGAAAAATTTCTTCGTAATCATTGCTGTAAGAACCTCAAATTCTACATTAATGGAGGCTGTTACACAGCAAATAAGCATATGTATCCGGTGAGGAATACGTGAATGATAGAATAGTACACGAATTATGGGTGAATCGTTAATGTCTAACAAACACAGTGTAACCTATTCCTAGAATCTGGATCCACTAGAAGAGGGACTAGCACTTTAGCTAAACACCTAATACACGGCAATAACTACTAAACCTAGGGTGTGGGCAATTTTTTTACAGGCTTATCCAAGATTTATTAGCCTCCTTTGAAAGGAAGTTCAAATAGGACTGTGCTTTTAAATCCGACAAACCCACAACAGTGGCAAATAGGCCTACTGCTCGGAGCTTCGCACGTAGCTGCCCTGACAAGGGGCATACCTACTGAAGATTTATGAATCGAGATATAACTAACACGAAGTAAGAGGTATATTTAAGCCTATTTAAAACAAAATAAATTCCAATATATCAGCAAAAAATAGGCCACTGCAGATTCTTTCAAAGTAGTCACTACTTTAAAGTCTTGTCTTGAACAGTAGCAAACGTCACCAAAGTGCT
This sequence comes from Cryptotermes secundus, assembly GCF_002891405.2. Lineage (NCBI taxonomy): Eukaryota > Metazoa > Arthropoda > Insecta > Blattodea > Kalotermitidae > Cryptotermes > Cryptotermes secundus. The sequence goes on along the minus strand of NW_019718619.1, from coordinate 1,078,177 downwards.
GAAGGCCCCAAGAGCAGAAGTGCTTCCAAAAGAAATATAGCTTATGGTTAGGAGCAAAGTCAGCTACCTGGAGCTGGGAATTAATGGGTCTTCCTTGTTCATTTTGTGGTCGATTAGTATTTGAACTCATGCTTACTCTTTATAGGAGCAGGAATAGTGTAGTCGGTATAGCGACTGGCTATGGGCTAGATGAACGAGGGGTCGGAGTTCGAGTCCCGGTAGTCAAGAATTTTCTCTTCTCCACGTCATTCAGACCGGTTCTGGGTTCCACCCAGCCTCCTATCCAATAGGTACAGGGAAATCTTTCCCCTGGGTAAAGCGGCCGGGGCGTGAAGCTGACTACTTACCTCCAGCTAGTGCCGAGGTCAAGAATATGTGGATCTGTACATTCACTTCCCCATACGCTGTCATGGCGTAGTGCTTAATTAGTTAAGCACAAGGACAACTTTGCCTTTACCTATATGTCCTTTAAATCGTTATAGTAATGAACTTTATTAGAATATTAGATTTTAGATCTATGGTCACTCTATATATATATACGCTTGCAACAACAGACATCAGTTGCGTAAAAATGGATCTATGCTATGACCATTAACTTTAATAACTTGAATTATAGATCATAGAGAGGTGCCTAATGATGATATAATTTTTAAGTCTAAACATGTAGCCTAATTTACGCTTACATTAAATAAGTTAAGTATATACCAACGTCTGTTGTCTTCATTGAAGACATTCCCGCCTTATTGGTCGTATTCATGGCTATAGCGTAGGATACCTACAGATGAAGGCAGCAGGTTCCTCCCGAATCGCAGGGTATGAGACGTAAGAGTCAAGCTCCATATATTCTCGATATCATCTCTGGCCTTCACTAATCACGAGTACGTGTTTCCATAGCCAGAGTCATACGGACAGAAGAATCAAAGTCAGTCTAGACTGCAAAAGACTGAGGCAAATCATGAACAACTTCAGGTACGACAGCTAGACTTAAGAGCAGAGATTTGAACCCATGTGCATACGAAATACGTATAACCTATACGCACTAGGTAGACCGTTGAACGATGACTGCGTCCCCTAATGGACACTATCAGCAAGCTTCCACAGATATAGAACTCACATAAGGCGTAAGATTTTCTGAAGGTCTGAACTTGTATACAAACAAAACAGGTACTTTGAATATTATTTCTGTTGAGTTTAATTAAAATATATAATTGAATACAGGGGAGGTTAAATCTAAATAATAAGGTAAGATTCTTATGAAATGTAAAATAGGACAAAATAAAAATCACGAATCATAAAACAAAGCGTTTAATCTTGTCTTTTCTTCAGATGGGAAGCATTGTATATTTTTTTCCTCGAAACACAGGCATGTCTACTTCCTCACTTAACTGCATCTCATTTTCAGGATAATTAAATGATATTAATATGGAAATTAATTTATTAATTACAATAATACAGCTTCACACAAAACAAAGAAATAAAATATAGGGTACATAGAATTCGTGAGGCACTAGACATATTCAATTGTTCAAGATGAGAAACGAGTCTACTCACAAAATCCTTGACTTGCTAGTCAATGAACCTATCCCTCGAGGGCGGCTAAACTTCAAACAGAAGCACGTCGGAGCTGAAGCAATTACGTCATGGAATGATAAACCATATAATTACTGACTGTGTAGATGATGCAAAATTATTGTTCATAAACAATACATAGCACTGAGAATTAACAAAAACATACTCGTATATGCGTTGGAGAGATGAAGACCAAGATTGCCTAAAGGGGCTTACTTCCTTACCAGCATGATGATCATTTCATTTCAAACGTTTTCGGAAATTAAGACGAAAGTAATTTAGCTGAATTACATGTACTTAATTCCTACTGTAGGCTCACGAATTCTTCCCTTCACAAACCTAGTAAATGAGGGATATTAGTCAGACTTCTACTGAAGCCTAAGTAGCAATGGTTCTTGCAAAAAAACATACGCTTGACATTATAAGAGAACAAACCAACAAGATGTAAAATTTATGTACATAATTATTTAATCTATAAATGAAATTTACTAGTAGAATGAAAGATATATATAAACAGTGCAAAGAGACACAAACGTTAAAAAGCCTAATACTGTGTGGTGTATATGGGTACCAGTAAGATACACGTATAAAAATTCTACTTGAGAACATTTCTCGATATGATGTACATCGATAGAACCGCGAACAGAGCGGACGCATATGAAAACTGTGAATCGCCTTTAGGGACGTCACACTTCTGAAGACGTTGCAAGGTGGCTGGACGCTCGTTTGTGCCCAATGTGTCCATTATTTGAATATTCATCACCAAACTGACGTTGAATCTAACGCGATTTGACAAGCAGTGAATCTTCTTTTGCCAGCCGTCTACGTGTATGTACAGTCTGCCGCAACATTTATGCCAGCCTTAAAATCGCACACAAGCGAACTTAATAAATGCAAAACTGTATTCATGGTGCCCTATTTTTTCATTTAAATTTCCAAATGATACAATATACGTATAAAAAATCTACTTGAGAACATTTCTCGATATGATGTACATCGATAGAACCGCGAACAGAGCGGACGCATATGAAAACTGTGAATCGCCTTTAGGGACGTCACACTTCTGAAGACGTTGCAAGGTGGCTGGACGCTCGTTTGTGCCCAATGTGTCCATTATTTGAATATTCATCACCAAACTGACGTTGAATCTAACGCGATTTGACAAGCAGTGAATCTTCTTTTGCCAGCCGTCTACGTGTATGTACAGTCTGCCGCAACATTTATGCCAGCCTTAAAATCGCACACAAGCGAACTTAATAAATGCAAAACTGTATTCATGGTGCCCTATTTTTTCATTTAAATTTCCAAATGATACAATATACTCTGGCTTAATTTTTGTAAGACAGATGATATTTCGGAGAAGCATTAGGTTTAATTGGTTTAATACAATTTACTAGTTGCATTATTATTATTATTATTATTATTATTATTATTATTATTATGCTAAATTTAACCCCAAATTAACACTTCTTCACTAAAACTAAATCTACAATTACCAATTTGGTGACGTCTCTCGACTTCTTGAAGCCTGTTTTCCGCGGTCAGCGCCAAGCTGATAGCATATATTTTGATCTTTCAAATGCTTTTGACCTCATCCCTCAAAATATGCTCTTCCATAAATTAGGTTCCTTCGGATTCTCTGATGCTTATGTTCACTGGTTTCGCAGCTACTTAACCAACAGACAATGTCGAATTCGCGTTTCTGGCACTCCCTCCGTGCCTTTTCATGTAACGTCCGGGGTGCCGCAAGGCTCTGTTCTGGGGCCTCTTCTTTTCAACGTATTTATAAATGACCTATGCAACTCTGTCAACTACTGTAAACCTTTAATTTTTGCCGATGATCTCAAAATCTTCGGCGTCATTAACTCTCCATATGATTGCCTCTTTCTTCAATCTGACATCAATTCCGTGAGTGACTGGTGCACTGCTAACTCCATGAGACTCAATACTGCTAAAACGCGTGTTCTGTCATACATGATATCATTACACGCACTAGCAGTATTAAGGACCTTGGTGTTTTCTTTGATTCAAAATTATATTTTCACACACATGTTGATTACGTATTTTCAGAATGCATAAAGCTGTTAGGCCTTATTCGTTCCATAACCTACAGATTTTCCTCGCTGGGGTGTCTGTATGTACTATATTTTATTTCGTCAGTTCCAAGTTGGAATATGCCTCGGTAGTTTGGAACTCCATCACCTCGACTGATGACAATAAGCTTGAGCGCATCCAGCAGACGTTTGCATCCGTCTGTTTTTATCGTTTTTTTCCTTGGTATTCCATATAATTATACAGATGCCCTAGAGAAATTAAGTCTACAATCATTACATAAACGGAGACATCACCTTGATGCACCTTCTTATTCAGGTCTATCGTGGGCTTGAATCCTGCTCTTCACTTTTGGAAAACGTTAGCCTTCGTGTGCCTCCCAGCAACCTTAGGGGCTTACCATGGTTTGGTGTTGGTGCCCCTAATAAACACTGTCCTTCTGTTCGGTGCGCCTATGCTGCCAACGCGGTGGGTAAAGATCTCGACATATTTGCAATCGGAACAGTTTCTGTCAATCACACTGAACCTAAAATTGTTAGTAATATTTGTTAATAATCTAATTACATGTGTGTACGTACGTATATTAGTCTTCTTTTATTTTTCTCTCCTGTTAACGTTAACTTTAATTTTCTTTTAATTATAACTAATTTACTTCCATTATATAGACTCTCAAATTTTGTATTTTTTTAAATTAATTTTGAGTATTTGTATGTACTGGTGATAACCCTAACCGCTAACGCGGTGGGTAATGATCTCGACATATTTTCAGTTNTTATTATTATTATTAACTTCTATGTAAGTGTATACATGTATAGTCCCTTCTCGCCACAAATGGAAAAACTGTTTGAAATATACTTATTTTATTTTTCACTGCTGTTAAAGCAAACTTAAAATTTTTCTTGGAATTGCTATTAATTTATTGCTATTATATAGATTGTCATAATTTGTGTTTTGTTAATTAGTTTTGTGTATTTCTCTGTACTGTGCTAACTTTGTGATTGGTCAGTGTGCTGTTCAGTTTGCATGTAAATAAACACGAATCGAATTATTATTATTCGCATTTTTTCCAATAGTAGACCTACTGAGACCTGTTACGAGTGTCAGAAAAGAGAATCATTCCATAGCTTTCTTTCAGTTAATATTGTCGCGTGTTGCTATGTAACGCGACAAATAAATTCACGCAGGTCTCGGATTTGGTGAATATGTCTATTGAACGCTCACTTCTGCACTCGCGAGTACAATTATGATCACTTCTAACGTCTGCGGACGTTTCTTCTTCACTGTTATAATTATTTGCTTCGTTAATCTTTGTGAAGTGTCTGCTGAACTGTTCTCAGCGACTGCTAGAACTCAGCTGTCAAATCTCAACTCAACTCAGTTCAACTGTCAACTATCAAAAACTGTCTGGCCTCTTCGAAGCTGGACTTTTTTAACCTGGTCCCGGACGCAACAGAGAGCAACTCCCAGGATTCGATTTCACGTGTTCTATGTTTGTTACCGCGGGAAATGCATTATTCCGCTGTTTGAAGCAATTCGTTGCCACGGATATTCCTACTCAACGATCTGTTTGTGTTTATTTTGTCGCTGTGGGAACTCAACAATTTCCATAAATTTGTTGTCGCGGAAGTATGTGTTCCCATTACAGCCGTTGCGTAGCGATGGACGTCATATAGCACGTCACAATATTTTAAAAACTACTTTAGCCCTGTCAGAACTCATTACTCATTACATCTTATGTAGAGTACTACACAGTGCTGCATCCCAGAAGTTAATACATCTAAGCCTTTTCACTTTTCTATAAATTCTGTGTAATGTCTGGTACTTTCCGACGGGATGATTTGTATTTCCGCTCATATTGATCTAGCTTCACTAGTTCCCCTTATTTCCCTTCATAAATGACCATAATATAATGTTGGTCTATCAAGAATCATGTACAGTTTTATTCGTAATCTGGCTTCATGTTCATAAATTCCTTCTTTAGAGGGTGTTATTTTTTTTTGAGCCTACGTGTACATCTAGTCTACATTTCCTACATTTCTTTCTCCTGATCAGAAGGAGTAACCCGTATGAACCGGAAAGTTCCCTGTTAGGACCCGTATAAAAAGCCAAATTGTTTTCTTATTTCACCTTTATTAGTTCTAGGGGACGTTCTGGGAAAACGTGCTTTACAAATGATGAGGGATGAAACTTCGTATCAGTCTTCTCTATGAAAAATATAAATTAAAAATTGTAGAGGAGGAGAAACAAGGTAAAATATTTCGCATCATATTCAAGATCGTAATTCAGTAAACTTTCTTCAGATTCATTAGTATAAAGCATAACCTTTCAGATATTAATGTTGTGTGTTTGCAGTTTATATTAGAATTTTAGTTGTTTACTGTCCGAGGGACAGGGATAGCTCAGTCGGTATAGCGACTGATTACGGGCAGGACGACCGAGAGATCGGAGCCTATATTTTTCTCTCCTCCATATCCAGACCTACTCTGTGGTTCACCCAACCTCCAATCCAATGACTACCTGGGGTAAAGCGGTCGGGAAGTGAAGTTGACCACTCACCTCCAGCTACTACCGAGGTCAAGAAAATGTGGATCTATACAGCCACTCCCCCATACGCCTCCATGGCGTATTGTTTAAATAGTTAAGCAATGGGACAACTTTTCCTTTACCTTTTGCCTTATATCATGCAAGAATATTAAGATTTAAAATTGAAACCTTTTAAAATTCGTCATTGAGCTAAATGTTTCGACCTACTCTGCCATCATCAGGTGCGTTGAAAGTTGGGGGAACTGCTATGCCTTCCGTGATACTGAAACTGAACTTTAGTTACTACGTGTTCGTCACATGCGAATTTCAGGGTTCAAAGAACTGCTTCACCGGGACCATGTGACGAATTTAAATTCAATTTAATCAACAAGATCAGTAATATGTAGCATCCATTTCTTCAATGAAATAATGTAATAATTCTGACTCCAATATGGAAGAAAATTATGAAACCTGTGTGAGTTTGTACACGTATGTATGTATACAGAGATATTGTCTTTAAATTGCAGGCGTATGTAAATTTTATAACAAATTTGACTCTGAAGCACTATGAACATAAGGTCGTACCGGACGCGGATACAGAAGCTGACTCGTTGCAAAGAAGTATTTTCCTCCAGAAGTAGTCGAACCCAGCCCATAGATGCATTAAGTTATCCCCGTTCATATAGATCGTTCATTGATCCTAACTTTATACATTAAAAATAAAGTTAGAGACTGAGTCGACCACAGGACCATAGTGCGGCTGGAACGATTAGATAAAGTGAAAACAATCCACATAATCGGGACTTGAACCCCCCGACCTTCCAGCTTGTAGCACAGTGGCTCAACCAGCTACGCTACCTCGAGCGCACAAAATTACAACTAAAACGAGCATATCCCATGTCATGCCCATATTTTCATAATAACTCTTAAAATTCTTACAAATATCGCAGGAATGTGAAACCGCCAGCGAGAACTAGCTCTAGTGAACGTAAACCGGGAGGTCGGTGTGCAGATGGATAACGCGTCGCTGGATGGGATTCGAATCGAATAACTCCCGAACGAAAATCAGACATCTTGACACATAACTCACTGGTTCATGTTACGAGAGAGACTATTGTGCCCGCTGCATAGTACAGGTCGGTGGGCTGGACTTACAAATCCTCACTTTTCATGATTTTCATGATTTTCATGAATTTATTCTTATTTTATTGTATTTTATTGTTTATTTTATCCGATGTCAAGTCTAAGTTTTGTCTAGGTTGTGAATTGAATAGAAACTAACTTGTATGAACCATTTATAAAAATGAGAATATTAGCGTTGCAGTTCGGTAATTTTGAGAAACTTGCAGCACCTGAATATGACCCATTTGAGGTCAAAATGTGTAGTGCATGCTATATCTATATGAATATATAATTAAGTATTGTTGGGTTGAAGGGTAAAGATTATATACATTCATTATACATGTTCTTTTCATGAAAACTAATCGTGTACTGTTGTGTTCGCGAGAGCTCACCACTAGATCTTAACTGAGTCAATTGAATCGAGTCCAAATCATCGATCGAATTTAATATTATCTTCCTATCTACACTTATGTAACCTCTTCCTCTCAGGTTTTCCGACTCAAACTTTGTAAGCATTTATCAACTTGCCAATGCGTGCTGCACGTCTCTCCTCTCTCACTCTGATGACAAATAGTGAGCGGTAGGATCTGTGAAGTTGCCCATTGCATGAATCTGCGTGTCTGTCGAAGCAGAGTTGACGTCATCTCCACCGTCAGTCGCTGGAGCACGCTGTAGCAGCACTTAATCTTTCTCAGCAATGGAGAGCAGCTCCTCTCCCTCCTGGTGTGAAACACTGAGGTCTAATTCAATTTCAAGAACACAACAGTATTACTTCGCAATAGGGGAGATATCACTATTAAATATTTAAATCGTCCATAAGATAATAAACTAGAGACACAGGCTTCCCAAGGGAGCCTCAACAACTGCTTGCAGTAAACAGATTATTCGAGCCTGATAAGCTTAGATGTCTTCTTCAATTTGAACAGAATGGGATGGATATAACGTATTTCCCTTTACGGAGTAAAATCAAGGGCATTTCCCTTGTCATGGCCATCAGTTTATTTATCAGTACGATACATCTTGCACAAAGAAGACAATTACATGTATATTCTTGCTAATGCAATAATCGCAATGTTTCAATTGGGTGACGACTCGGTGATTATCATTTCTGACTTTTTCAGTTTCTTAACCCTATACACAGTCTGTAGGACTCCATGGACGGGGGATCAGCCTGTCGCAAGGCCGCTATCTACACACACATCCACGCCTCGAGTGGACTTCGAACACACGTTCCCAGTATTCGAGAGGGCGAAGATGGTTCATGCCTTAGAGGGCGCAGCCACTGTGATTGGCAGAATTCTTATATTACTCACACTAATTATTACATTAATAAGACAAGAACATTCATAGTGCACTGTGAGCTATGGCAATTGCTTTGTCTGATTGTCAGAAAGTAACGAGCATAACCTAAAGCAGAATCGTAATTTAATTGAACAAAATATATTCCATGTAAATGTTTAGGTTTTCACGGCGGTGACTATGAAGAATACCGTCTTCTGGGATGTGGCGCCGTGTAGATCTTGTGTGAACTGACGTTTCGGAGGAACGCATCTCCTCCATCTTCAGGGTAGAGAAATCAGCGAGAGTGAAATAGCGTGAGTAGATGATTGCAGTAACCAGTTGTTAGAAAACCGAATTGGTTGATTCCTAATGATCAGTGCTTTAAAGCCGGATCCAGACTTGTTGCACATCTCCGTTGCGTATCAACCGATGCAACGCGACAAAATTTTTCCTCCCAAGAAGGCAGCGAAATAATGACGAGCCAATAATCTAGTTCTGACTTATCGACAACTTCGAAATGTGTATGGATTTTGTGTATATTTGTTCAATGTGGATAAGCATTGACATTTCCCTGAATTTCTTGTAAATATGTTGAGTGATTCCAAACAGTTATCATAGACACGACCTCTTCGCTGTGAGTTAATTTTATAGACTTTGTGGAAATAATTGTTAACATTGAGGTTTGTTTCAAAATATTTTCACTTTCAAATAAATATACATATAAAGATAAAGCTATCACTGTAACAGGCCGTGAAGGCCAATAGGTTTGTGAGGCGTCGAGGCTTCCACATCTTCTAGACACTCGGCTCACCCTCGTCGGTAGTTAAACCCGCGACCTTCCGGCTTGTAGTATAGTGCCTCAACCAACTACCTTACCACGTGTCCCCAAATAAATATATATAGTCTTGCATGTATCGTAACATCGCGTCCATATGCCTCCATCTTTAATAAATGTTGAACCAGTTGATGCATCTTCATTAAAGTTGAGATGGACATAATATCACTGTAGGATACCCTTACATAACGTTTTTAATTTTGTGCAATAAATCATAATAAATTAGCTGTCACGCGAAAGAGCTAAATTTAATAATATGCCACATTGCTTAGAAAACATAGCATATAACTTTTCTTTTAATCGAAATAATTCAACTCAAGAATCCTTAGACATCAGCAAGGGTTCCACCATGCAGAGTTTGCGTGTGATATGTCATTACAGGCAGCGCCTACTGTGACCACAGAACTTCAGATCACATAGGCCCAGCTTTAGTACACAGGACTGGAGGAAAAATCCAGCCCCTATCTCTTCTAGTTTTTCTCCTTCTCCCATCCTCTCTTTGAATTCCTGGATTCTTTCTACCCTCCCTTCGTTTGTCCCTAGGGATCGCTCCATCTTTGGGCTGACTTGCTGGATAGGGGAAAAAGCTATGGAGACGAAGGGGGTGGGTTCCCTGGGTCACGGTTAAAGACGTAATTTGTGTCCAATCTGACCTGTGGGACTCCCCGATCGTGATGTCACGAGAAACAGAGAGACAGACACTCCCTCGCACGTCGAAGCCAATATCCAAGCAAATGTCACCGAGGTTCCTGCTGAAGCTCGGACCAAGGCTTCTTGCGGGAAGTGACCCTAACTTCGTTCACTGTCCGATGTGACCACTGGCGATCTTCTATACTTTCATCATCAGGAGATGATCTGATATCTTCGATACCTCTATTCAGTCTTCGGAGCGAAGTACTCATCTGATGGATGAACTTTATTGAATGGTGAAACTAAGAATCAGGAGCATTTCCGAAATCTAGCAACCCAATGCAAGTGAGTGAAACTGTTCTCCACCAACTAATTCCAAAGAGTCGAAACCTTTTCGAGAAAGAGCCAGTTGCTGAGTTATGCATATTTTTCCCAATATTTTTACGGAACCTGAAAGTTGACTACAGTGTTAACAAGAGCCCTCCACTGATTCATATCATGACCCATATCAATCCAGTGCATACTACCCCATCCTATCTCTCTGAGATCCATTTTAATATTTTCACCCACTTAAGTCTTGGTGTTTCCAATGGTCACTTTCTTTGTGGCGTTCACACAAATATCCTATATGCATTCCTCTTCTTCCGCATACGTGCTGCATGTCCTACCCATTTCATCCTCTTTGACTTTATCACTCTAATTACGAAGGTCCACATTATGCAGTTTTCTCCAGTCCCCTACCATTTCATCAATCTTGTGCCCAGTCTCCTCAGAATCCTGCTCTCAAACACTCTCAGTCCATGTTTTTCTTTCAATTTCAGAGACCAAGTTTCACACCCATACAAAACGACAAGAAAAATTATTGTTCTGAATATTTAAGTTTTGATCATTTTAGAGAAGAAACGAGAAGACAAAAGATTCTGAACTGAAGAGTAGCAAACATTACTCGAGTTTATTCTGTTCTGAGTTTCCTCATGAATCAATATTTTGTACCAAATGCGATTTTACTGGTTGCCCCGCTTGGCCTACTCAAAATCCAGCCATATCATCCAGTACTGTAAAAATACAATAGCCCTACATAAATTTGAAAGAAGCTCTTCTAAATAAGTATTTTCATGAAAATTAGAACAGGCAATAAAAAGACTACTGTTTGTCAGTCTATTTACGGACAGAATTACTTATATCTGTAAACAGAGGGAGCTGGAATAGGCCGGCATGGCATACTAACATAACCTCACGCAGCACCATAACAATCGTATTGTATAGACAGATAATAGTATAGGTACAGGTATAGGTGATGATGATGAGGATGGTAAAAGGTAAAGTTATTCCTGTTCTTAATTAATTAAGCACTGTATCATAAAGCCATATGGGGGAGTTGAAGCATAGTTTCATCAATCTTGACCTCGGCACTAGTTGGGGGTGAGTGGTCAGCTTCATGTCCCTGCCGCCTTAACTTCGGGTACCCATTTGATAGTACACTGCGTGAGCAGCAGAGCTGGCCTGGCCGCTGTGGAGAAGAGAACAATCTTGTACTGTCTGGAATCAAACCTGGGCCGTCCACCCTATAGCCCGGATAATGATGGTAACTAGCAATAAAAATTTCGGAATAATTTCCTGAGGATAATATGTGAGCGTGAGAGAGAGAGAGAGAGAGATGGAATGATGGAGAAAACTGCAAAGTTTGAGAATTCATTCTCTTCGTCAGGATTTTGTTAAGGTAATCATGTTGAGATGAATGAGATGGACTGGGCATGCAGCACACTTATAATATTACATCTTAAAGTAATTGCCTGAATTTGGTTTTAACACGTTAGTGTTGCTTTGTGATGAGCCTGTGAAGTTTTCATTACTGTAGAGAAATGGATGTCTTGAACTGCCTATATTTTGGCCTTACTTCTAATTTATAATATGTGATTCGTGAAAATTCGTATAATTGCAGCAACTGGGTTAGATAGAGCAGCCTCTAACAGAGCCAGTAGATTTGTTTTCACCTTTCATCATTATTAAGGAGCCGGGGTAGCGTAGTTGGTATAGCAACTATTTACGGGCTAGACGACAAGGGGGGGGGTCTGAGTTCGAGTCCCGGTAAAGTCAAGAATTTTTACTTCTCTATGTCGTCCAGACCGGTGCTGCGGTCAATCCAACCTCCTATCCAATGGGTACTGGGAACGCTTTTCCAGGGGTAAAGCGGCTGGGATGTGAATCTGGTCACTGACCTCCAGCTAGTGTCGATGGCAAGAAAGTGTGGATCTATACATTCACTCCCCCATACGCCTTCATGGCGTAGTGCTTACTTAGTTAGGCACAGGGACAACTTTACTTTTTTTTTCATCAATATTATGACCAGATATATTCAAGTGCATCTCGGTATAACAATCTGATATGTCACTTACGCAGCGTGGGAATATATTCCTTTTTACACGAAGTCCTTTGTTTCAAAGGCTTATCTTATAAAAAAGTTTCGTCCTTCTCGTAGCCCGTAAGTCTCCCAACTGCTGCTGCTTGCCAGTTGTTGCGCGACCTGTACAAGCAAACGAGAGAGCCTTATGTGGAGATTACATCTACGGATGTTTTTAAGAAATTCGTTATGGAGCATTTAAAGTGAAAAGTCGTCTGGTAATTCCAATTATCAATCATACTGACCCATAATATAGTCCATTTGACATGAGGTAACAAAGTGATGTTTCTTTAGGAAAATTTAACTTAATGCAATTCTGGTCAAATTCGATATGCGAGATTTCTTCAGAATAAACTATAAATAACAAATTTCTAGTCTTGTTTATTAACCTTAACAGGCTCATAGATCACAGTGTTCATGAATTAATTATTAAGAGTGAGACAGTAATTTTAACTTCTAAAGATCAGAGATATTATGCACATATTAAGCTCACTCTATGGACATATAAAAACAAATTTAGTGCTAATACTAGGAAGATTATAACTCCATAATGATGATGATGATAATAATAATAATAATAATAATAACAATACCAAAGTATTAATATAAAGTACTGAGATTTTCCCAAAAACTTAAGCTTGAAAGGCCATTTGGAGCCGAAATATATTCGGTCACCTTTCCGCAGTGTTGAAGTGAATTATAACCCGCAGGTCAGAAAAGAAATCTGGCAATAATTTGCACGAAGTTTGATGATAACTGAATCTGTTGCTCCAAAATAGACGAAGATACTGAATGTGGAATTCTTGTATATGAAGAAAATGTTTACTAACACACATATCGTAGACCGAAATGCACTTCAGCTTAAAAACCACATTGCAACCCCCAAAGTTGCAGTGATTTAAGTTGAGAATACGGGGGATGGCATTTCCTTGCTTGTGGGGGTTATAATAGGTCCCCCACGCATTTCACTTGGCTTCAATCCCTCCTACCCTCTAACCTCCTCTCACGTAGGAAACCTCTGCGCCCTTCTGTGAAGATTTCTAACCCTCCATCCCTCTTATTTCCTAACCCCCATGAGGAGCGCCAAGTGGTTGACGTGGGGTCGTGCGTCGCATACGAAACTGCGAAAGCCAGCCCGTCGTTGCATCGCACGCAGAGGTGCCGTGACGTACAGTGCTGGTCTGCACTAGGGCTGCAAGATGACGCTTTGTTTAATTCATTTGCAATGGTGAGCTTGCCTGTAAGACTTATATTAATCGTGTTTGAAAACAGTGAGCCTCGCTCATAGCGACGTCGCTCAAAGGCGTGTGTGGCCTGATCATTCCGCGAATCCCGTTATGTGAGTGGACGCATGTACGGGTTTCCTTCTGTGTTGTGTAACCCTATGTAAGCAGAGGTTTTGAGATGGACTGATCTCATGTCTAAGGAATCTTAATAAATATGTAAATTGATATATTATTTCAAAATCAGTTCTGAATGGGTGCGTAATAATCCATGATAAATGAAGACGAAATAACAAGAGAGTTAATTTCGCGATTTTACAGGATAATATGCTTTACCAGTCCAATTTTCTATAAAATGTGATGAGAAATTCAGCTCAAACTGTAAAGCGTCTGAGTTGTATTCGGCTGTGCCCAGTTCGAAATTTCAAAGGGATACCAACTCTTCTAAGCTGTTTCTGAATTTTCCTCGTTTCTCCTAGTGAATTCCTTCTTAATTATCTCAAAACAGGAAATTATTACTTCCTTCCACACCTTATCGAATTTACAAATCGACGTTATGGAGTCTCAGACAGTGACAACTTTGTGAAACAAATCATAATAAACAAATATAAAATGAATGTACTTCTTTATAGGTTTATAGTCATCGTCTTTCTTCACTCTCTAGCAAACGAAGCCCCTTTCATGATTCTATTTATCTCTCTCCATTTCTGTTGCTCCCACTTGGAGCATAGGGCATCCGTGAAAAGTTTCATTTCACTTTAGTTTCTTAATCATAGAGAGTCGGTACGACACTTTGGACCGAGGATCAGCCCGTCGCAAGGCCGCTACCTACATAGAACACCACAAACACAGAATAAACGCAGACAGACGTCCATATCTTCAGTGGGATTCGAACTCACGATCCCAGTGTTAGAGTGAAAGAAGACATTTCTTGCCTCTGATCGCGCGGCCACTGTGATCTGCTCTTTCCTGATTAGCATAGGGATATTGTCTTACACTCAGTGAACATCGGTTTTAGTGTCCGTGGTTTTAAATTCTGATCCTTATATAATGGCTATTCTTGTTATCGCCAACATCAAAATCTTAAAAGACTAGAACTAAGACTAATACAAAGAACTACTCTAACTAAAGCCCTACCCACGGGGACTTCAGTTCTATGTTCTGTGTGAACTATTCTGATGATCCTACTTCTTCATAACATATGAATTTAATGCCGCTTATTGGCACGTTCAGGGTTGTGTGTGAGTTATAAGATTGGTTTTGGATTGGACGATTGGATTTATTACCCTTAATACACGTACATTCACACCACTTGGGACTGAAGGCATTAGAGCGCTATTGGTATTCTACTCACTTTATAGTTCACTGTTACACACGCACTAGGGTTCTCACTTTTCACTAGTCGTTTCCTGGCAACGGATTTATAACAGTCTCACTGTCACTTCAATTCACACATGAAGTCTTCTTTGCACCGCCTAATTTCTTCCTTGCAATTTATTCTCAATCACCTTGGACTGACATCTCCAGATCTCGACCCAATTCTTGACAACTCACTCCAACGACCTTTTTTCTCCCTACAAAACAACTCGGCTCGGACCACACAAAAACACAGCAGCCCTATTGTTGAGAAGGCTTACTTATTTATCCGTTGCCTAGCAATTCACGTCCTATTGTTTTGCGCGAATATTTCCGCGGCAATGTGTTTACCGAGTCGTTGCCTAATAATTCGTCTTATACGTCACAATATTTGAAGTTAAAATCTCAGCAGATATGAGCCATATCTCTTCTTTACCTTCGCCAGTAAGCATTCGTAAAATTCTATCATGTTCTTCGCCTATCATATAGGCCCTTATCCATATGAATATGTTTGCATTACTAATTGTCTCCATTTATACACGTATATTTATGCACGTCTCACTCGCCCCTCCACACTTGATGTAAAGAAGGTAACAGGAGGAATAAGAATGAAAGGTTTAAGAACATAAAGAAGACCCTAACTCCAGAAAGTAAGTCCTTGCGGTTGCAGATGGCTCAGTAAATCACAGCGGTAATGTAGCATGTGACATATTCAACTAAGTGAATAATTTTATTGCTCAAAGATTTTGGTAGAACAAGTGCTAGTGGATTACCAACTGTTTTCCACTACCGACGCATTTAAAATATGAAAATCTTCAACCGCCCCATATTATGTTTCTCATCTCAGTCCTTTTCTAACTTGTTGGGCCACTGCTCACAACTATTTTGAAATTAAAAGCACACAAGGGGAAGAGGAACTGTTCTACTTCTTCAGTCACCACGGAATAGCCTTATTGCCTCCTCCTGTTCAGAATTAGTTTTATAACCATGAATCTGAAGAATTTGCAGGGCTTCATAGATCGGAGATCAGCCCATCGCAACTTCATGAGGACGCATTATTACTACATGCAGATGCAGATCATGACATCAATAGAAATCAGAATGAATTCCATTTTCAGCATAGACGAGAACCAGAAAAACTTTACCAGAGATCTGGTTGAACACATATGACATTTCTTCAGTTAAGCAGTCTACATAGGAGCCGGGATAGCTCAGTCGGTATAGTGAAGTGTTACAGGCTGGACGGCCGGGGTTCAATTATCGAGAGTGACAAGATATTTTCCTGTTTTCCACAGTGTCTGGTAACTAGTTCGACCACTCTACTGAACGGGAACCCTCCAACATGAGCAAATAATTTATTGCCATGCTAGGGTTAAAGTTGTCATTGCCACGGAGCCATGGAGACATAGGGGGAGTGGAGGTACAGCTCCATGATTCATGATTTCGACACTAGATGGAGGTGTGTGGTCGACTTCACCCACCGGCCACTTCACCCCCGCATAACCATTACTATGACAGAGCCAATTATTATGCGATATTTTCGAAGTGGAAAAAAAAACAGAAAAAGGAAAACTTATGAAGTCATTTTGGTCTGTCTGACGGTGACGCAATACCAGTGTCTAACCCGCTGAACAGATCGTTAAATTCGATATGGTCGGGGTTCGAATCCCGATGAGGTCGATTTTCCAATTTACCTAATCCTTCCAGCCGCAATATGGCCCTGGGGTCGACTCAGCCTCTAACAGAAATGAGTACCAGGAATCTTCCTGGGAGGTAAAGGGCGGCTGGAGCGTAAGGCTGGCAACCTTACCGTCATCTGTGAGCCGTTTGTCTAGAGAAAATGTAGGAGCCTCGACGTCTTACAGCAATATGGACCTCCACGGCCTGTTACAGAGATAGCTTTACCTTTTTAGACGTTCAGTAAAATCTGTCCTTCAATTTCCAGTTTCGGTTCAAGTCGAAGAGGAGTAAGGGCCCATATGTGACTTCCCGTGCACATCTGGACCAGAAGTATGCGTAACTATTAAAATTTGGCCGCGCCATAGCTCAAACGGTTAGTGGCTGGCTTCCCACCGCGTCGGCCCGGGTACGATCCCGGGTCTGGTCAAGTGGGATTTGTGGTGGAAAAAGTGGCGCTGGAGAGGGTTTTCTCCCAGTACTTCGGTTTCCCCAGCCAATCTTCATTCCACCAAATTCTCCATTATCATAATCACCCGGGGCAGGCTACAATAGGCCATGCCGAGTGGACCCAGTTGGTCTCCACCCCCCACTAAGCGAACTAAATAAACTATTGAAATTTAATAAAACAGGATCTGATGCAACAATGCACACTGCTACAGGGGACGGATAGGGTCGGTCATACGCCAGACGTTTTTACCGCCTGATATTGCTGATAGCCCGAGCTGCCATTAACTTTAGCCGCTGTGAGTGCTTCAGACCTTACGACTCTAAATATTTACTGGAGCGAAGAGGTTTCAAAGAAAGGTTGCGGAGAAACCCGACACAGACACAGAGACACACGCACACACACAGACACACACACATACGCTTTTTGTACCCACTATATTTTATCCCGTTAAGCGTTACTGTTTTGGTTTAATTAATTTCTTTCGTTGTTGTGTCATCTTATAACCTGAGAACCGTTAGACTGATTTTGATAATGTATTGCGTTAGGAGGAGAAACTGGCAGTGAGTAAACAAACAACACATAAATTTCAAATGGAGATTCTCAATCTCAAGAAACTAAACGTGGTAAATTGTAAAGAACAGTCTTTTTTTCCCTTTGGCGCTACAGCCCCAAATTGGGTCTTGGCATACCGCCATGAAAATCTGCGTTTCTCTTCGGTTTACTAGATCTTAGACATCCGGTAGGACTCCTTTGGCGGGTTTTCAGCTCATCGAAGAAAAACGCAAACACACACAAACACCAAACATCCAAGCCTTGGGTGGGATTCGAACTCACGACCCCAGCTTCCGAGCGAGCGAAGACAGTGCATTGCTTAGAGCGCTCGACTACCGTGACAGGGGTGAAGAATAGTACCGGTTTGGAATCTCAAAGAGATTCGCATCTTTGGAAAACTTAGATGATAATGGGAGTTTGGGAAACACTTATAGACAATATTAAAATTTCAGTCAAAAGACTCTATTTTCTTGCAAGTTGAAAAAGAATAAGTCCTTAGTCGACGAAGGATGTTCATAAATGTTAGAACAAAGGACACAAGCCGAACTGCAATAGTTGCAGGACCAAAGAAAATAAATGGGGATAATCTGAACAACATGAGACGTGAAACCAGAAGGTAGTTCAAAAATAAAAAAGGGGGAATATCTGAAAGACAAATATAATGAGCTAGAAACGCACTGGAAGAACAATATTACAGATCTGGATAGAGGAATAAATGAATTTAAGAGAGTTTACCAATATAGAAGTAGCGGCCTCCGTAGTCTAGGGGTAACGTTCCCACCTCATGACTCAAGGTACGCGGGTTCAAACCCGGCGGAGCTCGTGGAATTTTTAAGGGCGGAAAAATTCAGGGAACAAATCCTCCGGGAGGGACTTTAAGCCGTGGGTCCCGTGTCATAGATTTACGGCACGTAAAAGAACCTCGTGTCTCTAGGAGACCTCTGAGCAAAATTTGGCCAAAAGTTTCCCGCTCAAGTAGTTTCCAATGCCTCCGGTAGATGGGGAAATATTAGGTACCACTGCCAGAGGAAGGGGGACCTCTCTGACAGAAAGGGACTAGCTATTAGATACCACTGCCAGTAGAAGGTTGGAACCTCGCTGCCAGAAAGGGGCTGATAGTAAGCACCAGTACCGGTAGGGTATGGAGACGGTAGAAATTAAAAAGGGGACGCACAATAGATCAATACTGGTCGCGGTGGATGGGGAAACCCACCCCCTCAATACTGAATAACTGAATAACTGAACATAGAAGTAATTTAGTGAAGGATAAAATTGGTGATCTGCAAATTCGTGAGATTCCCACAGAATTTTGAATAGGTGGAAGAATTGCTTTTCTCACATATTAAATCTACATAGGGCCCGTGACGTTAGTCAGGCAGAAACATATACAGCTGAGACGTTAATACCTGATCCTAGTCCTTTTGAAGTTGAAATTGATATTGCAAAATTGAAGAAGTATACATCACCAGGCAGTAATCATATTCCGGCGGAAGGTGAAACGTTACGCTCTGAGAACCAAGAGCTCACTAAGTCTATTTGAAGTAAAGAAGAGTTGCCTGAGAAATGGAATGAGTCTTATAATTTTATCATTTCAACTGCTATTGCTCTGGCCTGTCAAGGTAGCCCACCGGTCTAAGGCATGCACTATCTTCGCTCGCTTGGATGCCGAGCTCGTGGGTTCGAATTCTACTCAGGGCATGAACTTTTATTGTTTGTGTGCATGTGCGTTTTTCTGTGTTTGTGTACAAGCAGAGGCCTTGCGACGAGCTGATCACCCACCCAAGGAGTCCTACCGAATATCTAAGATCTAGCGAACCAAAGGGTAACGAGGATTTTTATGGAGGTAGGCCAAGGCCCAATCTTGGGTTGTAGCGCCTAAGAAAAAGCATCATGCTGGTGTACTCAGTTTCGTAGCAGTCATAGAAATGAAAATTTTATAAAACAGAAGAGACTAAGATCTTAAATAAAGATCTATTTATAAATAAAAACCTTACATAATGTGTTAGGTACTTCAATGTTACTTGATATTGTTAAAGAATTCCTGAAATGTAAATCTGTAAAACGCAAGATTAATATGAATTAGGTCTACTAGTACTTATTCTCCTTGCTTTCGATGTCGCAAATTACTATTGAGAATGGAAAAATGTGAAGTGTATCAAACTTATTATACGTTTCAAAGTAGCAAGTGGGAACTCTCGTTGAGGCCGTCTAACTACGGGAAGTGGCGACCCTGCCTTGTGTGAACTCGAGGTTTGCCTGGCCCGGTGAGTAGCACTTGATAAGGGACCATTCCCGGGTTTACGTGGAGGACAGAGAGGACTCTCTAGCCACTGTAGGAAACCTGTCTAAGGGTAGGAAACCCTGAATAAACCCCCCGGTCCTTCAAAGTTGGGGGGGGGGTTGTAACATGGTAATTTGCTCAAGTAAGAACTGCCCAAGAACCTGGAGATGCTTCATAACTGAGGAAGGAATGGGTTAACAAGCTCTACCCTCGCAGAGGAGGAGGTTGATGAAATATACACCTGAATTGTATTTTTAACATAAAATACATGTGGTTATTCTAGCCATAAGCTTATGACTAATAGTGGAATTGACTCAGCACGTAAATAAATAAATAAATTGACTAAAATATTACTTGAGTAATATCTACTGGGAATTCATCGGGAAGTGTCATCATATTATCATGTAAACTTCCCTATTATTAACTTTCTTTGAGAGGGGGTAGCCTAGTCTTTATATCGACTGGCTACGGGATGGACGACCAACGGTTCAGAGTTCGTGTCCCGGTGGGTTCAAGAATTTTCTCATCTTCACGTCGTCCAGGCCAGATCTGGGGCCCACCCGACCTCCAATGAAACTAATACGGGCGGCTCCTTACCCGGTGGTAAAGCGGCTGGGGCGTGAAACTGACCACTCACCTCCAGCTAGTGCTGATTTCAAGAAAATGTGTATCTATACACCCATTTCCCCACACGCCTTCATGGCATAGCATTTAATTAAGCAGGACAACTTTAAGTTTTACTATCAAATTTCTCTGCATTTCCCGCATTCCTCTCCAGACCTGTTGAGGACGACGTTTAACGCCATCTCTGATGAATAACACGCAAAAATTATCAGTCATAAACTGTTTTCTTTATTTAGTATATCCACATCAAGATACTATCCATGCTTATGAAATAGACTTCCTCGTTTGACACCCACTATAGAGCATTAACGCAACGCGGTAACGATCAATGATTCACCGATATCGAAGCCTTTAACATAACCGTAAGTGGTTAGATTATAATTTTATAAACAATTGGAAAGTATAAATAATATAACAATCAGTATTCTATAACTATCACACTACATATTTCGGTCTGGAGACCATCAACAGGTGTGTATAAACAAGTAAGTTTGACGTGTTATTGAGGAACTGAATGGTTAAAAAGATATATTCCAAATGTCATAAATTCTTTTCTAAGATTCTGTATAAATAAATATATTGTAATTATTGTCGAATATAAAATATACATGTAGGACATGTAATATATACATGGCTTATATAAAATCACACACACACACAAATACGAAAAGAACCGAACCAAGATCTTCCAAGTGATTTCCCTTCCCCCTTATAAAACTAATACAACTCTACACAACCACCATTATCCATGTCTATAATTTTTATTTTTTAATGAAATAATAATAATAAAAACAATAATGCATAATTGTAATATTTCTGTATTTTGTTCCTTCTTTACTAGTGCTAACTTTGTAATTGTGCGTTGGGCTCTTAAGATAACCTGTAAATAAACAACAACAGAATTGAAATACTGTTTCTGGAGTGGTGAGGACTATATCTTTGGCCAATGGGCCTGTTCTACCAGCCTTGGATGATAGATGAGAGAATGGAATATTGGTGGAATATAATTTACAGGAAAACTGAGTGTTCGGAGAAAAAACTGTCCCACTGGCACTCTGACACCACAAAAACTCAAGTGGATATCTTGCTGGGATTCATTCCTACCAGGACTCTACGTTGGGGTCTCGGAAACTAAGAGTCTAAACTAGGGCACAGACGGAATTGATATTACTACTTAATTTTTTACAAGTTCAAAGAAATCCGATTAAAATCGTATAGGAGAAAATTTTTAAAAGAAAATTTTGTCTGCCGATAACAGTGGCAGTGCAGACTAAGGCGTGAAATGTCTTCACACGCACAAACACTGGGATGGTGGGTTCGAATCCCACTCGAAGCAAGAATATCTGTCCGTTTTTCTTCTGTGTGTGTGTTCTGTGTAAGTAGAGGCCTTGCGACAGAGCTGATCACCCTTCTGAGGAGTCCTACCGACAGTCTATAACGTCCTTAGCTCCCTATTAATGCCGATCACAGTGGGCGAGGGGATTAAAAGACATGGACAGCCTTCACCCGCGTGAATACTGGGATCGTAAATTCGAATCCCACTCGATGCATGGATATCTCTTTGCGTCTATTCTGTGTCTGTGTTGTTCTGTGTGTAGGTAGCGGCTTTGCTATGAGCTGATACCCCGTCCATGGTGTTCTACCTACTGTGTACATACATATTAAGAAACTGAAAAAGCGTACAAGGTCCAACACATGGATGTAGAACCATGGATGGATAGATAGATAGATAGATAGATAGATAGATAGATAGATAGATAGATAGATAGATAGATCCAGATTAATCCTCACAGTAACAGGTTAGAGTACCTAATATGAAAGGCAGAAAAATAATAAGAAGATTCTCTCTGTACAGAACGCAACCCACTATGCATATCCTGTTCTTTAGATGATTACAGCCTTCCCTCCCTCCCCTCCAAACAGCACTGCAGAGCCGTATGTCCAGTAAACACTACGCATCCGCTAAGGTGGGCAAAGTGGTGAGAGCCTTACCTGAAGCAGAACAGAACATTACGGCTGGATGGCTCCAGCTCTAGGCTCTGCCCACTTTACAAACACAACTTGCCTATTTCTAGACCCTTTCTTCATTATTAAATTAAAAGAAGTATCTTCTTCTTGCCGTTGCATATTGTGTCACGTTCTTTAAACAAACCCTATTCAAACCACTTGAAATAATCGGAAATGTACATCTATACATTGGGGGAACATATTTTTGGAAAGAAAATCCGGGACACACCTTAAGAACAGAGAGAGAAGGTGGACGAGACGATAGGAAGGGAAGTAGAGAGGGACACAATTATATGGTGAAAACTGATCATACCTCTTTTTTAAAATAAAGAAAAGAATAAGTCTCGTATTTCGGCCGGGTTCAACCTCTCTACCTCGTAGCTGTTGTTAGTTCGTTAGCTACTTCATAAACGGAGGCCAACTGTCACGCCATAAGCTGTATTGCCTTATGCAGAAATAGTAACAACATTCTCTTCTCAACTTTAAAGACATTAAAATTAAGTGTTGGGCACTTTGCTTGACTAATTAAACAGGTTTTCAGAGTACCACACATATCGATACATTTTCTGATAGGCAATGTGTCTTGCCGTGAAGCAGCACAATTTTGTATTAAGTATAAACTTTATCTCCGAAACGCTGTAAAATTCAGTACCAGGAACTGAATAGATGTAAGAATATTTGCATAGTTTCACCATCAGTGCTTTAACTCGTATTGGAAGCTGATCGTAGCTACACTGCAGAGAGTTCATGATATGTGAACAAGAGCATATTTAATTTGTGCCCCTTTCATTTTATCCTTCTCTTATGTTAATTACTTTAGTTTATCCTCGATGAAATACGCCGCCAAAGTTGGTGTTAATTTTGTGACCGAAAAAACTGACAATTGTCTTCGCAGTATTGTACAGAATTTTGATCAGCATTGGTAATGATTTCAAATGTTTTATCCATGACAGTGTACTTTTAATAACTGAATCTGTACAACATTCATGAAATAAAAAATCGAACCAAGAAGCTTGTCAGTTGTATTGATTTTCAATTAGATGCGTCCGCAATTACTGCGAGAGAAGTGGCTTCAGCCAAATCCTTAAAGGAATCTTCATTGGCATGTGACCCAAGAATATTTTTTTTTTGCAATAGCTTTACTTCTTCGGGTAATGCGTCCTACCATTCAGCCCAGAAGCTTTTGTCTTCTCGTGTGCTCTCTAAAAACATAAAAATTACCATATACAAAACTATAATTTGGCCTGTGGTTCTGTATGGGTGTGAAACTTGGTCTCTGACATTAAGGGAGGAAAGCAGACTAAGGGTGTTTGAGAACAGGGTGCAGAGAAGAATATTTCTACCTAAGAGAGATGACGTGAAAAGAGGAAACTGCATAATGTACTCTTCTCCAAGTATAATTAGAACGATCAAGTCAAGGAGGATGGGATGGGCAGGGCATATACTACGAATCAAGGAGATGAGGGATGCATATAGGATATTGGCCGAAAGACAGAAGGAAAGACCACTGTGAAGACCAAGACGTAGGTGGGTGGAGAATATTAAAATTTAACTTAGAGGGATATGATGGGATGGTAAGGATTGGATTGATCTGGCTCAGGATAGTGACCAGTGGAGGGTTCTTGTGAACACGGTAATGAACCTTCAGGTTCCATAAAATGCTGGGAAGCTCTTGAGTAGCTGCACAGTTGGCAGTTTCTCATGAAGGGCTCAGCTCCATGAGTGAGTGAGCTTTACTTTTTATCAGTAAAGAGAGAAGTTTTCCAACAAATGTTTTCGAAATATGTTTCTATCATTGAGTCGCATACGCGGAAGAGCAGATCATGTTTAACGTGATGATATTCTTTAGGTCGTTACAAATTTAATTTTCACCCCCAGAACACTGAAAAATTATGTAAGTTTCGTGCTTCTAGATTATGCTCGAACAGCAACTTTATGTTCCTTGGTTGGAAATGGAGCACCGACCCCTCCGTCGTCCAGTCTGTAGCTAGTCGTTATACTGACTGCACTCTCCCTTTTAAATTCAGTATATATAATTATATACTGGCATATGTAAATCTAAAGGAAAAGGTATTTAACACTAAATACAATTAATGTTTTACTTCTATGAATATTACATTAACGCTAAGTGTTCATACAGCAAAACAATTAAGTATACATGCCTCACAAACAGACAGCATGACACATAAAGACGTGAATTCTGTCTTTATATTGAACTGTTAGTAGTTATGGATAGCACCGGCAGGCGGTAGGAAGAGATGTCTAGGCTTCAGCCGCAAGGAAATTTCTGTTGTCGTTGGCGTGTATATTCTGTGAAGTTTTGATTTAATGTGATAGGCGATTCACTCGGAGGAGGCAACTAATTACAAATTATAAACCATGCAACGATATATAGATGCAAAAGAAATTTGGGGAGTACATACCTAGGTGGATGTGGGGAAAACTGCGTTACAGATGACACTGACTTTTCTTTCCTCCGGCTTGGAAATACAGAGCGACACTGGTTTCCATGTTCGCGAAAGCTGCAGCCAATATGGCCGGAGGGATTGTAGCAATAGCATAAGATGCGTAAACCTCAAAAGCAAGCACCGGGTCAGTGTTCTGAAGTACACAGATTTGCTAAGTTTCCTTTTTAACAGGAATCTTTGTACATGAATTTTATTTGTTATAATAATTTGGAGCCTCCCTCCGAGTAAATCACTCTATATGCATGTTGAAAACATCTGATTTTTTCGTTGAAACTGTAGCTAGAGAAGATGATTGTTTATTCCGAAGTTTCCGCCAATTTTAGCCTATTATCCTTACTTTAAAAAATAAAAATAGGCTTATGGGATCGCCATGTTGTGTATGTGCCTGTGTATCAACTTCAGAATGCCGGAACCAGTCGTTATGAGACTTGTTATGTATATCATGACATCCGAGACAATCTCAAAGGCGTACTTAATAAATCCATCCCATCACTATATGTGTATATATACGTCCCTTGTCTTTGCTAGGCAACGGCTCAGTAAAAACATTACCGCGGCAAAGAATAAATTTGCAACGATATGTGGCCCGTGTAACATCAATGGAATGTAGGCAACTCGATCTTCCCAGAACATCTTGTTTCACCCGAAATGATTCGGAAAATTATGTTGATTCTTACTAATATGAGGGAAAGGCATAAAATATACATGAAGAAATATGTCCAAATATTGACTTTGCGTGCGGTCTAGAAACCCGAAATTAACGGCTGTGGGGAATCCGTTGCGCTTACTACGTGACACGCTCTATCCGCCAAAGTTTGCACTAATTTCACCGACAAGCAGTGGTCGCTCGTTCGGTATAGTTCGCTTGGGGGCTAACAGCCATGGAGTATTGACTTTGTGTGAAATTTACAGTGTCTGTCGTTATTTGCTTCGTATCTGAGGACTTATCAATCACCTACACACTTATAATTGGACGAGTTGTAGTGAACTGGGGGATGACCACTGCAGTGGTCTATGGCCGGGTGAAGTACATAAGTAGATCAGGATATGTGCAGCTTTGCTGTTGACAGCATTTCCTCTAGATAGCAGCACCCGGTTAATGCATACTACGCATCATTATATCGAGTTCAGGATAAAGGCTTCTGAGTTCCCTGGACTTTCCTTCAAGTTATTTCGGAATCGGTATTTTGACGCAGTTCATTTTTTAACAATTTTCCATTGCAGTTTCGACAGACCTTATGCTAATAGGATAATAATAAGGTAAAAAGTAGCCAAGACTACGTAGTGTCGAATGATAGGATGAATGAATAATGGATTGGACGAGATGTGGAGAGAAACAGTCGTGGTTTTATTATTTGAGGCACTCTCCTAGAAGGACTTAGGACAATAATGCAAACTGACACTCAGAATAGCCAGTGCCTGGCGGAGATTGGGACCTGACACCTCCCTAGCAGAAGTCAAAAGAATTACCTCGCGAAACAACGTCTTTTCTTTCAAGTTTACTTGTAACTTTATGTAATAATATGTTCGGTATTGGCAACCCTGCTTCTGGCAGTTTACTGTTAATTAATTATTCAGTAAAATGCAGTTATGAGCCAGGACGGTTCAGTCACTGCAGCGACTGGTTCAAGGTTTGCCAAACGAGGTACGATTCCAAACACACGTGATTTTTTCTTCTGTACCATGTTAAGACCAACTGTGAGGCACATCGAGCACTCTACGCAATGAGTTCCGGTGGCGACACGGTCGAAATGTGAAGCTTACTGTTCAGCCCTACCTAGGAGCAACGTTTAAATCATGTTCAACTTAACTTCCACTCCTCCAACGGCTTGGTGGGGTGGTGCTTAATTAGGAACTGGGAAAAAATTACTTAAATTTTAAATATAATACATTATTTACGATGCTCGTAAGATTTAGTAGTTATGATGGTAAAATAATGGTAAAGCTATCCCTGTAACAGGCCGTGGAGCCCCATGGGGTTGTGAGACGTCGAAGCTCCCACACTTTCTAGGCAATCGATCACATATAGCGGTGAGGTTGTCAAGCTAACGCGCCGGCAGCCCTTTACCCCTACTATGAATCCTGGTATTCATTTCTGTTAAAGGCTGATTCAACCCTAAGGTCACAGTGTCGCTGGAAGGATTACATCAATTGAAAAACCATATAATCTTATCGGGAATCGAAACAGCGACATTTCGGCTTCTAGCCCCAACCAGCTACGTCGTCGCGTGCTCCTGTTATGAAGGTACATGTGCTGTAATATTTTTAGTAATTACTCTTATATAGTTTGCAAGAAAAGTATCCGAATGTCACGCCAGAGACAAGAGTAGACTTCTGTGTAATTGCCTATAAGTGAATTTGATGTTTTCGATAAGTAAAAGCGAAGTTTCTGGGCACTGATGAATTTGGTGTTTTTAAAAATTTTAAATTTTACATAGATGAAGTTTTATAACGCTATGGCGGTACATAACTTTACATATGGATCCGAAATTTCGACTATAACAATAGCAACAAAAGAGGAAGCAAAAATTCCAAACTCAGAAATGAAATTCTTGAGGAGTGTAGCAGGTTACACAAGGAAGGGTCAAATAAGAAATATAAAAATTAAGGAAGAGCCTAAGGTTTTAATCTAAATTCTAAAATTCTAAAATCCAGATCACAGTTGAAATATCACGTGAAACGAATGGGAGACGGATTCCGAAGAAAATCCTAACATAAAACCTAGTGGGGAGGCGAAACATAGGGCGCCCACAGTTAAGATGGAGGGAGCAGATACTGTTCAAGAGGGCGAAACAGACCAAGCAGGGCCTAATCCATGGAACTGAGGACGATAAACCTGAATAATTTTAACTGTTTTGAAAAGGAAGTTGATTAATGCTTGACATAAATACCATTCAGCCTAGGATAATGAAAGTTGAATCACTAATTCTGACAATTGTAACATTTGTTTAAATACAATTGAAAGCGACTTAACACTAGGAAGGCTACATGAGGCTCTGGGTTATGTTACTCCTTTAGGTTTAACTGTACATTGCAGTGCTCTGTATAATGTGACAGTTAACTTCAGAGGGAACTCCGTCGGATGCCGAAAGCTGTTTTGTGTAGATCCGCAGGTATCATAAATCATCGACGTATAAGAGTCAGTGACAGCTGGAATCATTCTTTTAAAGTTCTTTTTACATTCTGTAGCAACGCACTATGAAGCTTTCGACTTCTAAGCACCAAGTGTCTGCTTGTGTTTATTCCGTTCTTTTCACAATCAGGCCAGTAACTGTATAAGTTTGTATACATCTGAAGCTAACGTTTCTATGCTGAATCCCAACAGAACACCGCAGTGGAATTAAGGGAGCACAGGATTCTTATCAGATATACAAAACTGTGCAATAACACTGTTACTGGTAACGTATCATATTGCATATCTTCTTCTTCTGTTCCTCACTTGACGTATTAAACCTCTGGCCTGCTTTCCCGTCAGAATTAATCTGAAAATATGGATCTTATAGAGAACCGGCAGGACTCTTTGGACGGGTAAGCAGGCCTGTCTCAAGGACGCTACCTAAACACGACAACAAACAAAAAGACAAACTCAGTGGCCTGCAGTCCGCAAGCGAATTATACCGACCGAGAGACCGCCGCTTGTCGGGGAAGTTAGTGCCAAATTTAGCGGATAGAGGATGTCGCGCGGTCAGCGCAACGAATCCTCACGGCCGTTAATCTCGGTTTACTAGACCGGGGTAGCTATTTCCTTGAAATAGCTCCTCAGTTATTCTCACGAAGCTAAGTGGACGCCGTTCCAGACGCATTACTTCTCAGAATATCTAAGAACCTGGACCTCTGGATTTGTAGCCAGGAACGCTGACCACTGGGCCAGAGAGGCTGACAACACAAACAGAAAAGAAACTCGGACAGACACCGATTTCTCGAGTGATATTCGAACACATGGCCCCAGTGTTTGAGTGGGAGAAGATACTTCATGCCTCAGACCGCACGACTACAGTGATCGGTATATTAGATATCGAGAACGTAAATTAAATATTGTGCGTTATTAATACAGGATAAATTAGATTCAAAGTTATTTTGCTCATCTCTCATTAACACTATGAATATGATACTTTCTCTAATGCGTTAAATACTTGTTTAAGTGTTCACCGCTTGGCAGCGAGTTTGTCTAGTAATGGAAACCAGAAATAAAAATACCGTGACAAATCATTCGGCAGTGGCGGAAGTCAGATCAGCTGAATTAATCCCACCAGAATGATTTCTCTCGATGGAGGCTGCTGCATATACGCGTAGACACTAAGCGCTGCAGATCCAGTTCGAGTGCCGGAGGACACGTATATACTCCATCCTACTGAGGGAACGAGGATACATCATTGTCAGTTAGTGACGTAGGCTATTACGTCATCATTAGAAAGTTACTGAATTACATTCTTAAGGTACTTGCAATTTTCACACGCCGGTAAGATCCCTAGAGACAATTTTTTTATATATTTATTAGCAATCAGAATTAAATACATTCTTTAAGCTAATTTGCTAATTTAAACGCCGTTCTCGTGTGCTTATTGTATCGTGATGAGAGCTCCTCCAATGAGAGACCTTCTTCAACCATCAAGTAGATCTGCTGGTCATAATTTTCTTTGATGAATAGTACATTGAGATCGTCATGTAGGGCCTGATTAGTCACATACCAAGGTGCATTTGTGATCATCCGCATTATTTTGGACTGCCTTCGTTGCATTATGGCTATGTTCGATTTACTGGCTGATCCCCATAGTTCGATTCCATAGGTCCAAATAGGCTTTATGATTGTCTTGTAAAGAAGTATTTTACTATCTAGCGATGTGCTGGATTTACTTCCAATGATCCAATGTATGTCTTTTACTTTTAGGTCTACCTGTTTTCTTTTTTTCTTGCAATATGCTGCTTCGAAGTAAGCCTGGAATCCAGGTGGAGTCCAAGATACTTTACTGTTGATGATTGTGGAATTACAGTATTATTTATGTGTACGGCTGGGCACTGCTCCTTTCTCATTGTGAAGGTGATCTGTATATATTTGGTTGCATTAATGTGGATTCGTCACTTTTAGCCAAATTTCTAATTGGTCTAGATGACTTTGTAGTCTTTCCGAGGCAGTTGCTGGATCATCATGGCTGGCAAGAATGAGCGTGTCATCAGCAAATGTCCCTGTTGTACTGTAAGCAGTCGTTGGTAGATCTGTTGTGAATAGCACATATAATATCGGGCCTAAAACGCTCCCTTGTGGGACTCCAGATTGGATGGTGAATTTGCTGGGTACCTCCTCGTTAACTCGTGTTCGGAATTCTCGGTCAGACAGATATGACTTGAGTATTCTAAAGTGTTTTATAGGGAGCACCTTTTTGATCTTGAATAGGAGTCCATCATGCCAAACCTTACCAAAGGCTTTGCTTATATTTATAAATATTGACGTGCAGTATTATTTGTCTTCTAATGCTTGATTTATTTTATGGATGATCTAGAGACACTTAAGCATGGCTTTCGTCCCTTAAGCGTGCGTACAGAACGTATGATCTACCATGGTTCCTATAAAAGATGTATTTTACCGTCATTTGAGTAGATTACGACTTCTGTTAGAACTTCTGCCGCATTACAAAGTAAGAGGACTTAGAAGGAAAGTGAGAGGTTCCTACTTTCAGCTAAACCAGAGGTCTGCACATTTTATAATATTAAATCAATAATATACTCATATACGTCACTGATGTTTTACATAATTAACTGATGTATTTGCTGGATTTACGTATAGCTCCACTGCGCTTTTCTGGGCCTTGGCCACTTTCTCAGTTCTTAGACCTTTTATACAGTCGGTAGGATTCCTTGGAAAGGGATCAGCCAGTCGTAAGGCAGCTACCTGAACACAGAAAAATATAAACACAGATTAAATGCACATAGATAACTGTGCTTCGAATGGGATTCGATACCACGACCCCAGTGTTCGACCGGGCGGAGATAGATCGCGAGGCCACTCAGATCGGCTTTGCTGGATACCAGACCGTAATATGAAATCGGTATAGAAGTTGAGATTTGTAGAGATACCCAGTTGTTTATATTTGTAATGGGGATCTCATAGGAAGGGGATAGGTTCCTCAGTGAGGTAAATTGCTTTCTTAGCAGGGCCCGGATTTTGATGACATGCCGTCTTTTTTTTCCTTGTATCCTATGCGATGCTCTTAAATATATATATATCGGATATGAGCTGCTGGTTACAGAAATGTAAATTTTATTAATAATTTTTTGTCATTTGTTGACATTTTTAGGTTTAAGATCATTTTTTTATTTTGGGGGTATTTTTTTTTGTAAATTTTTGGGCTTTTAAAGGTATTTCTTCTCATTCTTGGCCATTTTAGGTAATTTTTCTTCATATGTTTTCTGAAATGTGAATAACATGGAAGCGAAGTGTTCTTTCTTTTCTCCTTTAGGTCATTTTTCTGGATTTTTTCAGTCATTTTATAGGTCAATTTTTAAATATTTTCAGGTCATCAAAATCCGGGCCTTGGTCATCACCAATTAATGGATATTAGTTTACTCCATGAAAGTCGATTAATGATTCGTTGGTTAACGAAACCGTTTTTAACATCCTCTTCACTTTTCATTGGGGGCTCGCGGTAGCGTAGTTGATCAAATTACTGAGCTACAAGCATAAGGTCATGGGTTCGATTCCCGATGAAGTCATTGAATTTTTCAATTGACCTAATCCTTCCAGCCGCACTATGGCCCTGGGGTCGACTCAGCCTCTAACAGAATTAAGTACCAGGAATTTTCCTGGGGGAAGGGGGCCGTCGGCGTGTAAGGCTGACGACCTCACCACCGCCTGTGAGCCAGTTGTCTAGAAAATGTGGGGGCCTCTGTGTTTCACAACCCTATGGGCCTTCACGGCCTCTTACATGAATAGCTTTACCTTTTACTTCTCATTGTGTGGCCCATAATTCCACTAACTTTATTTTAAAAGTTTACAAATTGTGATGTGACACAGTGAACATTGATAAGATTGCATTCCCGCACTGCCAGAATGGCTTTCCGAAGTCACTGAGCTTCGCAAACATAGCCAATGCACACGCGCATTGGGATTGTCGATTGATCGAATCGGCGATTAGTGGGGTATGACTGTACATATAGTCCCTTGCTCTTACATTCCTTTCCGTTTTAAACTGGTTTCCGAATAATCATATTAAGAAGCTTCTAATTATGCAGTTTTCTCCACTCTCGTCCTTCAAGTGATGGAACAAAAAAAAAACTCCGTGATTTTACTCCGCAAGCAAACTATACCGACCGAGCTACCGCCTCTTGCCGGCGAAGTTAGTGCCAACTTTAGCGGACAAAGGGTGTCACGTGGTCAGCACAACGAATCCCCACGACCGTTAATCTCGGTTTTCTAGACCGGAGCCGCTATTTCCTTGAAATAGCTCCTCAATTATCATCACGAGGCTGAGTGGACCCCGTTACAGACCCACTACTTCTCAGAAAATATGGTAGCACCTGAATCTGTAGCCAGGAACTCAGATCACTAGACCATAGAGGCGGTCGAAGTGGTGGAACACGAAATTTAACTAACCCCTGCCTGACTCACTGTTAATATGATCATCGACAGTTGGAACATTTCTAATGTGCTTCTAATATAGAGCAATAATTTATCCGGGTCTTTATTTCCGGATATCCGTAGGGTTTGTGGCTTCCGTTATCAGAATATCAGAAACACTCGTAGGACTACACAACCACATTTTCAGACCCACTTAACAAACGTTCCAGTGGTACTTCGAAAACAAGGAAAGCAGAAGACCTGAAATAGCTCAAGGAAAGATTATGGGTTAACAGTGTATGAGCACAGGGTGCTGAGGAGGACGTTAGGACCTAATGTATAAATGAATGACTGACTGAATACATAAGGTGTATTCCTATGCCGGCCCTTGCACCGCGACCGTAAATACATTAGGCACTGAGAGACAGAGGGAGCCGGTATAGTAACGGTCCATAGGCTGGTCGGCCGAGGTTCGATTCCTGGCAGGGCAAGAGATACTTCTCCTCTGCGTCCAGACCGGCTCTGGGGCCCACCCGTCCGCAATGGGTACTGGGGGTTCTTTCGCCGGAGGCAAAATGTTTGGGGCTTGCAGCTGACTACCCACTTCGTCTAGTGCCGAGGTGAACTATGCCTCCACTTCCCCACATGTCTTTATCTCGTGGTGAATAATTAGTTGGACAGAGGGACAACTTTGCCTTTAAGAAGGTCATAGGAGACTGAGGAGCTTCTCACCAAAGAACATGTTATTACCAGGGCCCAGATTTTGATGACGTCATCTTTTTTTCCTTGTATCCTATGCGATGCTCTTATATATATATATATATATACACAAATCTCGGATATGAGCTGCTGGTTACACAAATGTAAATTTTGTAGGTAATTTTTTGTCATTTTTTTCATTCTGGGGGTAATTTTTTGGAATTTTAATGGCATTTCTTGTCATTTTTGGCCATTTTAGGGAATTTTTCTTCTTATGTTTTCTGAAATGTGAATAACATGGAAGCGAAGTGTTCTTTCTTTTCTCCTTTAGGTGAATTTCTGGATTTTTTCTGTCATTTTATAGGTCATTTTTTAAATATTTTCAAGTCATCAAAATCCGGGCCCTGTTTCTTAGTAAAAGATTCGAATTTCGTTCTGTGTATAGGCCACTTAAGTGAAAAAAATTAAAGTTTTTATTGAATTAGACTCTTCAGAAATGGGGAAACCTTCTGGAGATATTTACTGTCTGAACGCTTGCGGTAATGGATATAGTAAGACAATTTGAAGAATTACGAACTCTGGATAGCTGACGGGTCTTAGTATAAGACAAGTACTGGATACTCCTATTAACCTAATTTGCTTTTCTAGGGTCTCCTAAGTTAGGGTAAGAAGAAGGGCAGAAGTTGTTACCAGAATAACACATGTGTTTCTAATACAAAACATTTAAATTAGCATGACTGGACGAAAACTTATGTATCCGTATTATAATACCAGTTACAAAGTCTACACGCATAATATTTCACTCATTCATTGAAATTTATCATTTAAGGCATGACTATTTCCCGTGGACAGATACATAGTGATATTTTTCAACTTACCAAGACGTCTCCAGAAACGCTGCCTTCCTATCTATCCTACAATAATATGCAAGGACGTAAAATCAAAAGGTAAAGCTATCCCTGTAACAGGCCGCAGAGGCCCATCGGGTTGTGAGACGTAGAGGCTCCGACATTTTCTAGAAAATCGGTTCATAGATGACAATGAGGTTAACAGCGTAACGCGCCGTCTGTCCTCTACCCCACCAGGAAGATACCTGTTACTCATTTCTGTTAGAGACTTAGTTGATCCTAGGGCCATAGTGAGGATGGAAAGATTAGGTAAAATAAAAATGTCCAGTGACCTCATCGGGAATCCAACCCGCGACCTTCCTGCTAGTGCCTCAACCAACTACGCTACTAGGAGTTCTCGTACCTTATTATATCATAAAGAATGAGAGAAAACATTCACAGCATTTATCGAAAAGGCTCAGAATATAATGAGGTTGTAAACACGAGAGCAATGTCAGAATTCATTGTTGATTTCTCATATAAGCTTCAGCGTCCTGATCCAGATTTGCGGGACTCCCCTTCTACCCCTCTGTAACAGATTCTTCCCCCTTACTCCTCACTGGCACAGTTCACCCGTAGAAACACAAATAATAACACTGCACAAAGAATTCCATACACATCCTTAACTTTCCCGGTCAATGGGTTAGAAAAAGGTAGTCAAAATGTAGAGTGATGAATGAGGGGTGTAGAAGTCCGTGATAAATCACCAAGACAGAGGTGTGGAGACGAAGAAAGCGCAATAGGTCTGAGAGGTAAAAAAATGGGGAGAAGGGACAATAACATAAAGGGAAAAATGAACATAGTACCGGTACTGAGGAATAACAAGCCGTAAGAAGCATTTAAGGTCACAACGACGCAAACAAATTTTCGAAAGCCTTTACGAAGTGTTACAACTTATAATTAGCCAGATAACAACATCGTAAATATTATATAAAGTTAGAATTTGACACAACTGAAACATAACACTGTTTTTCTCAAATATGTTTTGACAACGAAATCATTATATCCTCTTAGTACTTTATTCTCCTTAGTGTTATAGCGGGGGAATGAAAAGTGGAGCTAGGTTACTGCATACTTTACCGGAATCGCTTTTATTGCAAGAACATCGAAAATTAGTCTGGTTCAGACAGAAGCAATTCCAACCATTGTTTTCAAGGAAATGCTCTTTCTTGTATTGCAGAATCTATTTATCCATCACAATTTATCCACACTCTATCAATCCATTTATCCTATCATTCACCAACACAAACACAGCGTCTTCATTACAAAGGGAACATGGGTCGTACTTTTAAAGAAAAAAATACCGGTTTATTCCGAGGGTCATATGGATCACATAAAAATAGTCTGTATGTATATTTTAATGTTAGACCTGGTGGTACATGTTTTAAATAGTAAATATCTATACAATTATGTTGACGATGGAAAATTTATCACTTTGTCATAACCAAGAACGCAAGGCAACGCCATAGCTCAAGCGGTTAGTCGTTGGCTTCCCATCGCGGCGGCCCGGGTTCGATCCCGAATCTGGTCAAGTGAGATTTGTGGTAGACAAAGTGACGCTGGGGCAGGTTTTCTTCGAGTACTTCGGTTTCCCTGCCAATCTTCATTCCATCAATTGCTCCACAATCACCCTCGCCTATCATCTGGGGCAGGTACAATAGGCCAGAAGTTGCCGCAGTAGAAGGGATTTTTTTTTTAATGCTAGTGGGGAGGGACTAAGTCCCTTGTACTGCGGCCACTTCTGGTCTATTGTACTAGCCCAAGATGATAGGTGAGGGCGATTGTGGAGCAATTGGCAGGGGAAACCGAAGTACTCGGAGAAAACCTGCTCCAGCGCCATTTTGTCCACCACAAATCTCACTTGACCAGACCTGGGATCGAAATCGGGCCGCCGCGGTGGGAAGCCAGCGACTAACCGCTTGAGCTATGGCGCGGCCTACAAGGGACTTGGTCCCACACCACTAGCAATAAAAGAACCAAGAACGCAACAGAATTTTCCAATACTCAGCTCCGTGCCACAGAACCTTTCCTGAACATTAAATACNGAGGCGCAGCGAAGGCTATTCACAGTCAGTTGTACTGAGTTGTACTGAGTTGTACTGTAACAGTCGCCGAGCCGAGTTGTACTGAGTCAGTCAGCGAGTCCTGGACCTATCGTCGAGTTAGCCAGCAACCAGTCAGTTGTATTGTGGCATTTGGAGTGTACTATTTGTGATACTGCAGATAGCAGTAATCGTCAGATTGTAATTTGGGTGATTGTAAGTGCGAATGTGAAATAAAATTCGCTACATCGAATACGTCGAGAATTTATTTGTCGCGATATACCCCGCGATACGCGACAGTATATTTTAATTTTTGAGAAGTATGCATCGCTCTTAATCTAAATTCCCGATAGTTCTTAATAGTTCTGCGCTTGATCTTGTTCCTCAGCGTTGCCTTTAAGAAACTGCATTAGTTCCCAGTAATTCTGATTAGCTTTACATGCAGGTAGAATAAATCAGAAAAATTTTAAAACTAATAAGGTAAAAAAGAAGATAAATTTGTCCCTGTGCTTCACATATTAAGCACTATACCATGAAGGCGTATGGAGGAATGGGTGTATATCCACATTTTCTTGACCTCGGCACTAGCAGGAGGTGAGTGGTCAGCTTCACGCCCGGCCGCTTTTCCCCTAGAGATAGAGCTTCAGGTACCTATTTGATAGGCAGTTGGTTGGACCCCAGAGCCGGTCTAGAGGACGTGGAGAAGAAAATTCTTGAACCTATCGGGACTCGAACTCCGACCCCTCGGTCGTCTAGCCTTAGCCACTCGCTATACCGACTACGCTATCTCGGCTCCCTAAACCTAATTCGTCAAATTGATTACCTGCATTTAAATTCACATGAAGAAGCTGCCCGATTACGCTGTAGATACCTTTTGCAGTGAAAGATTTCAGAATCAAATTTCATAATAAAATGAATAATGAACATGATTTGGGTTGATATCATGACTGTGAAAATTTGAGGAAATGGTAAGAGAATTTCTGTGTGTATTCGCTCGTTCTGAAGGCGAAAGATTATAGCAAGAGAAACTGCTTGTAATAACGATTACCAGAGAAATATGATCTCATATTAATATAAATGAAACTAATTAAGACATCATATGTTACGAACCGTGTTGCTGATGGTTATTTTCCTTCGTTGTTTCATAAAAATTACATTTAAAATTCAGGCTTTGGTTCCTTACCTTACAGATATGAAGTTAGTCCAATTGGAATAGATATTCCTAAGAACCTGCTCTAATTTTTATAAACATTATCCATCTGCTTCGGATCCATAATTTCAGCGATTTGAACACGTATAAATTTAACTTACCTCGCATCAGAACTTGGAGTAGTCATTTTGATCTATGAGAAGAAATGTCAGTTATATTAGTACATTTCCTAAGTCATAGTGCGCGCCCTTCACATATAAAATATTTTATGACGGAAGGTAAAATGACGAGTTATAAAATTATATGGAATACTCTGTCTTGCTTTTACATATTTTGATACATTATGACATCTTATGTGTATTCTGAAGGGCGCGAGGGCATTAGTAACTGACTTTTGTTGCATTCTAAAAATTAACTTCACAAAAAATGAACCGGGAATGTTAAGTGGCGGCATAGAAGGACAGATTTCAGCCACTATAACTACAAGGGTGATAGTTATTGTAGGTAGTGACGTTGTGGATTATAAGCTCAAAACAAAATGAGGTGCGGCATTCAGTAACACGTGCAAAATAATATCAGATATAAACCACGCCTAGTGTCAGTCCAATTATACGCACCCAGTGACGTAACGAATACGTCAGCTCAGAAGTAGTAGTGAAAGAGACCTCGTTCATTGTGTGTTGTGTTTGCTGTAATTTATAAAATTCACATGTCACTTTGGGTAGTTTACACCTGCTACAACTTACTTACTTATTTACTTACTCATGGAACTGAGCCCTTCTTGAGGAGCGGCCAATTCTTTAGCTACTCAAGAAATTCCAAGAATTTTATGAAACCCGAAGGTTCATTACCGTGTTCACAAGAACCCTCTACTGTTCACTATCCCGAGGCACATCAATCCAATCCATACCATCCCATCCTACCTCTCTAAGATCCATTTTAATATTGTTCACCCACCTACACCTTGGTCTTTCTAGTGGTCTCTTTCCTTCTGGCTTTCCCACCAATATCTTATATGCATTCCTCTTCTCCCCCATTCGTGTTACATGTCCTGCCCATCTCATCCTCCTTGACTTGAGCATTCTAATTATACTTGGAGGCTAGTACAAGTTATGAAGCAACTACAACAGCACAAAAAATGGGAAAGAGAAACGGCTACGATATATTTCCGGATATTTGGTATATCAGTCTCAAAGAGTGGTACAATTTGGGCATTCATATTTCCAAATAAAAGAAGAAAATGACAGGCGCATTTATTACTGGGTAATACGGCGGCATATTTCTGGGACCACATAAAATAATTCGTCTATTTTTCTCGGATAAGGGGAGAAAATTGACTTATGAGACCACCATACTGTCTTTGTCTGTATGTGTCTTCCCCAAATTGACAATTGTCTCAATGTTTGGTATGAAGATTATGCCACTGAAAGTCACAAGATATTTGTAATTTTGAATTCCCTAGAGTCATTGATATAAATATGGCGGTCGCACGAAACTGCCAGGTTTGTGTGACATTAGTGCTACCCAGTCTATTGCCGTGATTAAAATTATGCACTGAATTTGTAAAGAAACAGGGACGGACGGACGGACGGACGGGCGGACAGACGCTAATACATTTTGGCGTAACACTTCTTTATAAACCTTAAATTTACATAGAGGTCAGCATAAATAACTGTTTTATAATTATGCTCCATAAAACTTCGTGATATAAGTCCGTCCAATTCTTAAAAATGCAAACTGGAAATTTTCGATAAATCGATACATCGGAATATTAACGGACAAAACCTTCATTTATGATTATTATCTACAACAAAATAAATTTTCATTTGAGCGACTACAATGGTCTTACTCGTACATTTTCAGTCTTGAACCGAAAATAAACACATTACATTATCCTTCAGTATCCACGCTGCTTTCAGTTCTTTAAAAGCAAATGAATTACTCAGTTTTTAAAGATCCATTAACGTTACATACAGATAGTGACAGCGCATGCGTGCCTTTTATAACTCAGACCACCATGCTCATGTATTGTTTTAAATTGAAAGAACAAAAGATGACCTTCATGCTTAAAGGCACAGCTTTGAATAAAATCTATCACTTAGATCTAGTTCAAACACACAATACCTAGTATACTAATATACTATATTAGTATACTAATATACTAATATTATCCAATCCAAAACCCCGTCTATAAGTCACGCACAACCCCATACACGCGATAGTATTTCCGTGTTTATTCTTAAGATAAGAAAAATAGGACAGGAAAGTAGCTAGAAGCGAGAAGAATTACAATTTAACTCTTTGTAACCTAACTAAGTTCACACTCTATGTAGCTGTTACTTCACAATGCGAATATCAGGAAAGGTTGAACCTAGAATCCAGTAGAGTTATTTTTATTTTTAAATTTAGATATACATTGCATGAAGATTATTATTTGTTTCATATGCAGAATGTGCCAACGTTACCAACGGGAAGTGTTTACCGATATTTGCGTTATGCTAATCTTTACAATTTCTGTATGCGAAGGTTGGTAAAAGTGCCACAATACTCGTAAATGCTATAGCTTTCTTCAAGCATCCAATTGCGCTATATGCACTTTGTAAAATATCTTAGAGGGACAAATTTCAGAACAGATAAACTATTTACTTTCGAAGTCAAATAAATCAGACAAAGTATTCTAAACTTGGGCAGACTATGAACGAGTTTACTAGTGGGTCTCAATTTCGTCTTTACATCAAAGTCCCCTACGCAATGCTAATTCACTCTGAGGTATAATCATCATGGATTTTTCTGCTTATTATCTTAAATATTTAGCGTAAAAGTAGATGTTTCAAACCAAGTTCACATATATCAGTGAGATCTTTACACGTTACCTAATAATTTCTGTTACTATAGCCCGGTTTTCCTAGAGTCGACAGAATTAGGTTTGACCTTCATGGAAGGTGAAGTTTATATAGGCGAGCACGAAGCCAAGAACAGATATGAGCGCCCTTATATGCAAGAAATGAGCGCATCACTAAAACATTGCATCTCTCTACACATGCTATACTCTGAAACTACTAAACGTATTAAGAAAAATATACAAGATGGTCCAAAATCAATTAATCTTTAGTAAAATGTTCACTAACTGTCTCTGTGATCTAGTGGTCAGAGTTCCTGGCTACAGATCCCGAGGTCGCGGGTTCGATTATCAGAGCTATCTGATTTTTTGAGAAGTAGTGGGTCTGGAACGGGGTCCACTCAGCCTCGTGAGGATAATTGAGGAACTATTTCAAGAGGATAGCGGTTCCGGTCTAGAGAACCGAGATTAACGGTCCTGGGGATTCGTTACTCTGACCAGGCGACACCCTCTATCCTCTAAAGTTGGGACTAACTTCTCCGAAAAGCAGCAGTCGCTCGGTCGGTATAATTCGCTTGCGGACTAAAGGCTACGGATTTTTTTAATTTAAACTAAAATAGTTTAGAAATTTTGTTATTGTTTATCTGAATTTAACAAAAATTCCAAATTATGTCCTCTACGCTCATTACACGGCTGAAAACGCTGAAATACCGCTCTGTAAGTTGACTGGCAGGTTCATATCTTAATGTTCTCGATAATACACGTGCTAGAAAATATTTGACGTTTACTGGTTTATGGACTACTAAGTATTTTAAGTTCCGAGAAAATATTGAATATATTGTAAACGATGATAACATGTTAATTTTGGAGTCATTAAAATATCAAATGCTTAGTACCAGCATATTCTCCTTTCCTGTGTTTAAAGTTAAAGATTTTTTTTACGTGAATTTACAATATACTTGACCACTGCAAGTAATAAGTAAATGCGATGGGTGTTTATGTCGTGAAGGCGGCAGCTGCCCAGGGGCAGTACTCTACCTTTTAGTTACATAAGTCTTCTGGCCAGGTTGTTCTCAGTCATCTTGCTGCTGGGTGCGGTTTCGTTAATTCAACGATTAGCGGGTTCTCGTGTCCTGTTATCCGAGTACGGTGTCTGGTGGCATGTTTTCTGATCTCTTCCGTGATGAGGGGTATGTTGAGATCGTTGTGGATAGTTCCGTTTGTCACGTACCGTGGTGCGCCTGTGATTCTTCGTAGTGTTTTCGATTGGAATGTTTGGAGGATTTTGGTGTTGGATGGTCGAGCGCAGCCCCAGAGCTCGATGCCATAGGTCCATATAGGTTTTAAGAGTGCCTTGTATAACAGGGTTTTGTTCTCCAGGGACAATTGCGAGCGTTTTCCTAGCAGCCAGCGCAGCTGTCTCTCTTTCAGCGTTAACTGTTGGCGTTTCTTTTTTATGTGAGTCCTCCACGTGAGTTTTTGATCTAGGTAAAGACCTAAGTATTTGACCTCGGTGTTGATTGGTATGTTACTGTTGTTGATTGTTATTTGCGGACAAGTGGTTCGGCGATTGGTGAAGGTGATTTGGACTGATTTCTCGTTGTTTATGCTCATGCGCCATTTGTGGAACCACTGTTGTAGGAGATTTATGTGGTTTTGTAGGTTTGCGGAGGCAGTTATCGGGTTATGGTTCGCTGTGAGTATCGCCGTATCATCGGCAAATGTGGCCAATACTGTGTTGCCGGTGGTTGGTAGGTCAGCCGAATATATCAAGTATAGGAATGGGCCCAGGACACTTCCTTGCGGTACTCCCGAGTTTATGTTGCGGATGCTTGAAACGTCAGTGTTTATTCTAACTTGGAAAGACCTTTCGGAGAGGTACGATTTCAGCAAGAGGTATATTTGGTTGGGTAATCTCTTTTTGATTTTATAAAGTAGGCCTGCGTGCCACACCTTGTCAAATGCTTGTTGGATGTCTAGAAATACGGCTGCGCACACTTTCTTTTCTTCGATAGCTTCCGTGATGTATCGCACCACTCTATGACACTGTTGCACTGTTGAGTGTCCTGTCCGAAATCCAAACTGGTGGTTAGGTATTAAGGTTGATATGGGTGCTATGGCTGTGACTCGTTTGAGGAGGAGTCTTTCGAATATTTTGGAAGCTACAGGCAGAAGGCTAATGGGCCTATAAGATGTGATCTCTGTATCTGGTTTGCCCAGTTTGTGAATCATGATTATTTGTGCAAATTTCCTCTGTACGGGGTAGTAGCCTAGTCGAAGCATGCTGTTGAAAATGGCTGTTAATAGCGCCAGTACCTTCCTGGTAAGGTGCTTGAGGACTTCTCCAGTGATGAGATCGTACCCAGGCGTTTTGCGGGGTTTGATGTTTTTGATTTCTTGCTTTATTTCCCTTGGGGAGATATGTTTCAATGAGTGGTCAATTTGACATGGCATATCCAGATAAGCATTAATTTCTGTCTCGTCGTCCACGGCGTTCGTAGGTAGCGGTGTGAAGACTGTCTCGAGATAGTGTGCAAATGCTTGAGTCTTTTCAGGGTCTGTTCTAGCCCAGCTGGCTTCAGTGCGTCTGATTGGAGGGGTTGCTACTGTCGGTCTCCGGAGAGTTTTCGTTGCCTTCTATAACGAGTTGTCTTCAGGTGTTAAGCTTGAGGTGTATTGTTGAAAAGAGGCATTTCGTGTTTCCGTTAAGACCGAGCGTAGTTTGTGTGTGAGCGATTTAGGAGGGTTTTATCTTGTTTATTCCGCGTTCGTTGCCACGTTCTTCGCGCTTAAAGCTAAGGATAAAGTGAAACTATGTCTCCAGTACCCTGGTAGAACCCGAAGGTTCAAGAATTGTCCGGTGTCGGACCCAAGCCTAGGTCGGTTCCAGCGAACTCCCAGTGACACATACATACACAGCCATGACGAATTATACCGTATGTTCTGCGGGAAGAACGCGGTAAGAGGAAGAAAGGAAGAATGTTACATAACGAAAAACTTCAGGGACAATTATCTTCACTTGATGCTGTCACGATGATCACATCAAGGACACCGGCATGTCACACATACAACGTACATAGGCGAAATGAGGAAGAAATGCAGAATTTTAATCGGGAAACATCGAGGGAGGATCCCAAGAGAAAGGTTCGGTAGTGAATGAGTGCGTTATACACGTATAAAAATTATCTTAGAGAAACAGAGCGTGAAGTTTGAGACTGGATCGAACTGGCATAAGATAGGGTCCAATGGCCGTCCTATGTGATTGTATTGAACTTTCAGTTATCATAAAAGGCGGAGAATTTCTTGACCAGTTAAATTTCTACCAAATTTTTAAAGACTACACTTCACAATGAACATAAATTACTTATGTAATTAGTTACATTTTATGAGAACAAGAACTCAGTTTACTGAATACATTGCTTGTATAGAGATAGACTGATGGTGTTTGCAAACAGAGTGCTGAGGCGAATATTTGGGCTGAAGAGAGATGAAATGACTGAAGATTGGAGAAAACTTCATAATGAAGAGCTGCATAACTCGAACTTTTGGCCAAATAAAATCAGAATGATAACGCCAAAGAGGATGGCATGGAAAACACATTTGGAACGCATGGGGGGAAAAGAAATTTATGCAGAATTTTGGTAAGAAAACCAGAAGATAAAGTACAACTTCGAAGACCTAAATGTAAATGGGAAGTCAATGTTAAGATGGATCTCAGAGAAATAGTATGGAGTCGCATGAACTGGATTAATCTTGCTCAGGATAGATATCTATGGCGGGCTCTTGAAAACGACAATGAACCATCGGGTTTCATAAAATATTAGGAAATTCCTGAGTAGTTGAACAACTGTGACTTTTCAAGAAGGACTTATTTCAGTGGAGTAATTGGTTATTGCCTCTACAGACATGAAATTTATATCCAGAATAACAGTTATTCACATAAACTGGCAATACAACTTACCCGTGATGCAGAGTAGAAAAGGGACTTCATCCAGTGTTTGTACTCAGGCATATCACTTCGATTGAAACTCGCATTGCCAATCAAACCAAAGAAGACCTTTCTCAAGCAAGACTAAGAACAACTCTAGCAAAGTGGTTGTAGCAGCCATATTGTCATCCCAATCTGTAATGAACAATTCAATATTAAGACACTGCACACTG
The DNA here is from genome assembly GCF_002891405.2 of Cryptotermes secundus. NCBI lineage: Eukaryota > Metazoa > Arthropoda > Insecta > Blattodea > Kalotermitidae > Cryptotermes > Cryptotermes secundus. The sequence goes on along the minus strand of NW_019718619.1, from coordinate 1,033,795 downwards.
TAGTTAGGGTAGCGAAACAGAGGCAGATAATATAGGATTCATATGTCCTGTCTGGGAAGGGCAAGACAGATGCACAACATAGACCCTACAGGGCTTTGGTGGGAAACATTTGCAAAATGACTATGTGGAATAACTGTATTGATTTGAGAGAGATCATAGGGATATGGTTAGCGAGGAAGAGCAAAAGAAACATTGCCGCTGTGCTTGATTAATTAGTACAAGCACTCTGCCATGAAGACATATGGGGGTGGAGGTATAGCTCCACTATTCCTGACCTTTGCACTAGATAGAGGTGAGGGGCCAGCTTCACGCCCTGTACATTTTATCCCCGGGAAACAACATTGGATAGGGGGCTGGATGCTGTGGAGAAGAGAAAAGAGCGCTGGATAAAACTCAGTTTTACAGAATTTCTATTGTAAAACATGTATGAAACGTAAACTGTAACTTCCTGCATGTAGACTTACCATTCAAAACCCTCCTTTCAGCTCATAAGTCACAAGTGCTTAGGCTCTGCTCTTTTGTTCCATGTATATACTACAGCCTAAGGTAACCTCGACTCCTAAAATATCGATTGAGAGTGTTTGGGAACAGAATGGTGAGAAGTATTTTTGGGCATAGAGAGAATTTAGAGAAAATTGCATAATGTGGAAACCCATAATTTGTAGTCTTCACGATGTGTGTGATCAAATAAAGAAATATCCGATGGTCAGGCCATGCAGCACTCAATGGAGAAATAAGTACTGCATAGAGAATGTAATAAGAACATCTGAAGGATAGAGACCGTTTCGAAAGCCTGGATGTATAGTGGAAAATAATATTAAATTGAATCGTTGATTTAAAGGACCTGATGACATTGACTGGACATATACGGCTAAGGATAGGGTACAGTGACCGAAATATCTGACATGATTATCAACCTCCACTTTCCATAAAAGGGAGAATCTTCTATAACCATAATTCCTTGACTTACTCAACGAATACATCTTCATATATATTTATTCTTTTTGCCTAGGAAATTTTTTATTTATTCTTCTTTGTTAAAATTCAAGTTTCACTTCCACAAATCCGGACAGAAAGTGTCAGGACTTCATAAAGTTAACAGTTCTGTAAATATACACGTAGTTCACTGCGACGGGTGTTATAAATTATAATTGCTGTCAGTTACTTTGTTTTATCGGTAACGGCTCTATGGCAATACAGGTTTACAGAAAGTCTCACGTCGGTCGTTTTCATTGGGCACATCATATCACACGACGATTCTGTCGTAAGAGAGACAATGAACGCCTCCACTCTCTCGGGTCTAGTAACCCAAGCTCCGAAGGGACAGCAGGAAGAAAGGGAGAAATCAGTCTTTATACGACTTGCCAAATTCCGTCCATCAAACTACAGTAGTTAGTTTTCGACATGGGATTCGCTTCAAGCGAACAGAACAATCCGCTTGTCTAAGCTGGACGCAAGTTGCCTCTCTCATCGTGACCATCCACCAGGAGTCAAATAGTCCCGCGCATGTAAACGAAATGTCGAAAAACTTTACAAGCGGATTACTTATATTGAAATAAATGTATAAGGTGATCTTATGGGATAATAGAAAACTTATAGCTTTGTCAGTTTACGTGAATTACTTGCCTAAGTATATTCTGACAAATCCTACATTCCTACTTTTTGAAAATCTCTGAGGGAAGAATTCTATCTTCTGGGATATAGCGGTGTAGTCAGTTGAAAGCCAACCGTTGATTTCGTGGAACATGTCTTCAGGGTCTAAGAGTAAGCCAAATAAGTAACTGGCATGAAAAGTGTAGCAAGCAGAGCTGGGTTGAATTTCAACGGATGCCAAAAAGAGAACTCCACATTACCATTGCTGTGAGAGCCCCAAATCCCACACATGGCAAGTTTATTATTTAGAAATCGCTCATGAAATTTCAAGTTATTTTACATTTCTACTCAATCTTAAATAAATAAATTACGAAGGTGTACAACGGATACATCTGGCTAAGGATATGGTCCAGTGCAGGATTCTTATTAAAATGGTAACGAATTTTCAGGTTCCTAAATGGCGGTGAAAATGAGTGACCCTCAGTCTCTCGAGAAGGAACATGCTCCACGGCGTTAAAGAGAAACTCAGGCCACACGACACTTATATTCACTGTGGAATGAGAATATATTGAAGGTAAGACTGAATACAATCCTGCATCACTTTGTGCAGAAAAATTAATAGGTCCGCAATTAATGTAAAATTTATCATTAACATGTAAATAAAAAATCCTGGCAGAAAGTTACAATCAGTCTCTCAGTCTTGAAGAGACTGACAATTTTACAGTGGATTGTTGAAACCTCAACAGTGACCGCAGTATATAATTATTATAGCGAGCTGGAGTGGAAAGAATAGGGTAATTAATACATACGAAATATTTATATATATATTTTCCTTGGTACTACAGCCCCAGTGGGCCTAGGCCTACCTCCATGAACTTCTCCGTTCACTTTGGTTTCTCTAGATCTTACTCATTCGGTAGGACTCCTTGGGCGGTTGATCAGCTCGTCGCAAGGACTCTACCTGTACTCAAACACAGAAAAACGCACTCACAAACTAAACATCCATGCCATGAGTGGGATTCGAACCCACGGTCCCTGTTTCTAAGCGAGCGAAGACAGTACATGCCTTAGACCGCTCGGCTACCGTGACCGGCAATGTTTATATGAGATGAATATTTATATACTTTCTTCACTTCTCTCGCCCTAGTGAGTTTCAAATTTGAAGAGTTATAACTTAAAATTAAAAAAAAATCATTAGGCAAATAAGAACATTTTGGAAGAATTTGCATTTTTTTCAAAAGGGGGGTATGAAAATATGCAGTTCATATACTCCATCTCACATATAAATACGTGTAATAGCAATGAACACTGTATCCTTTTTCAGTCTATATTTATCAAGATTTAAAATTTCAGGGTCATATTGTGACGTAACTTTTGCTGTGAACTAAGAAAAGTCCCATGGGCATGGTTTAGGCAGGCTACTGTCAGTGATTTGAAATTAAAATGTATAATTGAAGTGGCCTCCAGTAACGTGAAGGGCAACAGCTGTTATTTGGAGACACATATGAGGCGATGTGATAACCGTAAGTCACTCATGTTAGGATGGGATCTGGAAATTAACATAAAATAAGTACTTAGGCACTACACTAATTACAAGAAAGTTTGTAATTTAACCTATGCACAAACTAACTGAATGACTGATTGACTAATTTTCTACTTATCTAACAAATAGGCTAAAACTCTAGCAATTTAATTAATTATCCACCACTGCACTCGACCCAGATCAACTGACGCCTTACGTTAACAGAAACATCTAACACTACAACCTATTTTAATAATACTCTCCCTTCTGTTTCGCGGTCTTCGATTTTCTTGCATCACAAAAACCTTTTTGTTGGAATTTTCGCATTTTTCTTTCAAGCTCTTTATGAAATATGCTTAATTCACTGTAAAGTGAGTTCCCGCATTTCTAAACGAATTTCCATATAATGTTATTCAAATATTTCTTGCCTTACTTATACAAGTAATTTTATAAATTTTACATGCTTTAAGAATTGCAATAGTGCTCCAAAAGAGGGGATCTGTTTTTATCATAAGAGATTCTCAGTTCTGTCTGTGATATGAGCGAGCGACATATGATCCTTATTCATATTTATATAAACATATATTCGAGTCATGAGAAGGAACATTCGGTCTACAGAGAGGATGAAAGCAGATATGTGTGTACAATGCATAAAAAAGAAAGATTTGTTCCTTTAGAAAAAGCAGAGAACAATAAAGACAGCGTGATTGAAACGAATTGCATCGCTATAGGCATGACATATCCATGATGTATCGGTTCTGGGCTTCATTTTTATTTTGCACTAGAGGCAACCGTTTGTATTGGTCTAGGCCATTTCCAGCGGTACAACATCCGTTTTACTAACAAAAAATGTTTTCATAACCGATCAAAGAAATGGGTTCGTTGTCTCGTAATCAGAGTATCACAAGTTGTCACTTGCATTTTACTAAGTCGGTTCTGCACCCAAAACATGGGTCTCCAATTCACTATGCCTTGGTGGAATGGCAGTAGGAAAAGCAGTAACGCTCAGGCATGGCTCTGCTCCTGATCTATCTAGAATAACCATCTGTTTAGAAGCCCCTCTACTGGGTCCTATCTGAAGTCAGTCTCACCTCTTCATATCACATTCCTTTAATACATACTTTCACTATTATCCTTCTATTTTTGCAGTAGTCTTCCATTAATATAAATACGACAAAATAATTAAAATTTATGGTATAATGCCTTAGCTTATATTTGTTGAAGGAGGAGATTAAGGAGTGAAATCAATTGGTGATTTATTGGAGAGTATTTATCTTTTTCTTGTCTCAATCAATTCAGAAAGGGTTAGCACCTCATGAAAAGCCATAACTTGTCCCTTGCTTCCATTATAGGTACTTTGATTTCCTTTTTTGTTAATGGCGTCGAAAGAACGTGAAACCCCTCTGAAGTGTTATACTGAAACTGGAGGTACCAAACGCTCGGTAACAACTATCACGACACTCTGCATTCACATTGGCCACATCCTCATGCCCACACAGTGCAAAGATGCGACTACCGGATGTCTCCTGCCCACATTGGCACGATAATTCTACCGGACTGCAGGAAGCGGGATAGCTCAGTCGGTATAGCGGTGGGTTCTGCCTGGAACGCCGGGGTTTTATCCCCGCTAGGGGCAAGAGATTCTTCGCTTTCCCAAAATGTTCAGAACGGATCTGGGTCCCACCCAGCCTTCTATCCAACAAGTACCGGCAACTCTTGCGTCATGGGTAAAGTAAGCGGGCGTGAAGCTGACTACTCACTTCCATCTAGTGCCAAAGTCAAGAATAGTGGAGATATACCTCTACTTCTAAGTACGTCTTCATAACGTGGTGCTTAAATAATTAAAAACAGGAAGATCTTTGCCATTTTTACCATTTCGTTTACCGAATTGCATAAAACTGAGGCATGATTCTTCTTTGTTAAAACGGTAAGTTAAGAACAGAAGTCTTTGCGAGTTCACCAGAGAAGTAATCAAGAAGCAACCTACCTACCTACCTGCCTACCTACGTATTTACCTACCTATGGCTCTACAACACTTTGCTGGTCCTTAGCAGTTCTCAGAGTTTCTTAATTCTATACATGGACGGTAGGACTCCTTGGACGAGTATCAGCCGGTCCCAAGGACGCAACCGACACACAGAACAACACAAACACAGAATAATGGTGCACAGATGTCCATGCCACGATCCCAGTGCTTCAGCGAGCGAAGACAGTTCATGCTTTAGACCGCGCGGTCACAGTGATCAGTTCAAGAAGCAGTAAATCAATTAAAAGTGATAATAACATGGACCTTCATGCATGTGCATCTATTTGGTTTCCAAGTTTTATTTGCAGCCGTGACACTTGTGGTTTGGTGTGGCAGGGAAGTAATGTAGCAGACTAGAACGACACGTCTATGAGTTCGGCCATTTGTGATCAGAGGGTGTGAAACTTCCACGAGAATGACAGTCAGTGTCAGGATGTCTGCGGAAGCCACATGATCGGTGCAACGCCTCATGGGAGAGTGGACTGGTGATGACGGGGCGCGTTCTGTTCCTTCATTCTCTGCAACACACGTCCAGGCTAAGTAGCAGAGCGGTCAGCTTACCAGGGAAAACGAAACTCTCAATACTTTCGAAATAAGCATAATAAATTGAGTCAGTGCAAGAATGAATTCAGGCTCAATTTAAACTATATTATTATGACTTCAGAACCGACGAACCAGATAGTTTGAAAAACAGAATGACAATTACAGAAATTCTGTATAACAGAATATGTCTAACTATAGTATGTCTGTAACTTGTACTCTTCTCCAAGTATAATTAGAATGATCAAGTCAAGAAGGATGAAGTGGGCAGGACATGTAACACGAATTGGGAAGAAGAGGAATGCATATAGGATATTTGTGGAAAAGACAGAAAGAAAGAGACCACTATAAAGACCAAAGCGTAAGTGGGTGGACAACATTAGAATGGATCTTAGAGAGATAGTATGGGATGGTTTGGATTGGATTGGTCTGGCACAGGATAGGGACCAGTGGAGGGTTCTTGTGAACACGGTAATGAACCTTCGGGTTCCATAAAATTCTGGGAAATTCTTGAGTAGCTGCAGAATTGGCGGCTCTTCCAGAAGGGCTCAGCTCCATAAATAAGCAAGTAGGCACACTATGTCTGTTGTGCTAAAATTTGCAAACAATTTGTCTGATTTTCCTTCACATACGTCAATATATTCCACATCTCAATTACTCATTTCACACGCGTTACTAAACATACAAATAGACATAACAAAAAAGGAAACACACAATGAGTATAGTCTGCTACAGCAACAAACTCTTTATGAGATTCTTAATTCATTATTACTAAAAGGAATTATTGGCAGGATGGCTCACTACTTACACTTGTGAGTAGATAATAAAATCCTTCTCGTTTGAGAGTGGAGAATTATATCTCTAAAATTAAATTGTAATATTTCGCTACTTGCTATGGCTGTGCTCTGATACATACGAGTATGACACACAGACTCGAAAGAATTATATTCTGATAAACATAATGCGAGAATCAGTGGTTGGAACTTTGCAACCGGAAGATCAATTGATATGTCGGTAAAAATGCGAGAGTGAAACTCTCAGAATTGGAGACCAAAATCCTGGTCGCATGTTTGGCAGCCATTAGTGGAAATAAACTCAGCCTAAAGGAGTGACGTCACCGGCCATTATCTGGGGTCGAGAATCGACACGACAACTAAACATTTTCTACGTATGGAAACAAAAATTGTTGAACTGCTGCCGCTTTCTGTTCAGGTCTTTGCTACTTGTTTTCAAAGATGATGATAATAATAATAATAATAATAATAATAATAATAATAATAATAATAATGCTAAAGATGTAAACAATGAATGTCGAAAGGGATAAGTTGAATTAAAGTTTCTGTGCCTGACACATCTTGTATTCACAGTATTCACAGTGGTTGAATTATGGATGAAGAAGTACTTTGTTTTGTTACTTTCCCGTTTGTAGTTACTATTTATACTTTTCGTTCAATGGCAGTTTAGTTACTTTTCCACTATCTACGTACTGGAAAAAGCATCAGTGGTGACTACTCTGCCATACACAATGCTCTCGCCTTAGCTCCTGGTCCTCTTTGAGGGATGGGTGCATACAGTAAGTAGGTACAATGGTCAACACAGGTCTAAAACATAGTATTATGTGAATAGATTGAAATTCCAAGGCTATCAAAAATACGTGATGGCTATATCTATAGTATGAGGTCGAATATACACGTGCACTACATACTCCATAGAACTTCCTCATCTGAGTAACTGTTAAAGTAATTAAATTCGATAATGTATCTTCATTATAGCACGAATTTATTTCATTTGCCATCCTCTCCGCATTTTACAAGGTAGTACAAGCCTGGAGAGGGGGAATGCCCATACTTGGGCTGTAGAATTTTGCTACATAACTTTGTGAACAATTTTATACAAGACGTGGCTATTTACCTGCATGTTAGAGCCTTGTTTGAAAATAATATTGACACATTGTCTTATAATCTGAGCTAGGTGCCAATATTGGGCCCAAAGTCACGGCCTTGGAATCAATGAGTGAGTAAAGGAATCGAAATTAAAAAAAAAACGGCTATTGCTGTGGGCTGTAAAATTTGGGGCCCGAAATTCGGGAGAGGATAAGATGAAGCCCTGGGAGTTTACAGCTAGATACTGACACGTATACCCACTGCTTAGGAGAATGTATACAGGTTATGAAGAATAAAAATGTCATCGTCTTGAGAGTACAGAGAGCTTTATCTGTTTTACTACACAGAATTGCCGGAAGGGTTCGTCAGTATTTTAAATTTAAATATCTGAAATACAGTAAAAAAGTAAAGCTATCCTTGTAAAAGGCCATGAAGGCCCATAGGGTTGTGAGACGTTGAGGGTCCCACATTATCTAGACAATCGGCTCCAATGTAAGGTTGTCGGCCGCGCTTTACTCCCCAGGAAAATTATTTAATTTAATTAATTCCTGGTACTCATTTCTGTTAGAGGCTGAGTGGACCCAAGGGCCACAGCGCGGCTGGAAGTATTAGATCAATTGAAAAAAATCCAATGAACTCATCAGGACTTGAACCCGCGACCTTCCGGCTTGTAGTATAGTGCCTCAACAAAATAATAAATATATATCAAAACTCCGTGGCCTGTAGTCCGCAAGCGAACTATATCGACCAAGCGATCGCCTCTTGTCGGCGAAGTTAGTGCCAACTTTAGCGATAGACAGTGTCGCGTGGTCAGGCTAACGGACACCCAAGGCCGTTAATCTCGGTTTTCTAGACCGGAGCCTCTATTTCCTTGAAAGAGCTCCTCACTTATCCTCATGAGGCTGAGTGGACCCCGTTCCAAACCCACTACTTCTCAGAAAATCTAGTAGCTCCGCGAATCGAACCCCGACCTATGGGTCTGTAGCCAGAAACTCTGACCACTAGACCACAGAGGCGGTGAATGTGATAAAATAGAAAATATAACAGATTGCATGTTTTATTCAGAAGTGTATCATTTTGATTTGTCCTCCTTCTGTAGCTTTGTGTACGCATATACACGTACATTGTATTTTAGTATTAGTCTTATTGGTACCAGGGTCTTGGATAAATACAGGTGTAACATCAGGAATTCCTTATTTTAAATATTCTAGCTGCATAACCTTTGGTTAAATTTGGTCTTTTATCTAATTCCAAAACAAGTTACACTTACACATATATCTGACGCAGTCTATCGTACAATTTGGGATATTAGTTTAAAGAAATAATGGAAACAGACATCATCAAAATAAGATTATACATTTAATATAATTGTAAGGGTTACGTTGTTGCAATTAAAAAGCAAAGAAAATCTCAGCGTTCAATGTCAGTTCTAGTTTAGACCTTTTCCTTTTCCTGTTACAGTGAACAATGTTTAATGCAACATATTAAGTTCCTTCCTGCTATTAAGGCAATGGTAATGTTATCGAAGTGCTAAATACGTCAAGCCCTGGTATTTACTGAGGGATGAGTTAAAACCCTGATTGAGCCTAGTTTACGTACGGCTATGTAAAGTATCATATTAGTGACATAGGGCATCACAGGCTGAATCCTGCTGTTAATGTATAATACATTGATTTTCTTCCAACTGCAAGGCAGATCATTTAATTTTTGTAATCATTCGAATGTGGAGTCAACATATTGATTCAAACATTGTGCGGATCTCAGTTCTGTTTTGGATAAATTTACTAATGTTAAGCCGTTATCCAGAACATCAGTTTTTACACATATCTGGATTCGGAGATGTTGTTTGGACATAAATAGGGAAAGCACAGTGAAGCTGAGAATTTAAAATAAAACTAATCTTTTCTACAATCAACAGAATAGCTGTGCCGTTACAACAATTTCAGACAGGAAAAAATATTGGTTAGTAGACCTGCTGTAAAGTAGATGAAACCAATTTATCGTGAGTACTAGGTAAATACCGTTGACAGATATACTCGTATTATCGTACAACTCAACCCATAGCGCAGTCGACATAAGGACTGGCTACGAGCTGGAAGACAGAGGGGGTCGGATTTTGAGTCCCGATGTTGGCAAAGGATTTTCACTTCTTCAGGTCTCCCAGACCAGCTATGAGGTTCAACCAACTTCCTCTCCAATGAGTACCGGGGCCCCTTTCCGCGGGGGTAAAGCGGGATAAGTGTGAAGCTGACCACTCACTTCCAGATAGTGCCGAGGTCAAGAAAATGTGGATCTATACGTCCACTTCCCCATACTATTTAATGGCGTAGTGGTTAATTAGTTAAGCACAGGGACATCTTTACTTTTTTTTTTCATTAGCGCTACAGCCCTCATTTGGGCCTAGGCCTACCCCTTGAAACTTTCCGTTTCACTTCGGTTTTACTAGATCTTAGACATACGGTAGGACTCCTTGGGCGCGTGATCAGCTCGTCGCAAGGCCTCTACGTGTACACAAACACAGAAAAACGCACACACACAAACTAAACATCCATGCTCTGAGTGGGATTCGAACCCACGATCCCGGTTTCCAAGCGAGCGAAGACAGTACATGCCTTAGACGGCTCGGCTACCGTGACCGGCCCCAAGTTTACCTTAGTGAAGTAAAATAAATAACTCTATTCACGGACAGCGTTCTCTGCAGAATGTCATAATAATTTGGAGGCGTACAATAGGTCTCATAGTGGTACAGGTACTTTGAGGAACATATAATTCTTCCCTCTCCCTCAGTAATGCAATAAAATATAACTTAGACCTACTTTATGGAGCAGTGTCTTTCTTAAGACACTGACAGTAGCTCAGTTGGTCAGTAATTTCCCCATCTTTAATGGGGCCGGAAACGCGATCACTGGACCCTCTCGCGAATTCAATCCACGCTCTTACTCCGAATTTACCTAAGATCAATTTAAATATTGTTCTCCCTATACGACCGGGTACCTCATACGCGTTTCGACTTTCGCGTTTTCCGATGAAAATTATAAGCCTTTTATAGTGGACGAGATTTGCCGCTGTTCTCCTCTCCGCCTAATCTATAGTTGCCTCTCTGCTTCCTCCAAACAGTTGGGATGCATTTCTTCCGTATCTCTTTGAACTCAGCCCATGCTTCCAGTGCGAAAAGAATAGCACTCTTTCTTTTCGAAAAATGAAGAGGAAGCTCTGGTAGGAATTAATTGCCCATTTTCCTTTGAAACGATACGGACAACATACGAAACGATGCCTCCAACATTTCTTAGGTGCGCGGGAATGTGTTCACCAAGCCGTTCCCTAGTAACCACAGGGAGATACACAGCTAAATCCAGACCAATAAATTGCTGCTGACCCTCGCTAGCGCAGTGATTCTTGCTTTAGAGTACCAAAGGATTCATGGCCATATTTTCCTATCTGGAGCTCTGGGAGCCTTGAGACCACCACTTCAGCGGTACATGTACCAAAATTGGGGATATGTAGAGAGACCCACAGATTTTTTTTTGATATGTCATGGACCGTGTAGAAAACTACTGTATGTATCCAACATTTCTTGAACTATTCCATGTGTGTTCGTTGCTGAGGCAACTTGTTGATCAAGCCGTTGCCTAGCAACGATAGGGGGATACACATAGGGACTCACAGTCTGATGGAAGGGATTTATGAAATAGCCGTTGAGATGGGACCAGTTGCCATGATAGGTTTTTATATAACGATTTGCATAAAGATTAGTTCAGGCATTTCGAAAGTTAATACAGGGGAATACATAGACACACAGACAGCATTGTGATTTCATACGCCTAATTTCATTTTTTACAAAATAACGATAATTGGTTAAATACGATAAATTTATGGAGTAAAATCTAGAGCTGTCCTCATATTATTAAAAATGCTGTATATTTATATGTCTTCATTATATATGTGAGACTTCACTCTACTAGAATCTGAAAATATCACAGTATACAATTAATTAATAAAGTTAATTGATTTAAATATTAAGTAACAATAAAAACCTTGAACACTGGCGATGTTCGAGCAGCCATCATATCCGACCTGTTATTGACAAAGATTTACCCAACAAATATTTTTGAGGTTACACGGACCCCACCAGCAATGACTGATACGTGTATCTGAGAGCCTTTTGAAGTTGAATTTTGTTTGCATTGCTACCCGAACCAGACTACCACAATACGCATAATACGAACCAAATGCAAACAGCTTGTTGAAATTGTGTGGTGTACATTACATATACAGGCAGTGACAACTGCATACACTGACTTTAATATTGACTAACATGCAAAGCAAGTATCTCTTACGGCAAACACGGCTCCTGTTAAATACAAACAGCGTAGGTGATAAAGCGGCTGGGAGCTCATAAACCTGTTAAAACAAACGATACAATACAAGTTACATTTCTGCTTCACAGCACAGTGGCTCGTTTAGTGACCGACGATGTTGGAGATGAGTAAAAAGCTATCTCTGTAACAGGCTATGGAGGCCCATAAGGTTGTGAGACGTCTAGGATCCCACATTTTCTCCAGACAATCGGCTCACAGATGGCGGTAGGTTTGTCAGTCTTAAGTACCGGCCGCCCTTTACCCCTCACGAAGATTCCTGGTACACATTGCTGTTAGAGGCTGCCCAGGGCCATAGTGCGGCTGGAATGATTAGGTAAATTGGAAAATCCATCTCATCGGTACTCGAACCCGCGTTCCTCCGGCATGTAGCATAGTGCCCCAACCAACTACTCTACCTCGTGCCCCCATTAGAGATGAGTATAAAACTATTATATATCAATTTTATATTAAAATCGACAGACCTACCTAGTACTAATAGTGCTTTTGTTCCCAGTCATTACATGTTTCGACACAATTTGTGGGGCAAATTCGCAATCTCGAGATGACCCATAAATAGGGCCTAACCAAATAATGAGCAAAATAAACCATTATTAATATTAGATAGTGTTGTTGATAAGAATATTATGTATATAAAACAAAGCAGGATGCCGAAATAAAAGTTGGCTATTGCAGCTACTCAATTCAATACACAACTTTTCTGAGAAGAAAGAATAAGAAAATTATAAGCCACACACAGGGTAGCCCATGTGAGATTTGTGGTTCTGATGGCGGTGACAACGATGATTAATGTAGATTTGCCTCCATTTCAAGGTAGTAGAATCTACCTTTAAGAAACCTCGGTGACGATATATCAGACTAAACGCGTAACATCCCAGAGGACAGCAATTTTAATGGGCAGTCATGTCCGACAGTTCAGATAGGAGCAAAAGAATTTGCAAATAGTTTAAATACCGTTCACATAACATTAGCTGTAGCTGCCTGCTAAATAAGTAGCAATTTTTATGTCACTTTAATCTTAGAATACGTAGTTTTAAAATTTTCTCTTCTTTTTCGCCGCATCTCAAATCATGATTTGTGGAGCCGGGTCAGATTACCCCCATCTTAGTCCTGCGAATCATAGAGGGTGACTACTAGGAAACCCGGTGCTTGGGGGTACAACTGGATTACCCTGTCACTAAGGGACATAAATACAGAGACTTCCTCCTGCAGGCTGAAGGTTGGACGCAAAGCTGAAGACCTTGCTCTATAAAAAAGAAATTATTTTTGTGAAATCCAAAGAAGTCAAAACAGCATAGACAAATCTGGAAGAGTGTTCTAAGGGAGGTAAATGGTAGAAAAAGTTAAGTTGTCCTGTGCTTAACTAATTCATTACTACATCATGCAGGCGTATGGGGGAGTGAACGTATAGATCCATATATTCTTTACCTCAGCACTAGCTGGAGGTGAGTGGTGAGTTTCACGTCCCGGCCGATTTACCCCCGGGAAAGAGCTATCGGTACCCATCGGATAGGAGGCTGGGTGGACCCCCGAGCCGGTCTGGACGACGTGGAGAAGAGAAAATTCTTGACCCTACAGCGATTCGAAATCCGACCCCTCGGTCTTCCAGCCCGTAGCTAGTCGCTATACCGACTGCGTTTTCGAATCCTGTTCTGAGGAAAGTTATGGTTCAGAAAGGGCTGTTTTGCCCATGATGATGACGCAACACATCTGCCGTTTATTATACAGCGGACAGTAAATTCATCTCTAAGCACTGCCTTCGCTGTTCCCTTTCTCATCACGTTATCTTATTAGGAGAAGTATCAGCAAAATACTTTCACTTGCATTAAGCGCACGTAGTATGTTAATATCCTAAACAGGATTCGAGGAAAGTATAATAGGTATACAAAGTCCACAAATTTCGAACAAACTAATAAGAAGGTGCTTAATTTGAACGACTTTTCCATTCGTATAAGTTCCCAGGAGCCTCTTGATCCTATACAAGCGTTTCGTAGGGAAAGTCGGACCAGGATCTCAGTCACATGACTGCAAAGTACAGTAACACATTTGACCTGCAGGAGCCCCTGCTATTTAGAGCTTGACTTTTGTTCCGATGGATTTGTCCAAATATTGACATTATATAATTGTCGTGATGATCATGGAGAATGCCAGGGTATTAGGTATGAATGAATCCTTCCACAGTCCTACCAACACCACTTCTAAGTTCACCCCACACTTTGACCCCAGGAACTACATAACTTGATAAATGACAAAAATCGCAAATCAGTTTCGCTTGCCACTAAACACGCCTTTATATCCTGTGTCTAAAATATTTGATAGTGAAGATAGTGAAGTAGACCGTTATGTCATTATTACAAAATTACTATATTCTGTTTCCAGCATACTGTCACGTGTATGGGTGACTTATACTAAAGGTTTTGGATTGGATGATTGGATTTATTTCACCTTATACATTCACAACTCGGGACTGAAGGCAATAAAGCGCTATCGCTATTCTACGCACTTTCAGTTCACACGCACTAGGGCACTAGAATACTCAGTCTTCACTAGCCGTATCCTGGCAACGGATTTATAACAGTCCCACTGTCACTTTAAATCACACGTGCAGTCTTTTCGCAGCCTAATCCCTTTCATGTCATTATTCTCAAATCAATTCAATTCCTCTGCTCCCAGGCTCATATCCCGGCAGGCTGGAGTCTCGAAACACGACTTTTCAATCTATTACTCTTGTAGAACTCTTCTTTCAAACCAATTTGCACCGACCACGCAGAAAACACAGACTTTACTGTAATTGAGGCGTGTTTATTGATCCGTTGCCTAGAAATTAACATCCTATTTTTGCGCTTTTGCTTGCGCAGAAATATGTTTACCAAGTCGTTGCCTAGCAATGTGTATGCACATCACAATACGATATGAAACACGGTTGGCATACCTGTTTGAACACACAGGACTTTCCTTCCGTAAGTTTGTCTACTCAAGGAATGACGTAACCTCAAGAATGTTTCAGAAAACAGAACAAAACCTCATGTAGGATAAAAGCATAAGAGGCCGAGAGGAAAATGTGAAAAAGAACAGGGAGCATTCCATTGCCCTCATAACTCGCCCAGATGTTATAACAGTTTCAACGAGTGCGACAGGATTTGCTTACACGTGTGATGTGCAACATGTCACTGGGC
Organism: Cryptotermes secundus; assembly: GCF_002891405.2. NCBI lineage: Eukaryota > Metazoa > Arthropoda > Insecta > Blattodea > Kalotermitidae > Cryptotermes > Cryptotermes secundus. Next base: position 1,018,679 of record NW_019718619.1, on the reverse strand, counting down.
ACACCTCGCAGTTGTCCGTGCTCTATATACCATGGCTCAAACAAGATTTGAATCTGAATTCCTCGTGCAAATGCTGCGGATAGTCGTGGTAACTACCACAACAATTCTGACCGCTGTCTGAACAATAATTATGTATGTAAAGGTAAATAAAATTCCCCTTCATTTGCAATTAGATGTTACGTAAAGGTGTGTCCCAAACGCAAGACAAAAGCCCCAAGTATAAAGTATAATGAGAACAGAAAATAGCTTCCCCCTCCCCCATGGGACATGTGGAGCTCAGTCAGTACAGTGACTGGGACATGGGCCCCACGACTGGAGTTCCAATCTAGGCAGAGGCAGATGCTCCTCTCTTCGCCACTGAGCCCAGAAGAACGGGTATCGGAGATTCTTGTCCGGGGATTTGGGTTACAGGAGGGTGAAGCTGATCATTCATCTGCATATATTACAGAGATTAAGAATGCATGGAGCCGAACCTCCATAGCCTTCCAGGTCTTTATGGTGAAGTGATTAATTAAAAGAAAAGGAAAAATTTATCTTTAACTTCGCTCCTTTTTCCCCTACACATTTGTAGGGTGGATTTTAGTGAAACTCTGCTTTTTGACTCTCACGCTGTTAGATCTCTTATAAATTACAGATGGGAGGGGGGCTCACTGTTAGATTCTGCATGGCTAAGATTTGTCGGGGGGNGTCGGGGGGGGGGGATTAGATACGTAATCTATGCATGGAGTAATATTACAGTCGATGACAATTAGATTCAGACTGCTGCATTGCAAGAAGATATATGAGCAATAAATTTAAATTAATATTTTAAAGGAATAATTAGGTTAAAAACACAATTAGAACAGTATTAGTAAATTCTGTAGAACGGTCGAGTAGAAATTAGAGTGGCAGCGTAACCGCGATATTAATTCATTCATAGTAGCTAAGTTATGTTCTCCAAATTGGTTTAATTTTACACAGTCCTGGTATTTACGCTTAATCACTGGTAATAGGTGCATCTTCTTAGTTGTAAGTTGAAGAGGAAAGAAAAGCAAAGACTTTTTTAACAGCCTGATCCAACAAGAAGAAAAGATAAATGCTGAAATGATCTTTTTTTTTTTCCTTGGCACTACAGCCCCAGTGGGCCTAGTCCTACCTCCATGAACTTCTCCGTTCACTTCGGTTTTTCTAGATCTTACACATACGGTAAGACTCCTTGGGCGGGTGATCAGCTCGTCGCAAGGCCTCTACCTGTACCCAAACACAGAAAAACGCACACACACAAACTAACCATCCATGCCCTGAGTGGGATTCGAAACCACTATCCCGGTTTCCAAGCGAGCGAAGACCGACAGACCTTAGACCGCTCGGCTACCGTGACCGGCTGAAATGATCTTAGGGTGAGCAAAATTATTCACTAAGCACTGAAAGTCGTAAAATTTATAGGAACACATTTTAATTTTTACATGTCTATTTCATTAAAAATTTTGATAAATTTATAACTTCAGCCACAAAGTGCATAATAATATGTGCACATGCAATAACAGTGCTTCTGCTGCACTTTCCTTAATCACCTCGTAAAATGCCAGACTTTCGGAAAAACTCTATTTGGTTTAATTTATCCATTTTATTTTTCTCTACAACTCCACCATCCGCCTACAACTATTGCCGAGGTCAAGAATGGTGGAGCTATACTTCTACTCCCTCATACGTCTTTATGGCACAGTACTCAACTAATTAAGCACAAGGACAAATTTATCTTTTCCTTTACCTACAACTTTTGCTTGAAATTTGTATTGCTCGACAACGTACTGTCTTTTCTTGAACAGACGATGGGCAATTTTCTAGCACTTTGTAAATCACAGTTAAATACTCGAAAATCTATCCATAATCAATATTAACGAAGAAATCTCTTAAATTTCACAACATATACATCATTTGTAGGCAGTGTTTCCTGTAAGAACAATTCATTTATAACCAAATCTTCATGATATTTAACTGCTTAGATTTCGGTTTTAATAACAATCATTGTC
>NW_019718619.1:931915-1016470 GCF_002891405.2 Cryptotermes secundus | reverse complement strand
TTAATGAATCAATTTTAAGCGGATTTCTATCGGACAAATACACAATTTCGATACTTTGCCAGAGGTGGCTGTTGGCTTGAAATGAGTTCTCACGTGCTGTACTTTCTCATAAATATTACACGTCTTCATTTCCTTCCATAATATTGTAAATTTTCCATTAAAACTTCACAGAATATATAACATGCCCAAAGGAATTTAAATATTTATCAATCATGAAAATGTATTTGGTGAGCGTGGGTACTTCTCCGATGGAATCTGCTTATATTGATCTGTTCAGTCATGATTCCTAGACAAACAGATGTAGAAAAACCTTTTAACAGCTGGTAGTATGTAAGTTACAGATTGCAGACAACTATGTTAGATGCATTTACAGACAAAATCCATTTTAAAAATATAATAAAGCCCTGAGACCTACTACGTACGTTAATGAGAGAAATATCTGCTAAGAAGAAAGAATACATACGAGTATAAGTTTGTATGAAAGTTTCCCTCACAACATAAGTTTTCATGGGACACCACACTGCATATTATATACATCTTCTGTGTAAAATAATTAAGAAAACCACAGTACGAAGATTTCTACCATGAAGGAAACGGGAGAGAGGGGACGAAGAAAAGGGGGAGTTTCTAGTTAGAATTAAATTAACTTACTTCAGATTTCAACCCTATCTATTTTCTTACAACCCCTACTTACATCTAGTTAGGGATGCAGGATTGCAATGTGGTGTGTGAAAATGCTACGACATCTTGTATAGGATTTTGCTTTATGAAGAAACTTTCTGCTTCTGTTATATACGAGAAAGAACTGTTATTTTGCCGTAGGCAAAAAATGTATAAATTTGATTTTTTGTTGAAGATAGGGAGTAGAAAAGTTAAATCCTATAATCGACTTTATAATAATCGCATCAATTTCTGTATGTTATCTGACAGGAAAATTAAATGCAACGCATTTATAATTAGTATTCTATGAAGTAACGTAATGAACGGCTATGAAAACCATAAAACTGTATGTATTTGATTTCTGGATAGAATGATAGGAGTAACACAGAATGGAGTGGAGACATACTCGTATACTATAATATAGGTCTGAAAACTGTTGTACTGACAGGTAGAATTGACGAATACTTAACTAGTTAACTAAGTAACTAATTGACTATGGAGCTAAGGTTTTTTGCGAAGCTACCAGTCGCTTAGCCACTCAAGAACTTACTGATAATTTATTGAACCCAAAGGTTTATTACAATATTCACAGGAGAATTCCACTGTCCTCTATCCTGAGCCAGCTGAATCCAGTCCATAATACCACATCATATTTCTGAAATATCACTAAGGAATATCAGGAAAATTAGAGAAGTCCCCTCACTCTTGTACATAGCAGGAGCCAGTTAAGTGAAAACAGCTCCCATTTACAGACCGAAAGGAAGGAGAAATTCAGGAAGAACATATATGAGATGGAAGAAGCAGTTCGTCTAACTATGGAAGAGATTAAGATGGATCCATATCTTGGGAGGAAGTAAGAAAGAAGAAGCAAATATGCTTGCCTCCCAAATTACACTAAACTTTCTCAACGTCAGCGCTTGGCAAAATTCTGTTTTTCTATATAAGGAATATTTGCTTGCAGTCAATTTCACAAGTGCATAGATTATTTATCTTGCAAACTGGATGACGACTAAGCCGGGATAGCTCAGTGGGACCTTTGATGACCATCACCTCCACTTAGTGCCGACATTAAGAACGGGGGAGCTCTACCTCCATTCCATCATATGTCTTCATGGGACGATGCCTAATTAACTAAGTCCAGGGATAACTTTACTTCTACAGTGGATGATGATTGTGAAAGATGGGTAGAATTTATGCGAAAAGAAGCGCTCATAAATTGTCTTAAAACACGGTTACAATATTTGGCCATGAGTCTGAGGAAACCCAGGAAAAATCTGTTAGGACTGTGGATTATATATACTAACCATTCATAAATGTTCGATATGTTTATTATGAAACTGTTTCACTGTTATTTGTATTCCAAATTGGAATCAGAAAAAAATAATGGGTTTAAGACAGATTAGAAAATAGCGAACCTACGAGTATATCGCATTCTCAGGGAAAGAGTTTCGTGTTCCTCTTGAAGTGCGTGTACAAATTGAAACAGCACATTTCTTCTTGCTTGTGAAGTGAGCTGGAAATCACAGCATTTAAGTTCAGAATGAAATTACGTAATATCTAAACCGCAATTGTATTATTTACGGATTTAATCAACATGCTAATTGCATAATTAGCGTTCAACATACTGTAAAACTTAAATTACTAACAAACAATTACTTAGCACCCTCAATGTGCGACACATCTACACTTGGGCCTAGATCACGACCTCCCCAGCCACCATTACACGTCCTACACGTTTCCTACAGTAGAAACGCAGGATTTCCTCTCCCTAGAACATAGGCTAGGGAACTATGGAGTGTGAGGGAGTTACAAAACCTGGCACCGCAACGATCCTAAAATAATGTTTTCTGGTGACACGAACTTTGAAAACCACTGCCACAAAGACCGCGACGGCTAGTGCTGGAGGCAGCGGGCGGTTAGCCCTTCTGGACTAGAAACATAACAGCACACAGACACACACACAGAAGCACATTAATCTTTGGTCTGGTCTTTGGAGAGAGGCTGAAAGTAGCCGATGTCCCAAGCAGTTGTGTCCGACGGAGTGTTTTGGGGGATACTTCACGCATAGCTTCACGGTGGGAGAAAGCACAGACCTAAGTGTGGATTTTACAGAGGGTAGTTTCCTTGACATTTACAGCCCTTATATTTAAAATATTATGGCCACTAGGGAGCAATCTGATATACAGTGAGGTTAAATTTGTAATTAAAGAATGTTTAATTATTTACATTTTCATCGTTAAAATAATTTTAAAAATAAGGTATGAAAAATAAAATAAACATTATTATGAGGTTTGATAAAATAGTCATAAAGCAGTTAAATAAGCCTATGATTTATTTTTATGTAATCGCGTTGCTTTTCATTACATTTGATCCAGTGTTCCATAGGTTCCATGGTCCCACTGGATTAAAGTTTTTGCGCTTCTTGCGATAACCGGCGCCATTTCATCAATGATTTTTCAGTTGTACCGGATATACTCGCTGACCTGCTCCTTAACCTGAACACACGTCAGAGCTGATGGTCGCCCAGAAGACGTACCGTAAACAAAATTAGTCTACTTTTTTGTATCTTTTCACATTCCACAAACATTCCTACAGATCACACAGTTATCACCGTATTCAACAGTCTTTCTTCCTGAAGTGTCAGTTCTTCCTTTCTTATTCCCTGCTCACAAAAATCGAACCATAGGCTGCTGATATTTAGTACATTCAATCAAAGAAACAGACATGCGAAACATGTCAGCACTGTCAGTGACATGACCACGGTTTCCGGACAGGTTTAATGCACCGATCACTCTGCGAGAAGAAATTATGATTGATAGTAACATTAATATTATCTTTACTATCAATTTTATTTTTACTTTCTGTCTGATTGTACCAACTCTGTAATTGATTCTTGTAGCTACTGAATTACAAGGTAAAAATAAAGAAGTGAATTGAGTTATTATGATCATCATTATATAATTTCGTGTATTGTAATGTGATATCAGCATAAGTTTCGGTACGTAATTCAAGTTGTATAATTTCTCCATCGTAACAACTACTAACCTGGTACTTCAAGCACACTGGTGACAACTTCAGTGTCAAATTCAATTTCGAATTCTTTGAACCCCAGTGTCAGTACAGAAGATGGAAAACATATTGTAACGGATTTGATCAACGCGTTGCGAGGCAACAGCTGTGTAAACAGGGTCCTGCACGCAGCAATAGAGAAGCTGTGTTTTCTGTATATCCGACCGACGCACAAATATACGGGTTGGACAGTGATCACGTGATATATATTTATACGATAGGTCCATGTCCCTTCCGCTGCTATATAATTAAGAGTGGCAGAATTCGTTCAAGACACTTACGTGTCAGTCGTAAGCAAGAAGAATTTTTAGTTCCGAGGTTCCAGAGTGATGGAAGACGAAACAGCAAGAAGACTTCATAGTGATTTTAAAGTGTTAGTTCCTGTGTTGAGACTCGTTGCTACGAGACGAATACTGGAAACTGAGAACCCTAGTGCGTGTGTAAGGCGAATTGTAAACTGTCTAAATCAGCGATAGCGCCGTATTCATTGTAATTAAGAGACAGAGAGTGTTTAACCGAAGTGCTAATAAATCCAGTCATCCGAAATATAACCATTTATTTTCGTCACGCGTACCACCCATACACGTACTTTCGATTTCAGATACTTAAAATACACGTCTATATCAATGAAAATCCATAATAACGAAAAATGTAAAAGTAATTATTATAACACCACAACTTAAAGAATCTAAAATTTAAAATTTGCCTTGCACAGGATATGAATTTGGTTAGTTATTAAATTTAACATAAGCCGAATAGAGGAGATTGATTTCAAATTAAAATCACAAGAAGCCGAAAGTGTTTCACGATGCATTCACAGGACGACTGAAGTAAAACGACAGGGATCTCTAAAGAGAGTCATGGCTACGTAATATTAACACATATTTATGGTATTTGTAAACATTTGTAGACCTCTAGGGGGAAACATGGAACGATAAAATTTATGTACTGTGTTATCCTAAAACTAGCTGTAACTTCTCACTAACATTTAATTTAACATTACCAGTTTTATGGGCGGAAGCAGTATAATTCTAATGGTTCCACGAGAGACAGCTCAAGGGAATAAGACACCAGTCGTAACACTGCAAGCTGTCCAGCCTCTTCCCAAGTCGTTACAAGATGACTTTCGAAACATTTCAGTGAATGACATTTTCAATGCCGCTTTTTAAAGTAGGCGAATGAATAGTTCATCGTACATTCTACATATTATTCAGAGGCACTGAGACGGACATCGTTTTAACATACGAATCTTGGTTCTGAAAATAAAAATAATTTAATTTCCAGCTACGTACCCCCCTCTCGCAACCGCCATTATTACGGCGTAATTTATGACTTCAAATTTCATTTTCAGTGTGCGTAATTTATATAGCCATACATATTACAGAGGGGACACGTGTTAGCCTAGTTCGTTGAGGCACTATGTTACAAGCCGAAAGGTTGCGGGATCGAATCCCGATGAGATAATCTTTCCAGCCGCACTATGACCCTGGGTTCCACTCAGCCTCTAACAGAAATTAGTACGAGGAAACTTCCTGAGAGGTAAAGGGCGGCCGGCGCGTAAGGCTGACAACATTACTGCCATCTGTGAGCTGATTGTCTAGAAAATGTGGGAGCCCTAACATCTCACAACCCTATGGGCCTCCAGGACCTGTTACAGAGATACCTTTACTTACTTTTTTACTTTTACATATTATAGGACCTTTTAATTCCTGTTTACTTAGAACTTTTAACAACCTGTTATATTCGCAATTAGTAGCCTACCTTGACATACTGCCAACACTACAGCCTGTCCCCAAAATGTTTTATTAATATTACTTTTAGGTAAGAGAAATTTATAATTAAACTATAGGATGAGATACGTAGAATGAGTATGTGCTTGTTGATTAAATATGTTTATACTGTAGGTAACTGGTTATAGGATTGAATCCTGTTCCAATTACGAATTTATTGTTATGAATTCTTAAGGGTTTCATCACTTTTAAAGTACCTCCAATAAAGTTACAAAATTTGTCTTCCGAAGATTTGAAGCTCCGCTAAGGATCAGGAAAGTATCAGTCCAGCCAGCTTAAAAAATGTCGAGAATTGGCGAAACACAACTTTGCAGACATTTATACAAAAAGAATAAAGAAAGAAGCGTCAATTGACCTTAAAATTCTATGATTTTATTCTGATAGTCATTTCGAGAGAACATTCTCGTCTGTGCAGTTGGTCTGGTTTCGTTATTAGTCTGTATCTGGCGAGCGGTGCAAGGTTGTTTTTCAAAGTTCCACCAGACTGTGGGATACGTATAGCAAGCAACACGCTCTTATGTGTGTCGCGGGCTACTATACCATCCAAGGTTTTGGATTCTATGTTCAGCTCAGGCTTGTGGTAGAGGAAAGGGGTTAAGTACCCGAAGTTACCAACAACTTACCAGAAACAAACACCGACCACCAGCCACCAACAAACCTCTCAGTCCCCCACCCCACACTCCACCCCAGACCAGTCTTAAATTTAATACATACTGCAAGTTCTCCTGTGCTAGATGGAGTCTATACCAAGTTATACAGAGTGTCCTAGTAACATATGTAAAGCAATAGGGAAAATTAAAATTCTGATTTCGTTATGTTCTGATTCCTTTGTTCCATTCAAGATAGATATCTGTTTTCAGTACATGAAGCAAGAATTCATTTTACTGGATTATTGGTGATTATATTTAATTACAGCGTTCTGACCATCTGATGGTAGATAGTGAAACAGGAGTGGATAGTATAGTTACATTCACAATAATACTAATAGGCTTGCATGAAGGCAATGGTAATAACGGCAAATAATAAAACACCACCAAAGAAAATGTGTTACATTCGTAAATAAAGTGTTACAACAATATTACTACTACTACTACTACTACTACTACTACTACTTACTACTACTACTACTACTCTCTCTCTCTCTCTCTGTTGCCTGTAGTCCGCAAGCGAACTATACCGACCAAGCGATCGCCGCATGTCGGCGAAATTAGTACCAACTTTTGTGGATAGAGCGTGTCGCGTGGTCAGCGCAACGAATCCCCATGGCCGTTAATCTCGGTTTTCTAGACCGGACTACTACTACTACTACTTCTACTTCTACTACTACTACTACTACTACTACTACTACTACTTCTACTACTACTACTACTACTACTACTACTACTAATAATAATAATAATAATAATAATAATAAAGGTAACAATTGAAGCTATCCCTGTAACAGACCGAGGAGACACATAGGATTGTAAGACATCGAGGATTCCACGTTTTCTTTTCAGTAGGCTCACAGATGGTGGTAAGGTTGTCAGCCTTACGTGCCGGCTACTCTTTACCCCCAGGGGACCTTAATAATAACTGGAAAAGTTTTTGGTTATATTAGTTATCTCTTGGATAAGTACACTAACGAATAAGATTACAATACAATTATAAAAATCCGCTTACTTCAAGAAATAGATATAAACGCCAAGAAAAAAAATGGTTGTAAATAAATACTAATTAAGAAGAGTCTGGAGAAAATTGCATAGCGATAAAATTCACGAAGCAAAAACGCGTAAAATATTTGCAAATGACCTATGGCATTTGCTAAACATGCAAGTCTCGCAATACCTCAAGTTGGAATTAAATCCCTACCAGCATGGTTTCACAATCACCACCAATCACCACCAATGTAGTAAAGTATCTAGATTTTATTACTCCCCTAGTTGGCTCTCAGCTTCAAGTGGATGCCATTTACTTTGACCTAACTTCTGCTTTCGGCCTCGTTCCCCACGTCTTGCTTCTTCACAAACTGAGTGCCCTCCGATTTTCTGGTGCTTATGTAAACTGGATACGCAGTTACCTAACCAACAGACAGCCGTTGGTCCGTATTGGTGAAACTATTTCATCGCCCTTTGAAGTATTGTCCGGTGTTCCACAGGGATCTGTTCTTGGGCCTGTGCTTTTCAATGTCTACATAAACGACTTGTGTGATTCAGTTAAGCACTCCAGGTACCTAGTCTTTGCAGATGACATTAAAATTTACCGTGCTATTAGCTGTCCTGAAGACTGTAATCTTCTGCAATCTGAAGTTGACTGTATACGTAGCTGGTCTGCAGCGAACTATATGAAACTCGACACTGACAAACCCAAAGTTATAACGTTCTCCAGGAAAATTAACTATATGATATACGAGTATAAATTTTCCATTTCACTATAGCTCGAACATATTCAGTAAAAGGCCTGGGAGTATACCTTGACTCTAAACTTCATTTTCATAATCATGTTAATTTTATTTTTCACACTATATTAAGATGCTAGGTATAATTCGCAGTATCACATTTAACTATTCAACCCTTGGATGCATGTTCATTTTATATTTTACTTTAGTTAGATCCAAGTTTGAATACGCTTCAGTAGTTTGGAATCCATTACATCAACAGATGCAAACAAACTAGAACGCATTCAGCAGAAATTTGCGGCTCTTGTTTTAAACGTTTTTTCCCTCAAGTAGATTACTGTTACGATTTTGCTTTAGAACAATTGAAATTGCACACCTTGCAAAAGAGGAGATATCATCTTGATGCGCTCTTCCTTTCTCAAGTTTATAATGGTTCTATACTTTGCCCTTTTGCTTTGGAAATTGTTGGCCTTCGGGTCCCTGTTCGATATATCAGAGACTTTCCTATGTTCAATGTCTGTTCTGTCAGTAAAAATTGCCCCTCTGCTAGATGCGCTTCTGCTGCTAATATTGTCTGTAGGGACGTTGACGTCTTTGGACCAAAAACTCTGTTGATGAAACATGTCTTATACTGAACTAATTAAACTATTATAATATCATTATTGTTATTAATTTCGTTATTATTATTATTATTGTATGCTGGTCTGTTTGAAACTCAAATTCTCACATTGTGGCTTTGTCTGTGTACATTTGCTTCTGTATCTTTATTCATGCTGTGTAATTAATATCGACTATCATTTTTGTATTTTGATTTTTAATCATTTTTGTGTATTTCTCTATTCGTGCTAGCTTTGTAATTAGTCTCGGTGCTGTTAAGTTTGCACGTAAATAAACACGAATTGAAACTAGGAGAAACAAATAGATGACAATATGCTGGAAAATGAGTATAAGAGGAGTCAAAAGGAAAAGCGTTTTGTTGAAGTCAACTGATTTAAATTTATTCAGAGTGAAATCCAAAATGTGACGTGATAATGAGCTCTGAGGCTCATTACTGTCAGTGAACTATTTAACAGCCTACTGCAGAATTCCTAAAGGAGATAGGCCCATATCTGACAAAGTTGTTGGATTTAGTTAAATGTAACAAATTATTATAACCTACCCATTTCACCCAGAATGTAATTTGGAGTCAATTCTCTGAATAAATACAAAAATATATATTTTGTTCTGAAATGTACAAATCAAAATATTTCTTATCATTTGACTCAATATGTAAGTTCCATAGTCCTGAATCTCCCACAAATGCCTCAAGTAATAATAATAACCTTTTGAGTGATGGGAAGTTGTATATTTTATTCTGGGGTTTATGGAGTGACTAAAGAAAAGCTAGAATCAGATAAACCATAAATACTTTGAAAACTATAATTTTTATTGTCGTTGACAAAACGACAATATTAATATCGTTTCTAACCTAAAGGGTTGACCACAAAAGTTAATGAAGTCCGTTGGTTATTAGAACTCCCCACACCCACGCATATGCTCTATATTTCTTAGTAAGTACAACAGTTACAATTCTTTAAGTAAGCTATATATACCTATATGTACGGCTAAAATACGAATTTCATTTTCATTCAGAAAACAATAGAGGAACCAATTTACTTCCGCAACATATTATGACAGAGGGGCTCCAAAGTCTGCTCCGTTTCTCTGTTCGAAGTCTCTTGGGACTTTTTGGGATAATACAGACGGCTAAACATCATCCAAAATATCCCTGAGGTTATGTCATGCCTTGAACAAATATCCTTGCGGAAGAAAATATCTACTTATTCAGCCTTAAAGAAGTTATATAAGAGGAAATTCGATAAAATTGCATGAAGGTAATTACGTGATTTATGTTTTTTTCGGGCTTAACGTAGATCTACTTAAATAAAGGAAGAATGAACACGTGGTTTGGACTAGAAAAAGAACCGAATAGGAAATTCTGTTTGTGAAATATTTATGAGCACTCTAATAGGGGTGGGGGAAATAATTTTAAAATTTATAACAGGAAAACAGGCTACTGAGCAAACTAGACTGAACTGGCATAAGATAAAGTCAACCTGAATTTGTTTTATACAATTTTTTTAATGGTATATCAGATCTTTAGTTTAGAACATGGCTCTGCTTGGTTCGGTAGACAGACACGAACAAGAACACACTGTTTCCACATTCTAGCCTGAAGATGAAAGATGCAAGTTCCTATAAAACGTTAGTAACTTCTTATAAAAATGCACGGCGTCACGTCTCAGAAGATCGGAATATTGGTCAAGGAGCCTCTATTAGAAACGGACTTACATCATTGCCTGCCTAATGTAGCACATTTACTGAAGAAAACAAGAAGTTCCGCGAAAAATTAATCGCCTTTTTCTTTTGTTACGATATGGAGCGAATAGAAAACGACAAGTCTAATAATTCTTCTATTGTTACGTATGTATTCGTTGACGCGGTAACGTTTTTATCGAACATTTGTTTAACAACAATAGGAAGGATACACATACAAACGCACAGACTGATGGTACGGATTTATGAAGTAGGCAGTTTAAATGGGTTCAGATGCCATGACATACATATCAAGTTTCATAAAGATTGGTTCAGACATTCAAAATTTGATAAAGGAGGATATACAGACAGGCAGACAGACAGACAGACAGCATGGTGATTGCATTAGCCTACTTTCATTCTTTGAAAATAAGGAAATAGGCTAAATTGACCTCAAGATCTGTACACTTAGTGGTTCTATTGAACTCTTAAGAGAGAACGGCTGTGTTCATTTCACCTAGAATTAGAGGGTATCCTTGGATATTTCAGGCAAATTGTGCACAATAAAGCTTGGCGAATATAGGCCACGGCCTGGGCTTTTTCCTTTCGCCCTACTTCACACATATTTTTTAAATGGCTCTTCCAGCATATTCAGGGCCCAGGCATTTTCTTCAGTTCCATTATCATTTTTCACAGACCATAGGACTCTTTGGGCGTGTGATCAGCCAGTGGCAAGGCCTTTACCTAAACACAGAATAACACAAACACAGAACAAATATATACTCACACCAAACATCCTTGCCTAGAGTGGGACTCGAACCCACGATTCTAGGGTCCGAGCGAGAGAAGACAGTTGATGCCTTAGACCTCTCAGCTACTGTGACTGACTCTACTTCTATTATTGTCTTCAAATACTGAGTCTATACAAACCACGTTGTACCCTAAACTGGAAATAAATGTCACGCTAAAAAGTCACACTGATTCACTTTAATCATGGATAATTTGTAGGCAGGAGTTGTCGCCGAGTAAATCAGACAATTGACTTAAAGCGTAAGAATGCACGAGGAATTTCGTATATCGAAGGAATCCCTTATACAGTGCCAACCACCCTCACTATCACCACCACTTGGTCATGTCGTATGTCTATGAGGGTGTAGGAAGGGGCAAGTTTGTGAAAGGGTTGGAAGGAGAGAAAGGGTACAACAACTAGTTAGGAAAGCCAGTACTGCTAGTGCTGCGACCTAATTTAGTATGGTAATGTCTTCCAAGAACTCGACCGCAAAATGGGCTCTCCACTTGCAGTAGCCGCCTCCTGTTCGTGGACCGCCACCTTACAACAGCTGGAAGCTATGAAGTATAATGTCCTTGCAGGCAGGCAGACCGGCCACTCACATACTTCTCCCAGCTCCCGCGTCTGAAATGCTTAATTAAAATACGTTTCCTTATCCCCTCTTCGTTATCCGGCAGCGTTCTCAACCCTTGCTCTCCTCCCCCGCGCCCACCCTTTCCAGGATAGTGAAAATAACTGTAAGGGTTGGAAGATATGAAGAGTTTTGGGAAGAGAATGGTGTGCTTCAGGGGGTTAGATAGTTTCAAAATCAGGTTTAAAGGAAGGAGGATGTTCTTAACACGATTAATAGCAATATGGCCCAGTAAGATCCGCAGTTTATGCAAGTTTAGGGCATAAACTGGACGTATTTGAATTACGGAGTTATTGACTGTAATAAAATCATTGTCAATAGAGGGAAGTTTATAAGGAATGAGAGAGTGGACAGCTGCGAACAGCTTAAGGAGAAACCAATTCCTGTACAATAAGACGCTTTTCTTGAGGACTGAAAACGAAAGAAGAAATATGAAACACTAGGTGTCATCACTGAATATGATCAAGAATTTTATAAATGCTATAAGCCGGAAGTTCGAGGGTTCAAGTCCCGATGAGGTCATTGGATTTCTTTCAATTGACCTAATCCTTCCAGCCGCACTATGGCCCTGGGGTCGACTCAGCCTCTAACAGAAATGAGTACCAGGAATTAATTAAATAATTTTTCTTGGGAGTAAAGCGCGGCCGGCGCGTAAGGCTGACAACATTACCGCCATCTTTGAGCCGATTGTCTAGATAATGTGGGAGCCTCAACGTAAAACAAACCCCACGGGCCTTCACGGCCTAGTACAGGGATAGCTTTACTTACTTTTACTGACGAAGAAAAGTGCAACCTGCTGCCACTAAATGTGTGTATTCACTTTGTGCATACGTAACTGATAATTAATTAACTCTGTACTGATCCTAGAAAATATGTTGAAGAAATTGCCAATTTATGCAACCGGAATGCCCATTACGGCGCCCACACCAGCCCTCACAGGTATGACAAAGTTTCCTAGTCCTGCCCATCTCATTCCTTCTCATTTCAACGCTCTTCCTCTTCTTCCTCACAGAAACTAAACTCTGTGTGGGTCTTGGTCTCTTCCATGGTTCCGTAACAGTACAGTTTTTCTGTGTGACATTTTAGGCCCATGCCCAAACCCAACCCTGAAGAACTAGGGATTACACTATGTCTGACCCTCACCCTTTGTTCGGTCTGACATGGGAGGCCCTACCAGAAGCTTACGTTCCAGCCAACATTGCTCTCTGGGGCATTGGGGTGAGCAAACGTCCTTGAGAACGATTTCATCACTCTAGAAATGCAATATTTGACGATAAGTTGGCCTAGGTTAAGAAATATCTTATTATGCAATGTTATGGATTCTACTGTGACATCCTCTTTCTTATATCCACATATTTTCCTAGATATTTTGTTTCTCATACACCATAAATTTATAACATATTTTTATGCTAAGAGGCAATATTCACTATTGTACTTATAAACCACCAGAAAATTATACTCGTAGTTCTGTGTATTTTAAACATAAGATTTTCGGATAGGATACAGTAGGATTCACAGAATGTTTCAAATCTTAAATGGGCCATATCTAAGTTACGTGTCTTTGAAATTGAGAAGCCGCTATTCTATCCAATATTTTGCTTCCTTATTGCACTTACTAGGCAACCAGGGACGCAGAAGATGGCCTGATGGTATAAAACTTCATCTTCCTAAATCAGTGCGCCAATAAAACAGACAGCAGCTGCTACGTCTCGAGATTAAAATATGCATAGAGCGAGGGATGGGCGAGACGATATGTCAAACTCTCGTTACAATCGATTTCGAAAGAAGAAGGCAACATTTATTAAAAGCTTGTGCTGCCCTGCTCCAAGCACTTCTTATTCTAACTTCACTCTAAATACTTCTTCCTTAATTCGGACCCCTTTATTGGCCACAGTTTCATTCTTCATCAACTTAATGCAAAATCTCAAACATCTCACAACGAAATTCTTCAGAATAAATTATGAAGTGCGTCATTATGATGTTTCTGACAAAGAACCTGGGCTTAGTAATGCACCCACATGGTTCTAAATACATGAAGGAAAATTACCAAACAAATATATTTAGTTATAATTATTCTACCGTGGATAATATTTAATTATATTATTCGATGAAGTTCTTTTAGAATTTTGATGACTGATTTTTAATTCCTGATCCAAAAATCAAAACAATTAATAGATTCCTAGAGACAAGGAAACAAAAACTTTTCATATCTGAGATTTATATGAAATATATTTGAAAATACACATTCAATTTGGACTTTTTAAAGCATTGCCAGGCAACATCTTGTTCACTTGTGAACTTATGTGTAATATTCAAACCCTAACTGGTATGAGAAGCTGTGTTAGATTTTAATTTTATTACCAAATAAATTAAAGTACAGCGGACAATATCGTGTTGTAGTGAGTGCACGGGGTTCTTTCAACTAACTCCATGAAGTGAAGTCCGTCTTGAGAACCTAATAGTATTCCATTTGGTCAGTAAGTTGTCTGCTATCTATGAATCACAATATTCATTAAATTTTTAGTTCCCTCTTGAGCCAGATGAATCCAGTCAGCACTAACAAATCATCTATTAAGTTAAGTTAGGCTTGCTTTAATTATTTCCTTCCCACCTACACTTATACTCCAATATTCCAAATCTCTAACTTTACGTCCATGAAACTTGATCACCGTAATAATATTTAGAGAAGAGTATAAACCAAGAGGCTCCTCACTGAGCAATTTTCTCCATCCACTTCTTCCATTCCCCCCTTCCCTTAGGCCCAATACATTCCTCCGGAATTTATTTCTTCCCGCAGGAAGACGGACAAGCCTCAGACCCACAGATTTATGAAGCAAGACCTGACTTCGAGTTCTCTGTATTCTGATCTTTACGTTTTCATGTAGGCGACAGGAAGAATAAAATTCTGAATTCAACATTAGTATCTTCAGCCAACTAACTTCATGGAGCTGAGCTCCTCTCGAAAAGTCGCCAGTTGTGTAGCTATTTAAGAACTTCCCAACACTTTATGGAATCCGAAATTTCATTACCGTGATTACAAGGGCCCTGCACCGGTTCCGATCCTAAGCCGGATCGAATCCAGTCCATACCACACGATCGTATCTCTCTAAGAACTATTTTAATATGATACACCATAGTAACTTCAAAATATATATCGTATTTATTAGCTGTCATAAATGATAGGCAGCAACTTATGTTACATCTTAAGTTACTTGGAGTTTCTGGGGCCGCGCCATAGCTCAAGCGGTTAGTTGCTGGCTTCCAACTGTGGCGGCCTGGGTTCGATCCCGGGTCTGGTCAAGTGGGATTTGTGGTGGACAAAGTGGCGCTGGGGCAGGTTTTCTCCGAGTACTTCGGTTTCCCCTGCCACTCTTCATACCACAAATTGCTCCACAATCACCCTCATCTATCATTTGGGGCTTGTACAATAGGCCAGAAGTGGCCGCAGTACAAGGGACTTAGTTCCACCCCACTAGCAATAAAGAAATACTTGGAGTTTTAAACATTTCTATGATTGATTGATCGATGTGACTATAAAGTCAGTCTACTCTCTTACCTACAGAATGTAAAGTCCTCATTCATTTCCATAATGTCTCTACAGTCATTTATTGGGCCCTGGTCGCTTTTTCAGTTTCGTAATCCTATACACAATTTGTAGGACTCCTTGAACGGGGGATCAGCCAGTCGCGAGTCCTCTACCTACAAACAGAACATGGCATACAATAAATGCATACATACATACATCTATGCCTGCAGTGGAATTCGAACCCTTGACCCCAGTGTTCGAAGCGGACGAAGACAGTTCATGCTCTAGACAGTGATCAGCGAAAATTATCATAATTAATGAACAATATTACAGTAATTATTAGGAGAACCGTAGTAACTTTATTCAGAACATAACATAAACGGAATGCTCCAATCACAGACTTGTGTTCACTTGGCGGCAAGCTATGCGTCGGCTACATAAAGAAGTAATAACATCAGTCGCGGACCGAAAGTTGAACACCACTGGGACGTCCCTTTCGGCTGCCATTCTCTGTCTCACAGGGCACCGCTCTATGATGGAGAACGGCCAATCCATCAAGTCCTACGTCTTAACAGACCGATGAAGCTATGAGCGGTTAACAGATAGCACAATGAAAGCCAACAATCTGGACAGGACGTGGGAATTTCACGACAGCGGAGTGAAACGAATTGCAAGGGGCGGCGGTACAGACCGAGGTTTCTCAGCTTCCGAACTGGGATCTCAGCTTAGTTACATCAGTAGCACTGCCCGCATCAGAATAAGGCGATACTTTCCCCAAAACAATTATTTTGGAATATGGCAACATAATTACGAGAAATAACTAGTAAATAGGTCATAAATGGATATAAAACGTAAAATATGTGATATTCTAACGCGGACAAAAACAATTATTTCTCGACATATCCTCCATAAATACTGATATACTCGTACTTGTCCCATCGCTTCACTAATGGGTCGAAACGCGCAGCATAGAAGTCTTTGACTGTTGTCTCAGCCACTTACGCACCTCCGTTTCTACCTCTTCATCATCAGCAAAATGTCTGCCACATTTCTCAACCCAATTGTGAACCGCTTTACGTGATAAACACTTCCCATCATAAACAGGAAATGTTTCTTTATGAATATCCTTTGCTTTGGGTCCTCTTGCCCATAAACAACGCACAAGAGAACGCTGCTATTTGGTAGTATACTCCTCAAGCACGATCTTCGTTTTGACAATTGAAACTAGCCTTTGAACTTGCCAATGCGCGTCTGCTACCTAAACTCTTATGAAGATAGATTGTGCTGCTACCTCTTGATACACACAGAAACTATATTACGTCCATTTTAGCTCTTTTACTTCCATTTGTGACCTATTTACTGACTCCCTTGTATCATAAGCAGTTCTACCGTCTGGCATAGAACGCCGTATAGCCTGTAGAAAATCAACTGATGTTTCGGAGAAGTATGTCACTTCCATTTTCAAGGTCGAGGAAGGAGCCAAGCAAAAACCCTGCATAAAGCAGGCAGTTACCGAAGATGAAGACGACATATTCCTCCAAAACGTCTGGTGGCTTCCAAATTCTTACATAAGCGTTTTATTCCAGAATATAGAATTCTTCATGAACTCCACTGTCAGAACCTCAAATCATGTATAAACCTTATAAATTTCTTTCTTCTTAAATGTGACACCGTGTAGTTTGGTAGATCAGTTTCGTTATGCTGATGCTTACCGTCGCGAGAACAGGAAATGTACAAAATTATTCTAGCCATAGAACTAACATAATTTTGAATTAATTTTAATTTAACTTATAATTTAACAATAAGAAGATGAAATAGAATCTGAAAGTAGGCAGTGATCGATCATACGTTGGGTGTGTTGTGATGAAAATCTCAACATGCCATAGTAACAATATGATCCAACAGGTGGCCGGTTTGTCTATGTGTTGCTGAAGGCACAAGACTTTCCGATAACAACCTTGTTAAAAAATTATCACAAAATTTCAGCTGTTGTTGTCCAGAGACGTATCATTTCACACCTGTCAAAACAGGTAATTTGAACCAAAAATGGACGTATCATAGTCCTCAGAATATGTCAACAGGCTAATAATCTACTTGAGCAAATTCTTTTTTACTTTTACATATTAATTCGCCAATCCAAAGATCTAGGCCGATCTTCCTACTCCTGTTTGTCGTCAGCTGAGGCTGTAGCTCCTGCGGACGGGAACTGGTTTCGTTCGTTCTATGGAATGTCAGGTGACCACAACAATATATTATCGCACTGCCGATGGTAGATGCAGTTATGTTATTTCTTTATAACACACCACACTGTCACACAATCTTATACCGTCTGACAGAATAATAAATTGTTAAACAAATTATGTCACGTAACTAACTCTATGGGACACAGGCATTTTTGAGAAGCTAACTGAATACCTCAAAAAATTTTCGCCTGTTATGGATCTGAAAATTTCAGTACCATATTCCTACAAGTGCATATAAACTCATCTCATTTAAGCCAGTCCACACCATTGTAGCTACTATCTGTAAGACCAGCTGTAAACGTATCATACAATAGAACCCTAAATCTTCCAAATGGACTCGTTTCTTCAGGTTCAACTAAAATATGGGAGAAGTCTTCCCCCCCCCCCCCCGTTCTTCCCATTTCGTCACCAGAGTATGAGGAAATGTTCAAAATATGAGGCTTCTCATTATGTTACGTTTCCTTCTCCTCCCGTTACTTCAGCCTTTCAGACCTTCAGGCCAAATGCTACACCTATAAATATCAACAGGTAAAATTATATCTTAGAATGTTTTAAATCTTTTATCTTTGATATTGAATGAGAAGAAAGTTTCTCAAAGAAACAGCAGCAACTATTTGGCCAGTGTGTTCGAATCAAGTGAAACTACAAACTTCTTTGTCATTTATTCTGCGATGAAGAATGAATGACGGAGAAGGCAACGGACCTATCGAAACCGTAAGCTCTCTGTAACGGTTTTCCCACACGAATCGATCAGAAATCGGAGAGGCATCTCTGTTGTAGCAGATTACATCCTGAAAGGCGTTCTCGTATCAGCTACAAATACACTTCCAAAGTTACGGCGAACATTCATGCGTGAAATTTTTCAGTTACAATAGCAATTCGGACAGGGTGGGAAGATTCTGCAGTAACTTCAGTGGATTGAGTTCGAGAGCCTCTATCATAATTCAGTGTACATTCGAGTATGTATTCTTTATCAAAGCATTTGTCGTTAGCAACCAAGGGCTCGAAGACCTGCCATATACGTATAATAGTAAGCGTAAAATAATTTCGTATTGTGTTATTCGTAGCTTATTCCCAGTATATGGCATTAGTAACATCGTGCCCATATTCTTATCCTCACTGTAGTACAAGTACAAGCGTCTTTGCACTTTATTTGTTCTACTTTTATTTTTATTGTGATATTAGGCAGACAGAAATCAATACAGCTGAGCTGTTAGTACCTGATCCTAGCCCTTTTGAGGTTGAAAGTGCTATTGCAAAATTGAAAAGATATAAATCCCCAGGTAGTGATTGAATTCCGGCAGAACTTATTCAAGCAGGAGGTGAAATATTACGTTCTAAGATCCACAATCTAATTACTTCTATTTGGCATAAGGAAAAATTGCCTGATCAGTGGAAAGAGTCTATTATTGTACCAATTCACAAGAAGGGTGATAAAACTGACTGTAGTAATTATCGGGGGATATCACTACTATCAACTTCATACAAAATTTTATCCAATATTTTTCTCTCAAGGTTAAGTCCATATATAGATGAAATTATTGGGGATCATCAGTGTGGGTTTCGACATAACAGATCAACTACAGCTCAGATCTTTTGCATTCGTCAGATATTGGAGAAAAAATGGGAGTAAGATGAGACAGTACATCAGCTATTCATAGACTTCAAGAAAGTCTATAATTCAGTTAGGAGGGAAATATTGTACAATATTCTGATAGAGTGTGGGATATCCATGAAACTAGTTAGGTTGATTAAAATGTGTTTAAACGAAATGTATTGTGAAGTCCGTGTAGGTAAATATTTGTCTGATAAATTTCCAAACCAGAATGGTCTAAAACAAGGAGAAGCTTTATCGCCACTCCTTTTCAACTCTGCTTTAGAATATGCCATTAGGAAGGTCCAGGTAAAGCAGGTGGGACTGAAACTAAACGGGACACATTAGCTGTTTGCCTATGCTGATGATGTGAATCTACTGGGTGATAATGTAGATACCATAAAGAAAAACACACAAACTTTAATTGACACAAGTAAAGAGGTTGGTCTAGAAGTAAACACAGAGAACACTAAGTATATGTTACTGTCTCGTCACCAAAATGCAGGGCAAAATCATGACATAAAGATAGGAAACAAATGATTTGATAATGTGGCACAGTTCAGATATTTGGGAACAACGATAACAGATCGAAACCTGATTCAGGAGGAAATTAAGAGGCGATTAAACTCGGGTAATGCTTGCTACCATTCAGTCCAGAACCTTTTGTCTTCTTGTCTGTTGTTCAAAAACATAAAAATGAGAATATACAAAAGTATAATTTTGCCCGTGTTTCTGTATGGGTGTGAAACTTGGTCTCTGACATTAAGGGAGGAACATAGACTGAGGGTGTTTGAGAACAGGGCGTTGAGGAGAATATTTGGACCGAAGAGAGATGAAGTGACAGGAGGTTGGAGAAATTGCATAATGAGGAGCTTCATAACTTGTACTCTTCTCCAAATATAATTAGAATGATCAAGTCAAGGAGGATGAGGTGGGCAGGTCATGTAGCACGGATGGGGAGACGAGGAATGTGTATAGATATTCGTGGGAAAGCCAAAAGGAAAGAGACCACTAGGAAGACCAAAGCGTAGGTTGGTGAACAATATTAGAATGGATCTTAGAGAGATAGGATGAGATGGTATGGATTGGATAAATCTGGCTCAGGATAGGGATCAGTGGAGGGCTCTTGTGAACACGGTAATAAACCTTTGGGTTCCATAAAATGCTGGGAAATTCTTGAGTAGCTGCAGAATTGGAGGCTCCTCCAGAAGGGCTCAGCTCCATGAGTAGGTAAGTAAGGACGTAAGTTAGTTCGTCTGAATTAGTACTGAAAACTCTTACACGATCCCAAATAATTCGTTTTAATTCTTACGCCTTTCTTCCCCGCGAAAGAATATATGAAATATAATATTTATCTAATTCCATGAATGATCATATACAATTCTTACCGCCAAAGTAACTTTCCGAAAAGGGTCATCTTCAGGTCCTGCAATTTTCTCACATACTATTACCTAACTGCAACGCTAACATTCACATTTTTAGAAATGGTTCGTACACGTTTCAGTTCGGTAATAGTATGTGAGAAACCTGTAGCACCTGAAGATGACCCATTTTAGGTCGAAACATATAGTGCGTTCTACATAAATAATTAAATAATAAAGTATTTTTACGTTGAAGGTCTGAATTGTGTATGTTCATTGTACATACGTAACAGGATGCAATCCTTAAAAATGATTCTTTGAGGCTGCGTCCTTCTTTAGAACCTTATAATTGCTCTGTTACTAAGGTGTTTCCAGAATATTATGGAATTCAAAGATTCATTGCCGTTTTCACAAGGTAATGTCATTGGTCCATGTCCTGAATTAGGCACATCGACCCCATAATTAGCTACTTAATTACTTAGTTAGGAATATCTCGTGTGAAAAATTATGAAACTGAATATTCAGTATAATAAAATGGACATCTCGCTTCATTGAAGAATTTATGTGAGCCCCTTTCAGTGATTATCTCCTTCTACAGCTCCAGTCTTATATAACGACTGTCTACGTGCTGGACGACCGAGGGGTCAGTGTTCGAGGCTCGGTAAGGTCATGAATTTTCTCTTCGTCATGTCTTTCAGACCGGCTCTGGTGCCGAACCAGTGCCCTATCCAGTGGGTACAGTGTGCTCTTACACCGGGGGTAAAACGGTAGGGGCGTAAAGCTGACCACTCACCTCTAGCTAGCGCTGAGGTCAAGAAAATAAGGTTATATACATCAACATCTTGATACGCCATCATGGCGGAGTGTTTAATTAGTTAAGCACACGGACAGCCTTACCTTTACAGCTCAAGTCTTTCAAGTGACTTATTTCAACGGTATTTTGCTTTAAGTCCATGATTTATTTTATCCGTCTTCTAGTGCATACATTTATTTATCCCCTCTTTTCACTCTCACTACATGTTTCGGCATCAATGTGCCATCTTCAGGTGCTGATCCAATCCACGACAAACTAATTCATTGCATGCCTTGTCTTTACATACTAAAATAACTAAAATATATATTTATCATATATACTGACAAATGTCAAGTGTTAAAATACTAAAATTGTACAGCATATTTCTTTTCTACGTCGTGTTTCATTACGCGAGTCACGTCTATCATCCTCTGTTGGAGCACTCTCTCTTTCACTATCGTGTATTGTGCTCTGTGTTGCGTCTCGCTCCTGTGACTGCGTGTGTTATACTGCTGGACCTGCTGGGTATGTCATTTTTGCTTTAATGTTTTATAGATTTCATGTTTCCTTGCGTCCTCTCAACAGTCTTGTTGTAATTATTCCAATAAAGAAGGACGAAGCTAAGTCTACATCACGAAGTTCCAGGTTGTTTAGAAAGTTAGTCGCACCTCAGATTTTACACTAACAAATTCAGGACTCTACTTCTAGTTTCATATTTCCTTATCAATATAGAAAACACAGTATTTCCTTAGCTGTAGATATCAAGGTGTTAAATTAAAGTTGTATAATTTTGTTAGTAAATAAATCGATTTATTTTCCTTTCCAATTCACGATACTGTGCCATTTTTAGCTTCATTTTAACTTCGTCGTAGAAACCCATGTTGTTTGTTCTGCAGCAATCTCATTCTATCTGTCTTCCTGCCTGCCTGCCTGCCTATCCACCTATGTACCTATGTACTTGTACCTATCAGCCAGTCGCAAGGCCGTTACCTACACACAGAACAACACAAACACTGAATAAACGTACACATACATCCATGCCTCGAGTAGAATTAGAACCCACGGTCCCACTGTTAAAGCGTGCAAGTAAAGTTCATTTCTTAGACCTCCCGGCCACTGTTATCGGCTATTCTCGTTCTTCTATTGTTACAAAAATTATTTTTAACCATGTGTATTTAAGTCCACAAGACTATAAAAGTCTGTAGTAGTTGTATGTATACTTAACAGACGCGTTCGACACATGGAATTATAATTATACCCTCAAGAAAATGAAAAACACTTCTCTTATGATAACCAAATATTAAATTCACACGACACTCACTGATAGGTTGTGATATTCAAATCGGCGAGAAGTCACACTTATACTTTGAATGGACTAACAATAAACGTTATTACAAAATCTAAACAAATTTAAATATATATAATTTTTTTAATGTATGCTTCAAGGTCGTATTGAAATAGAACAATACATTAAACTAATAAGACGTACCTGATTCCAGTGCAATCTAAAGCCACTATTGACAGTTTTTGTTCAATTATTCTTTATTGTGAATGTGTTCTGGAGGTCCTCCGAAAAATATTTAGTGACATATAAACAGAAAGTCATATGATTTTCATGTAAATTACATTAGGAATTTTCAGTCCACATGAAAACTGAAGCTGCGCTATAATTTTGTAAAATTTTCAGCTGTCAAATTTAATGAAAATCTTTCGAGCGGTTCTCGAGTTGTTCCACGAGTACTGATGGACGGATGGAGTGAAAATAATACGTGTTCCGAAATATTTTGAAGGCATCTAAGAAATTAATTTAAATTTTATTTCACAAATATTATACCTAAACTGAAAATTTCTCACAGATTAATGTGCAATTAAACCACATGTAAATTACAACGTCCACTAAATTACTTTCACCTCTTTAAATATGCTAATATTTTGGATAGTGGTCTCTTCTTTGCCCCGATTTCAGTTTGTTCCCGTGTCCAGTTATATAAAGTAACTTCCCTTCACCTTCTTGTTACCCATCGCAATATTAACAGAGAGCATCAGGAAATATTGCGACGTTTAGCCCTTAACCCTGCCAACCTGTAAATCGTGGCTGTTGACGAGTAATGCAAGGAGTGCGCTACGAAAGTTCATTCACTACTTTCTTTATTAATTTTATGAGCAGACTTCAGTTACTAAATCTGAGAGTTATTCGTTCTTTAAAGTTTCATCTACTATGTTTTGTGACATTGATATATGCAATATCCAGGACGAACGCCATGTACTTATGCTGGCATATTATACAAATGTTCTCGAAGTGTGTGAAATTCTGCGTTGTATTCTAATACAAATATAAACATATAGTTTTAAAATGCTCAATATTCTGGCTCAGTAGCACTATGAACAATAGCAGTATCCTTACCACTACGAGACAGGAATTCTAATTGTAATAACGCAACTTTTATCCCTCGAGATTACTAATTCGTGTTTTAACTTGCCGCTAGATGTCTCTCCCAATGTATAATTAAACATTTGTCCAATATACGTAACAGTTCACACATGTGTAACATACGAACAGAGCAAAAACACTTGCTTTAACACAGATGCATCAGCAACTACCTTTCGCTATTCGCGGGAGACACTAACTACATTCGGCCGGACAAAAGGAAAGCTACAGAAGCGAAGGCAGAAAACAAGGACCAAAATGTCATCAACGACCTTTCGAAGCACCAAAACAGCAAAGTGTTTCCACCATTTACTTTCTTGCTTACCACCCTTACCTTTGTGTCTGTCTCTCATAAGGCTGGGGACAGAGAAAGAGACCCTTATAATAACAGAGGGAGACAGGATATCAAGGGAGAATGATGACTTCAAAAAAAAAAAAAAGTGTAAGAAGCTTGTGGTGTTCCTATACTCTTAATGAGATTGTAGTACTAAAATATATATACCTAACGATCTTGCACATTGGTATAGGTCAGGGCAACGTCACCACTCGTTTCCCCTCACTCGTCTCCACTGCAATCATTATAATGGCAGAGACGGCCTTAAGTACATAAAAATCCGTTTTATACGTATCCTGTAATGGGGATGAAGAACCTTTTGTACCAACTGAGATATCGGCTGCAACCGGTGATTATAGGTTCTGTCTATATTAACATTTGTAACTATTTTATAATTCAATAATTGAGGAAGACACGTTTCTTTTCCAATAGATACATTTTTGCTTTACCTGACTTACGAGTATCTATTCCGGTCTTCCCGAGAAGTGTGGTTGCTCAGAGAGTGACGTTCGCCAGAAACACAACTGTGCATCATCTTGTCAATTATTTGGATCCATGGAAAACATACAGCCAAATCTAATTCCCCTTCTCCAAAAAGAAATGAGCAGAATTTGCTTTGCACTCAAACTAACATATAAATTAAAAACTGAAAAAGAAACTGATATATAACAGTCCCATTGTAACTACAGCACATTATGAAGTCTTCTTTGCACAGCCTAATTCCTTTATCACCATTTCTTATCAATCACCTTCGACTTCCGTCTCACTCACTTCTATGCTGCAACTGCCAACTTCGGAACTCAATTCTCATTCTAGCTGCGTGAGATCCTTTTTGTATAGGCTTGGTGGGGGGGGTGCTCAGAGAAAACACGGCTTCGTCTGTTGTTGCGTGTTGATTTGCTGCTGTGTTTACCGCACTGCTGCACAGCAATGCGCTCGGCGCCGACCACAGAAAACCCAGTTTGCAACAAGTATTTTTGCGTGACGTTATGATGTAAGCGACGCGTTTCTCTGTTGCGTGTCTACGGACCATTGCCTAGCAACGGCTCTTTCTTTGGCTCCACAATTCTTGCTTTGAAGATATACGCCACAGTACTTTTTGAAATCATTATATGTAATAAAATACGCAACCAACTAAGAAATTTATCAAAATGTTTGGGCGGTGGGATCCAAACTTTTCGTCACCTATCGATGGACAGCTCATGCTGCTAATTGTCATAGAGATTAGTGTGCCACACAATTAATCGGCGATCTTACAGAAACCGAGAGAGAACAGCCATGTTCGATCATAAAGAACTGCTTTGACGTTCGTTCCAAGGGCCGAAAGCACAGAAAATTCCAGTAAGGTCATCGGCCCAAAATAAGATCGGTTTCGGGGTTTCATACGAAAAGGGGGATACAAAACAATACGCGTTATGGCTTTTGGTTTGAAACTGGGCCTATTTAAAGTGTGATACGAATGCAGACGAAGATAAATTACGATCAATTACTTTAGGAAGGAGATGGAAGTAACTTATTTTATCGCCAATCGAAATATTTCGAAAGTATATAGTGTCTTGAAGGATAGAGGATTCGATGTTACATTTCGAGGTCTTTAATGATGTGATGACCTACTGCCCAATTTCAAAGTATTTTTGTCTATATCGGATTGGGCATTTCAAATTTACAAAATTACTGAGATCTCTTAACTATAGATAAAAGCATCTAACTAAAAGCGCTGGAAGAAAGTTTGTTGCATATATAACATTATTCTAAAATATTATCACGTGTCCGGGGTTCCGTGACTAGTAGTAACGGTTTCTGGATTGGAAGATTGGATTTATTGGCATTACTATTAAAATTGCAACCAATTATAACAGCTCACAATCCATGACTCCCTAAAGGCGCGTCCACATTATTCGTGCTCGTGTTGGTGTGACTCGCTGTGCTCGCGATTAATGTGGACGATATGACAAGTCACGAGACAAGCAAATTTTAAATTTTTAATTTAAAAACTATAGCCAATAAATTAAAATACGACTACAGCCTATACACACTACGAGTAAATATACGGATCCTCACGCGCCGAAGCCGGGCGAGCAACTGAAGTAGTGTGGACGAAGATTTACGAGCACAAGTAAAAGACAGGCGAGCACAAGCCTGGCGAACACGAGTTATGTGGACGCGCCTTAAGACTCGCCCCATTCCTTATTGAACTACGAGTGTCTTCCCTTCTGCGTGACTGATTTGGTTCTCATTTACGAATCGGTCACTACTTCAGCTTCCGGTCTCCGCTGGTTAACGTCCGACAGCTGAATACTGAACTCTCTTACGAATGACGAATGATTGAATTCTCTTGAACTGAACTGAACTCTCCTCTTGTGACTTCGAGGTGAACCAAATAGAGACCATTATCTCATCTATTATTGCATCTATTCGTTGCCGCGGAAACGTGCTCAGAGAACCGTTGTCTAGTAATGGACTATTGCGCTACTATTTGTTGCGCGGGAACGTATGTTAATTTCGTTGCGAGCCGTTATCTAGGAATGGACTATTTCGACTTTCAGGCGTCATGTCATAATATAATTATTCAAAATTTAAGTCCTTAGACAATTTGCATTCCAATATATCAAATTGAAATTGTTGCTTCATAGCTTATTTTAATAGTGCCCAAAACAAGGCTATGAGGCTACAGATATAGTCTATGTGTGTTAGATAAATAGATAGAGAGATAGATAGATAGATAGATAGATAGATAGATAGATAGATAGATAGATAGATAGATAGATAGAGACAGAGAAGGTCTGAAAGGAAACTTCTGATACGCAGGTAGAATGGGCAGAGTGAGCTAGCAATATGAACATAATTTTCTGACTCGCAGGAAACAGAACTGTGTTACAAGCCTTGATAGTGAAATATGGCTACTAACTCTACAAAAAAGTGTATATTTTTAAGTATTCTTATTCGCGAGCTCAGAACAGAAGGTCAGTAAGCATATTGCATATTTTAGATTCTATGTCTACAGTTCGGTCAACTAACCAAAACTGAATGCACGAAGAAGTAAATGGCACAGTAAATTTGCGAAAAGCTTGCTACCAGTCCTTTAGAATCTTTTGCCGTTCCGTCTCTTACCCCCCAAAATCTAAGCTCGGCACGTGTAAGTACAATTGAACCTCTTGTTTCTATGGCTACGAAACGTGGTCTATTAACCGAAGGCTAAGGCGTTTGAGAACAGGAATGTAGGAGAATATTTGGGCCTAGGAGAAACGAAGGCACAGGAGACCTGAGACAATTTCATGAGGAGCTATGTAATTCCTACTCCGTGGTTTTAGTCCTCAAGCGAACTATACTGACCGAGCGACAGCCACTTGTAGGCGAAGTTAGTGCCAACTTTAGCGGATAGAGAGTATCGCGTGGTCAACGCAACGAATTCCAAAGGCCTTAATTTCGTGTTTCTAGACCGGAGCCGCTATATTTTCCATTCATATAGCTCCTCAGTTATCCTCAAGAAGCTGAGTGGACCCCGTTCCAGACCTACTACTTCTCAAGAAAACTGATAGCGACGGGAATCGAACCCGGGCCTGTGACCACTAGACCACAGAGGCGGTAATGTAATTCCAACTTCATTATTGTTGTTGTTATTATTATTATTATATTATATTATAATTGTATAGTATATTATTAGGCAAAGGAGAGTAAGATGGGCGGAGCATGCAGAACGTATGGGAGAGATGAGAAATGTGTACAAAACAGTCTGAAAGGAAGAGACCGTTTGGAAGACAAAGGAGTAGATAGAATAGCGTTAATATGGATGTTAAGGAAATGGGATGTGAGAATATGGACTGGATTAATCAAACTAAGGATGCGTTATAGCGATGGCCTCTTGAGAATACAGCAGTAGACTTTCGGGTCCCATGAAAAGCGGAAAATTTCTTGAATAGTTGAAGGTGTATCAGATTTTGTTTCATGAGATCACTTAGTCTGCACTTCAATGCCGTCACGTCCAATACACTATACGGCAGACGATTCAGATCCTTAAGTTTAAACCACCTACAAAACTGCTGACCAAATTTAGAATGGCTTTTGAGTACCTTCTGAAGGGGTTGTACTTTTAAAAGGCAGGGAATTGCCTGGCACAGGGTAAGGCCACAAGGACGAGCGGAAGAGAACTTCGTCAATGAGAGAGAGAGGAAAGAGAACAGGCGTTAAAAAGTGCCTCGGGGAGAAAATTTATTGCTATGTAATGATCTCTTCAATGGGGAAATGGTTCTTCTCTTTTAGAAACCTGTAGTAACATAATATTAGGGCTACCGCCTGGCTATAATTCTTGTCGCTCTGTCTCTCCTCTTCGCTTTCTGTGGGAACACAAGTGGTGACAGTTAACAGTCGCTAACATCCACATTCACATGTAGAGGGTTTGTCGTCATTTCGAAACGAGCCAACACGATTGCTATTGTGTTGCCTGTCAATTCTGTTTGTATCAGACGAACCAAAACGATATATGATGTGTTGTGATAGTGTATACTTGCATTTTGTATACTTTGGCAATTTACTGACTCCAATCTATTTTAGTACATTTCACAGAGCTACAGTTAGCATTCATACAAAGCGACAATTAACGAGTACGACGATTAAATGATCATAATTCACAAATTTCCATCATCATTGTCACAGTCAATATTTTCATCTGCAGCACGATGGGTCACATGGAGATAAATCACACACTACGGTTTGACAGTCTTTCGAAATGAGAGCTAAAACCACTTCATGTCAAAGAGGTATGATCCTAAGCATTAGTAGGCATAACTCAAATGGCATATTCCTTCCTCTAAATTGACCTAATCCTTCCAGCCGCACTATGGCTCTGGGGTTTACCCAGCCTGTAACAGAAATGAGTACCAGGAATTAATTAAATAATTTTCCTGTGGAGTTAAGCCCGGCCGGCGCGGTAAGGCTGACAAACTTACCGCCATCTGTGAGCCGATTGTCTAGATCAGGCATGTCAAACTCAACTTGTACAGAGGGCCACCTCAGCCCTCTTAATGATAGTCCAGGGCCGCACTTCAAAATAGAAATATACATTAGATTTTAATACAAGGAAATTTAATGCTATTTATTATTTAGGAATAATTTAAATATAATTACCTAAAGTCACATATCCTACAGTTTTAAAAAGCAATAAAATGCCATTTTTGACAAGATTACACAAGAAATTGTGTAAGAAATAGCAAAACATTGAATTTCCTGTAGCCTGCTAATTTATGTCTGCTTGAGACTTCTTGTCTTCTGGTCTGTTGGAAAATTGTCTTTACAAAAAAATATTTCTTCTAAAATTTGAATATTGATTTTACTATCAATTAGCTCTAAAAGTTGAGGGGCCGCATGTTTGACACGGCTGGTCTAGATAGTGTGGGAGCCTGGACGTCTCACAACCCTATGGGCCTTCACGGCCTGTTACAGGAAGAGCTTTACAATTTTTTTTCTATATAATCCTTCCTCAGGAGCTAACAACTTCCAAGCTCTTCAATAAATACACCGAATTTGTGGAACATAAGGTTCATTATCGTGTTCGGAAGCTCCCATCTCTGGGCCATATATTCAGACAGATGAATCCAGTCCACATTCTCACAGCTCATTCCTTTAAGATGTTTCAATATTTTCGACCTCGTTTATATATAGTTTCCTTTATCTTTTCAATTAGAGCTTTCTATACAGTATTTGTCATCTGTCCCATACGTCTTACAAGCCACACAAACCTCATCTTTCTTGAGTATTAAACATTACGGGTTCATCGCATTCGGTATAGCGACTGGCTACGGACTGGACGACAAAGGGGTCGGAGTTAGAGTCCAGGTAGAGCTACCAATTTTCACTTATCCGTGTCGTCCAGACCGGCTCTGGAGTTCACCCAACATCAGTCACAATGGGCATCAGGAGATCTTTCCCGGGAGTAAAGCGGCCAGGGCGTGACGCTAACAAATCACATCCAACTAGTGCCGAGGTCAAGAAAATGTTGATCTATACATCCTCTCCCCCCATACGTCTTCAAAGCGTAGTGCTTAATTAGTTAAGGACAGGGACAACTTTACCTATTTTACTAATGAGTTACTCATCACTTGTCAATTCATGTACAAATTTCACAAGTACAGCAGCACTAGGCCCTGGGGTTTACTCAGCCTCTGACAGAAATGAGTACCAGGAATTAATTAAATAATTTTCCTGGGGAGTGAAGCGCGGCCGGCGCGTAAGGCTGACAACCTTACCGCCATCTTTGAGTCGATTGTCTAGATAATGTGGGACCCTCAATGTCTCACAACCCTATGGGTCTTCATGGCCTGTTACAGGGGTAGCTTTACTTTTTTTTACACTTACAAGGACTAGTTATCAGACAAAATATTTTTAGCAATCGCCATGTTCTTGGTTTACATTACCGTCACTAACTAACACCATGGGCCAGAGTCCTTCCTGAATCACTCACATTGTCAAGAAATTACCCGATATAATACTTTCATAAAATAATATCTTAACAATTTATAGAATTTTTCAAAGACCCGTAAGTGTTGCCATTTGTCGGGGATTCCGTAAACAATAACGGCTTTTGGATTGGATGATTGGATTTATTGACTCCATCTTTACAATCTCTCTTATTCACAATCGGTTATAGCGCTATCGCTGATCTACCCACTTCACAAATCACTAGGACACGCTCTATTCTCGGTCTCGGTCTCGGTCTCGGTCTCCTTTGTACTACGTTGTTCTTTGACTGACTCTGATTTACGACTGGACAGTTTATATAGTCTCGAGGCGGATCCATAGAAAATACATCCGTTGCCCCCCAATGGATATCTGTGAACCACATAGAAAACATCGCTTCCTCTCTTATTGTATTCGTTGCCGCGGATGTGTTTACTGAGTTGTTACCTACCAATGGATTGTTGATCAAGAATTTGTCTTCGCGGGAAGGTGTTAACGGGTCGTTGCCTAGCAATGAGTGACAGAAAAACACGCAGACTCTCTGGATAAATACAAGAATAGCTTCTCTCTCTCTCACAAGTTTACATGGATGATATGTTGGCGTGTTTTCTAAATTAAAATGTGACAAAATTGAGACCTGTAATATAAAGCTGTTAAGTACTGGGTTTCAAAAATCGGCCTTTAGTCGTATAGCGATTAGGTTGCGAGATGGACAGTTTAGAGTTCAGTCCCCGAAGGGAGAAAAAATTTTTAACTTCTGCAGTGTGTTCAGACCGGCTGTGAAGCCTACCTAGCAATATACTGAACGGGAATTGTGGTTCTCCTTTTCCGGAGCTTAGTTGCAGACACTAAGAATTCGTGAAGTTAAACCTCACTCTCTCACACGTTTTATTGCGAGATGTTTATTTAAGTGAAGGACAGACATGCTCAGATCTCCCACATGATTCCGAAAAGGAAACTTGTTCCTTGGGAACAATAATACATCTATGTAACCCTAAACAGTGTTTCTTATAGGAATATTCCATCGACACCCACGACACCCCTACAAACATTTGAAAACAAAGTAATGCTCACGACGGCTCACTGGTTTATCAAGTGCACCTAAGCTCTGCGTCGGCATGTACTGTCTTCGCTCGCTTGGAAACCGGGATCGTGGGTTCAAATCCCAATCAGGGCATGGATGTTTAGTTTGTGTGTGTCCGCTTTTCTGTGTTTGTGTACAGGTAGAGGCCTTGCGACGAGCTGATCACCAGCCCAAGGAGTCCTACCGAAAGTGTAAGATCTAGAAAAACCGAAGTGAACGGAGAAGTTCATGGAGGTAGGCCTAAGCCCACTGGGGCTGTAGTGCCAAGGGAAAAAAAAAGCTCTGCGTTAGATGTGTGGAAAGTACATTATATTGAACATTTATAAATGTAATAATTTCAGATCATTGCATGTGAAGGTACGGGCTTAAGAACAAAAGCTTCTTATTGCAAACCAAGCATTGCAAAGGTTAAACGGAAGCCTGAAGGCATATTCCTATACATTCAGCGAGCATAAATGTCAGTGTAATCTATACTTCTAACGTAAGGAGGTCAGATTCTCGCTAGTGTACCGCGAACGCCAAAAAATAGAACTTTACCCAATGCCCGGGAGCTATTGTTCCCATTGTGAAGGTAACACAAACCGTTTGCCAGGAATGAGGTACCATTAACAAATCTGAAACTCTGGAAAGGGTTGCTACTGCTTGTGATCACTTAAAGCAATATTATCGAAATTCGCCAAAAATGAACATTTACTCATTCATACCCGTATTCAATATCACATAAAAATGTTCATAACCTCTCTTCAATTTAAAATAACATTAAAATTATTTCAATTGTTACATATTTCGGGTTTACTTGGCCATCTTCAGGTAATTGTTCACTTATTGAGACTGTGAAACTAAGGTGGATCATAAATCAATACATTCCAAACTAAAACTCCGTGGCCTGTGATCCGCAAGCGAAATATACCGACCGAAAGACCGTCGCTTGTCGGCGAAATTCCTGTCAACTTTTGTGGATAGAGGGTGTCACGTGATCAGTGCAACGTTTCCCCATGCCCGATAATCACGGTTTTCTAGACCGGAGCCGCTATTTCCTTGAAATAGCTCCTCAATTATCGTCATGAGACTGAGTGGACCCCGTTCCAGACCCACTACTTCTCAGAAAATCTTATAGCGCCGGGAATCGAACCAGAGATCTCTGGATCTGTAGTCTGGAACTCTGACCATTAGACCACAGACGCGGTCTCAATATATTCCATGCTTCTGCACATCGTTATTCACAGTAAAATGTGTTTCTTTGAGAACGAAACTTTCTGTTCGTTCCGCCTTATTTTCCTTTTGCCACGTCCATGTTTGTTCCCCCCTTTGTATGTGTGTTCTCACTAGTTTGGCTTAGGTTCCTTGAGATACATTAAAGACAGAGGTGAATGAGTGAGCGATCAATCAATGCAACAGGATGCTTATATATGTAAGTGCTGCAGTATTCAAACAGATTGATTTAATTTCACATGATTAGATGATTCGTGAGTAGCATCTTATGGGCAACTATAATAGTTTAGGTTCGAGTGGTTGTATTAAGCGGTGTCATAGCACTCTGGAACTCCATCATAATAAGTTACAGATAAACGAAGACGCGTTCATTCAGGTCAAACAATGACAATGTCATCATCAAAATACAAAACGTAACCAAAAATAGAGTCCCTCGGAGAAGCAAAGTAAACGAAGAAAGGAACATATACATACCGTAAAAAAAATATAATAAATTTATGAAGTCATGCCAGACTGATTTTATAGTTTTTTACTTTATCCCCTGTATCTCCCTGTTTTATGCGAGGAACCCTCTTTTCTCAGTACCCAAATAGAAAGAGAGGGTATGCATGGGGTGTTCAGAGGTGAGACGAGGGTATCTCCTCTTCCTTTTCTTTTTCACCCACTCACTGACAATGACGATGACTACGACCCCCGGATGGACCTAACATAGTTCAAGCGTTGTTGGTGCAGACGGCGTAGCAATCGCAATAAATGCGCGTGCGCGAGCACATAAGCGGGATAAACAAAACTTTGCCTTCTCTTTTTCCCTCCCATTTCCTCTCTCCACCCTCGTTCACTCTCCCTTCGCCCTCCCCCTTTTACTTTTCTATTTTATGCATATTTTTTCCCCCTTGCATGTGAGTTTCATGAGTAGAATAGTTATTAAGGTCCGACTGAGTGAAGACGCGTGTCACTAGGTATCGGGACTTCTAGCAGTTGTGAACAACTGGGAACTTCACCCCAACCCTCCCCTGCTCACTCTTCTGTTGTGTAGTGTCCGTAACAGACCCGCGAGCGGTATTTCGGCAGACGTAGGATCGGATAGAAATAATACACGCAAACACACAGCTATACGTACACTATTCAGAGTCGCATCTAGTGACTGATCGAAGCGAATTTTTATTACGCATTTCAAAATTATAAGAAGTTTCAAGTTAGCAAAATACAGAAATTTGAACGTATCCTTATTGCCGAATAAAAACACGCGGTTCCGACTAGAAATGCAGTCCCTATATTAAACACTGCCTTCGCTTCTTGGTCTTCATATCCCCCCCCCTCCCACTTTTTTTTTCATTCTAAAACTTTTCTCCCCCTCCTCCTTCCCTCACAGTGTAGTACTCCCTTTCCCCGCACCGCAGTACTCTCCACACATTTTGTACGGGGGAATCCCCTCTTCACACCGCTATGCTGGCAAACCCACTGCACGAGCTGCCCACCGACACACCGAAAACCCATCACATCGACGGCGGTTCGGGGGTCTTTAGAACCCGCCTTTCTCTCTCTCCAACATTCCCTCTTTATCTTTCTATAGTTAGATATAGCAAAACTATATCCCGTCTCCTTCCAACCATCTCTCTCTCTTACTCCCTTCCCTTTCCTGTCTCTTCCCTCCCTCCCTCTCACTCACTCTCTCTCTTCACGTCTGCCCTCGGCTCAACGTGTCTCTCATTCACTCACATGGATACTACGAGTAAGAAGAGAGGGTTGAATCATACCTCCTCAGTCTTTTCTCGGTCTGTCATTGGTTGACAGCAACGTCACGTGACATCTTCCTCTTCCAACAAACGAACCAAAAAAATTATAACAGAAGGGGTAAAAAAACTGAACGAAACAACAAACCAGAAGTCCAACAACAACAAAATCCGACCACATACACGTACCAAACCAGGAAAGTAAAGGGAGGTAAAGGAAATTTGTGCGAAGAAGAATGAAGAAGGAATATTTGTAAGAGATGGGAAGAGTAAAGAAGTTCCTAAAAAAACGAAAGGAATGGTCAGATATTTCGCCTGCTATCAATTCTTTTCTACTTGCTCCTTCATGGTCGTGGTGAGTGGTTGTCAACGGCGACGTCATCCTTAAACGGCCGCCAAGACGCAGGAGGCAACGTGGCATTGAGTGGTGTGGCAGCGGCCTGTAACAAGTGACAGCACGTTCCGAGCCCAACACAGGCAGACCGTGAACAGTGCAAGGGGACTGCGGACTGCGGGACTCTAGTCGCCATTTTGTGTGTACGGGACTGTCATCAGGAGATGCATTGTTGTCTCCTGTACAGCAATGCAGACAGTGGCGTGTACTGTGATGAAATGAGGAAAACTTATTCGTAGTACGTAACTGTGGAAAGCGAGATCAATGGTTCTCTTGGTAACTCCAACTAAAATTGAATTCACCAATTGTCTCTGTCTCAGTGACTGTCTAGACTCATGGACACGCAAATCGGGCTCAACACACAGAAATTTGATTATACCAGTGTGAACTGAAAATGACAGATAAAAGATGCTGATTACATATTGTTCAGTCCGTTTGTGGGTAGAGTTGAAGTGTTATAGTTACTGTGATTACGTAGAACACGAGATGAAGAACAGTGTTGTTTGGTGATTCAGCCCAGTAGTGAGTTCTATTATGTGATTTATACTTAGTGTCGTCTCTCCGAATCATAAGGTATGTGAAAAACTTTCTGAAATTTGTTGTGTACTTGAACAGTAAGTTCAGCAACAAAGATGGACATTGACACTTTCCAGTCGAGAAGTCTGTCATATTGCAGTAACACTGGTGGAGCGAGTCAGCTCTAATTAATGAAGGAGGCAGCAAGAGTGTCATTTCCGGCGAGGAGGTAGAGTTGCCCGGATGCGC
Organism: Cryptotermes secundus; assembly: GCF_002891405.2. NCBI lineage: Eukaryota > Metazoa > Arthropoda > Insecta > Blattodea > Kalotermitidae > Cryptotermes > Cryptotermes secundus. The sequence continues at coordinate 980,938 of NW_019718619.1, read as the reverse complement.
GGAAAGCAGCAACCTCGCGGCCAGCACATCGGCCCGGAAGACGACGATGATGACTTCGTTTCCGTAAAGACAAGGCCGCCAACCCCCGTACTGGCCGTTGATGGTTGCGGGGGTGGTGGTGGTGGTGGCGGTGGTGGCGGCGGTGGAGGTGGTTTCTGGTTGGCAGCCGTTACAGCTGCCGCCGCCGGTGGGCCTCCACATGGAGTACATCCAATGGATGGCTGTCTCACGAGCGCAGAGACAGGCTTCATCAACAGCCAGCCTTCAATGGCGGAGTTCATGACAGCTTTACCTCACCTGACGGGAGAATTGCAGCATCCGCCTCCACCGGGGTCGTTGAGTCCTCCGCAGGGAACCTACCAAGGGATGGTAGATTCGCACGGGCAGCCACCACCAGGACAACCACCACCGCCACCTGGAGTCAATGTTCCGGAGTATCCATGGATGAAGGAGAAGAAAACTACACGGAAAAGCAATCAGCAAGGTAAGATAAATGACTGGAGACCTTCCAGTCCTTGCCTAACACAAATAGAATTTTTTGCGAACAATCCCGTACGAGTTTGCTAACATTGACCCAAAATGTATGTGGTTAGATCTGAAATATTATTCCATGAATATTAATAAGTAGTTTAATATCAGGGATGAAAGTTCTAAGTAACCTGAAATATTGCAGTATTTTCACCGTTATTCCAAGCTAACGCGTAATTTCTCGTGGTTGCTGTTCATGCCGAGTATTACAGTACAAGCATTCTATAGGCAAGTGGCACATAAATTTATCACTGCAAATTGCTAAAGAATTCTGTAATGGTTTCTGAGAGAGAACCAAAAATTGCTTCCCATTTAACTACAAACCAACGTGACTTCTTAATCAGAGAAAGTTATATAGCATTCACTGTACTAACTGGTACAGAAAATTTTTACACACCTTACATGAATTAATGAACCCCATTCCTCTTTTTCACTTCTGAACTACAATTAATCACCGGGTGACCTAAATAACTGTTTGAGGAAGAGGTCAATGATGTTAATCATCGCAAACTTCCTTTGAACAGATTCTTGAGAAAATAGAGGAACAGAAAATCTTAATTATAATCGTACAGTTCAGTGTCTGTGATCTGACGTAATAATGATGCGGCTTGTTGCCATGATATGGAATTCCTTTTCCGAGTAAATTTCTAATGAGACTGTCTTTGCCCGTTCAGAAATATAATAAAACTATGGCACTTATAGTGTATATAATTATTTTACAAACAGATCTTCACTTACGATGGACTTCCATCCTCGAATTTCCTGTCAAATCTGAAAGAGAAATGCCAAGACGGCATATGACAGGTGGGATTTAGTTTGGAGCTCTGAAATATAGGAAGACGGATATGTCGGGTACTGAACTGCTGTAGCCAAGGAAATATATGCAGGGGCGATAACACTGGAGCAGAAGTAGCCGTGTTTCTTAACCTGCAGTTAAGTATAACAAACATGGATTCTCGGATTCCTAGACACAGGATGAATAAAGTTACGATACGTTTTAAATTTAAATCCGACATCTGTCGCGTATGAATGATATTTCGACAGAATACAAGCCGCTGGATTTTATTATTATTGTAGGTGGTGTAAATGTGTCTTAACTGATAAGCTGTCAAGCGTTAAAGAGAGAATGGGACGTATTTTAACAACTCCACGGTGCATTCAGATAGTTGAGAGTTTGCACCTTGCACTTTGAAACTTTTGCTGCAATTGCACCAAAGTTGTTTTGTGTAGGGGACATTCTCAGCGCTTAGAAGGTTGGTTCTGTTACCTCAGACTTCTTTAGGAATTACTCAGCTATCTCATTATGATACGGCAAAATGTTGTAAGCGGATGGCGAGGAGAATCATAATGAGGCTAGATCTTAAATGATTGCATGGAATAAAGCCAGGCCCATAATTTACATTTTATTGAGTTTTGTACCCAATTTGCAAGTTGTCACAATCATATAAGTCTTGTTATTACTGGGCATAAGCCCGCTGCTAGTAAAATTTTGTGTGTTTATTTTCATTGGACACATTTCAAATATTCCATTCTTCATCATTTCCTATACAAATGGGCTATTTCTATCTAATGCGTACATTACTCTTGTAGTCTTCTAAATTTGTGCCAGAACTTGGCCCTATAATTCATCTTATTATAGACCGCATTATGTGAGACGTGCGAATATATGACATAAAGAAATTGTAATTAAATTATTTTTATCATACATTCGAATTAAAAACTTAATTAAGGAAAAATAATGCACTTTTTTTTAAATATTTTGTTCGATGTCGTTGTGAGTGAACTTTAATTTACGTTTATGATAAGTTCAGTTAAGCTGAACGTGGCTATGCCTGTGTGATCCATGCCATTTATTATTGCAATGTACAGGGAGTAAAATATCAGATTTTCAGATATTTTAACCAATATTTTCAATCGTATATCTCCTTGCTAAATACACTATGAATACATTGTGACGCGTGATATTTCGCTGCGTTGTCAAATATGGCCGATTGAGACGAAAGAGTGAAAGACTTGCAGTTGAATAGAAGAACCTGACTGGCACAAGCTCTTACAATTGAAAGGAGCAAAATTTGTTTTTACCGTTCTTCATGCCGTATAATATAAAAATTGAGGTTTACCCCTGCTTACTCATTACTTCATCTCGTCTTGAATTCTCACTGCTGTGGAGATTATCTCAGCTTATTCTGTATCAAGATTATGTCAGACAGACTTTCCAGTTTGGTAGCAGCAAGGTTGAAATCATACAGGCGTCATCAATATGCACTGACTGAGTTTCCTGAACTGCTGAAGTCCAATACGCCGGCTGTATCAATGTGGGAACGGCCATAATTGTCAATAGAAAATATGACAAACCACATATCACAAATCTCAATTGGTGATAGGTCTTGACGTATCTTTATGCCCTACTTATAGTTTTGCAGTCCACATTCACTACAGACCCAGCAATCTGTCTTATTGAGGGGGCAGAGAGGCTTGTTGCGGCCACGAGGTCCCACTCCATCCTCATCTATCAACTTACCCCCCTCTCCCTACTCCCTCACAGAATATTTACCACCCCACCAAAGCCAATATGAGATCAATCAAGTCATTTTCCTCACCATCTCGCAAGCATAACCCCTTTTGTCCACTACCCCCGTTTCCTCATCAATCTAAATGTCACTATAAAAATGTTTTTAATATTTTATTTTATTATATCCGAATGTATGAAGAATTTTCTCAGCAAAATTTCCTTCCAAATTGTATACATTTCTTACAATTTCTCCTATAAATGCCAGTTATTGCTTCAAAGAAGGGACACTCTCGGAGCCAGCCCAAACCTGATTGGAGACTCGACTGAATATTACCAATCAAGAGCGCATATATATTTAGACACAGACAGACTCCGTGGTTTTAGTCCGCAAGCGAACTATACCGACAGAGCGACCGCCGCTTGTCGGCGAAGTTAGTGCCAACTTTAGCGGATAGAGGGCATCGCGTGGTCAGCGCAACGAGTCCCCACGGCAGTTAATTTCGGTTTTTCTAGACCGAAGCCGCTATTTCCTTGAAATAGCTCCTCATTTATCATCACGATTCTGACTGGACCCCGTTCAAGACCCACTACTTCTCACAACCTTTGGTAGCGCCGGGAATCGAACCTGAGCCTCTAGTGAATATAAAATTACAGACTTTTATTAATCTGTAGTAACGTTTGTGAAATAGAAGCCAAAAGGAACTGAAATACTTGGAGTCATGTAGTATTCTCAGCACTTCTAACAACACGTAAGAAAATACTTCTAGTATAAAATGAATGAATGAACTTAAATTTTCTAAATTAATAGACAGGTCGGTACTTAGCGTTTTACTGACGCTGACTATTTTTCGTAAGATCGGGAATAACCGTCTACGTTATATTAAATAAAGGTTTTATATAATGTTCTTCTTTGTGCTGTAATAAAATATTTTGATGACTTTCATATGACAAAACAGCAATCATTGCAACAGATTCAGAGAATTATGTTCTCACAGCGGTGGTTATGAAGAGTACTGCATTCTGGGATATACCATCGTGTAGTCTGCTTTCATAATGAGGAGGTTTATAACTTGTACTCTTCCCCAAGTATAATTAGAATGCTCAAGTCAATGACGATGAGGTGGGCATGTTGTACGAATGGGGGAGACGAGGAATGCATATAGGATATTGGTGGGAAAGCCAGGAGGAAAGAGACCACTGGGATGACCAAGGCGTAGGTAGGTGACCAATATTAAAATGGAACTTAGATAGAATGGGATTGCATGGATTGGATTGAGGTGGCTCAGGATAGGGACCAGTGGAAGGCTCTTGTAAATACTGTAGTGAACCTTCGGGTTCTATAAAATGCTGGGAAATTCTTGAGTATCTGTAAGATTTGGCGGTTCCTCTAGAAGGGCTCAGCTCCATGAGTAGGTAAATAAGTATTCTCCTTTCATGCTGGTATCTTGCTCGTATTATTCTTCGGCCTGAAGGTGAAGGCGATATTGTCCCCGAAACTTTGGTTGACTTTCATTCCATCAAATTCTCCGTCATCATAATCACCCGGGGCAGGCTACAAGAGGCCAATGAGTGGCAGCCGTGTCGAGTGGACCCAGTTGGACACTACCCTCCACTAGCGAATTATATCCCAGAAGATAGTACTCCTCAGATTCAGAGACTTTTCATCAAATGAAGAAAGGAAATGTATTTAAAATGGTTAAGATACGAAAGAAGTTTCCGAAAAATAGTTTACTCATAAGATATCAGTTTATTGAGAAACCCGTTAGTAACTGCACATCAGCTGACATTATACGAAGTTTATGCGTTGGAGAATGATAATATGTACTTCTTATAGAAAGCATCAGTTTAAAAAATTGCAGGACGAAGAAAATTGTATTCCGAAGTATCTCTTGTTGAACAAGACAAAGGAATATTGTAAAATAAACAGACAACTGATAAGTATTATCTAGACATTCATCATAATATAAATGTAAAATTAAATCATAACAAATTTCATTAAGGTTGGAGCACAAGGTGAAAGTAAAAAAAGTAAAGCCATCCCTGTAACAGGCCGTGGAGGCCCTTAGAGTTGTGAGAAGTTGAGGGTCCCACATTATCTAGACAATCGGCTCAAAGATGGCGGTAAGGTTGTCAGCCCTACGCTCCGGCCGCGCTTTACTCCCCAGGAAAATTATTTAATTACTTCATGGTACTCATTTCTGTAGAGGCTGAGTCGACCCCAGGGCCATAGTGCGGCTGGAAGGATTGGGAGGCCGTTATAAAGGAAGTATCTGTTATCGCTTGCAAAACGTTACAAGAAATGACTTTCGAATTAATAATCGCCTTTCATTAGGAGACACATCTATAATCTGACTGATCGACATCAAGAGAGTGGCATCTCTTCGCTTTTCGTATCTTAATGTGTTAATCACAAGAACATATTCTGTATAAGATGTATTGTTTCGAAATTAAATTAATTTTGAATGTTCAATATCATAATGCATACATCCATTCACAAATTAATTAAGCTCATATGTGACAATTTCATAATTATCCAATTATCGGGGAGTTAGTTCGCTAATGTGTTTAAATGTGATACTAAAATTTATAGTTTCATGAAGAAAAGTTAAAATAAGGTATTATAGATGTAAAGAAGTGCTGTTTTCTGAAACAAATTTTAATAAATATTGATATAATTTCCAACAAACTTCCATTTTATAATTACAAGATTTACTGTGTACTTAGGAAAAGTGTGACAAAAACGCATTCACTATTACAAAATTATTCAATACTGTTCTTATTCATAATTTCTAAAAAAGTAAATATTTCGATTGTAAATGTTAAATCAAATTAGAATCCCCTTCATATATATTAACGCAATAACAGTAAGTACCGAATGTTGCAAAGCCTGGTACGTACTTACTGCTAAATCCGGTTATAGCAAGCAATGCTTGCGTACTGTGACAATTAATTCGTGGTATCACTTTCACAAACACAGACTTCAAAATCAACGCTTACAAATTTAATATTTTCTTTCTAATAAAAAATGCGTCATATTTACAGCGCGGTCCTTATTACCACCTGAGTTTTTCATTTTTAAAATCAAACGGTAGGCCCTTTTATTTGCAAAATACCATGTTAATTTTCTAAGGAAAAGAAGCGACGTTGAAATCTACTCATTCAACTACAATAAGTAACTTTTCCATCCCTCGAATTTGTAGTTATCATTCATGTATTTTTAGAACTACTTGCGGTAGTTTCAATCTCTTTTGAATATAAGGAAACTCATATGAAAAAGTTGTAAGAAAACGTATAAAGCATTAACTTAAAATTACAGAATTTTCCTGTACTGGTAAGAAATTAAGGTATTTTATTTGAATTTTCTTTTATTGCGGATTGTCACTTTTACTTTTCACACTTCTGTTTCGCGACCGATGTGTTTGTTTGTTTGTTTCGGCCAGTACAGTTACTTCCTGAAATAATGTGATAATAAAATTACAGAAGGGCTGATCATGGCCAAACAACCCGGCGGGTGTCGGTCCAAGTCAGGCGGGCAGTTTGCGTTACGGGCTCCCATAATTCATCCACCCTCACGGACCTTCCTCTTTCTCCCCGTCCGCTTTCTGGTGGCCAGAAAAATGAAGTCCATAATGTGGGTAGGTTCTTGGTGCAGGGATCTTCTTCATCTCCCCCGCACAATAGCCACATAACATGCGACTTTTCAAGACTCCGTCAGTCGGTATCATTATAATTGATGTTTCCTCGCGTGATACAGAGCGCCCATTTTCATCGTCTATGCACAAAATATTAGCTAAGCAGATTTCGTGATCGGAAATAAGTTACAACTTATCCCGATAATAAAGTGTCTTGATTCATAATTGTCAAGGACTGAATCGAAACGGAATATTCAAATTATTTACTTATATATAGCGATAAGGGCAGTTTATAGTGCGCAGAAATTTACGGTCATATAAAAAGTAGTTTTTTCACTATAGTGTTCATACGCCGTTTTACATAGGCCTATGTGTTGAGGTTCCTACATATGTTTAGTAGCTGCTTATCGAAACAGAATTATTGGTTTTACAATGTTTTATACAAATTGAGAGGTTGTAAAATTGGTTCGAATTTCATGATACAACATGAATTGCATATTCCAATCGGAATTAATTTCGATTTATTGCTAAGCAATTATAATTTTTATTTGTAAATTTCAGTTATATGAATAAGTAATTCCGAATTATAATGAACTCAAGTAAAGAATAGTAGCTCAATATTCTAAGTATGCTCACTGTTTCATAAAATTTTTCACTAGATTTCCAAAATTGTTTGCTCCTTATAAAATTTGTTCCTCATAGCTTTAGTTAGTGTATATGTATACTGATATAGCCTACATTAGTAATTAATCTCTGAAGTAAAGTGCAATTAGTATTCACATTTATAAATATATAAGTAATTTCATACCGGCAGCAGGCTATAGTGTTCTCGCCAGTTCAGTTGCTTGCAACGCAGTTTTATGAAGATATACATAAAGGCATAACCACATTTACAGTACACTCATCTCTATAGAGAAACAGAGTATCTCAGTTGGCTCTACGTATGAAATTAGTTTAGCGTTGTCGTGAACTTCTTACATGTACTTGAACCGAATACACATCAAGAGTCGTGATATATAAAACGCTTTGTGATGCTGAGCCCACTCCTTCCCATTGCTTCTAGTGTGTGACATGAAAGAAACCTTAAACAGACTACAATTATTTCCTTCAGCATTTATTTTAGCTCACCATTTCTTATGAGCCGATCACAGTGGCCGCGGTGTCTAAGGTCACTCGCTCGCTCGAACGCTGAGATCGCGTGTTCGAATCCCACTCGAGGCGTGGATGTCTGTGTACCTTTATTCTGTGTCTATGTTGTTCGGCGTGTAGGTAGCGGTCTTGCGACAGACTGATCTCCAGTCCAAGGAGTCCAATCAGTTTGGCATAGGCTTAAGAAACTGAAAAATCGGCCAAAGTCCAACAAAGGACTGCAGAGCCATAGATAGATTTCCAATTAAATTATTGTTGGCTGGAATTGATTTATGATTGTTTATACCAATGAACACAACATACAGATCACGTGAAGACTGTAACTGCTTGAGAGTGAAGTGAACTGCAGTTAAACAAGCGGATTCAGTGTTCGTGTTCTTATGGAATTGAACTTCGATTTATGGAAAACTGAAAATGAGGCTAGTAGGATCTATTGCATATAGGCTGTGGCTTCAATTAATTTTCATACATTCTGCAATGCACATTTACATCTCTGCTATGCTTCTTTCCTTCAATACTTGCAGTAATAATTCTCGAAAATATAAGTTTTATAAGTTAAGTAACACTTTTATTTAAATTTCTGCAAATGGAAACGTACGTTCTCTACAGAATGACAGGCAATGTGATCACTAAACAAGTTTTAAATAAAAGCATGTTTTATAATAGAAGTGTCGTTATTAACCTGTAATATAATTTTTTTAAATTTCTCGCTCAAAAGTAGTATATCCTAACCTAAAATTATATGAAATATAAATATGAAAATATTCAATAGGGTAACCAAAATAAAAAGAAAAGTTTTTGACTTATTATGTGAAATATGTGTACCATTGAATCACTCATTTGTATCATATCGGAAGTAATTTTTTTAAACTATTCAACACTTGTACAGCGGAAGGATAAAGGAAATGGAACAATATTTTTAACACTTTTATATTTACAGGTTACAGTTTTTGTGATCCGACCCTGGGTTATCATATCCACTCCAACACCTATCACTGACCGAGACCATGAGCATTATTCATATAATTTCGTATCCGCTTCAGAGTGAACACTCAGAAAACTTACCACAAACGTAGATCATCGGTCAGAAGATCTCTGAAGCTGAAAATAATATAGGTCTCTATGTCATAGGTTTAACTTCGTAACGTGAAGGATATACCGGTAAATGTGGGAATTTAAGTGTAGTATTAAAATTTCAATTTTACACAAAATGAGCGAAATATAATCATCCCCATTAACGATGTTACCGTCAGGTCAAGATATTCTTTAATATGTACTTCAATCTGATACAAATTCGACGATATGTCCGACATCGTGTGGACTTCTTTCTTATCACTGCGTCTGACGAAGCAGGTTATCACACAATCCTAAGAACATTAAGTTATCTGTCCTATGTTCAGCAACATATTAAAGAATATTAAACATATATGATACAAATCATTTCCATTTATTTAAAATACGGTGCATTTGTCGACTGAAGCCGTTCCTGATATTAATTTTAGGTATGGATCGAAAAATTAATTTAAAAATTTTAATTAATTTGGAAAACTAAGTATGAAAATATGTGAATCATATTGATACATGTTTCTATATGCTAAATTATATTTTGTAATTAATTTGGAAAACTGGCTATAAAAATATGTGAATCATATTAATTTCTGTTTCCATATGCTAAATATATCACCGAGAAGCATATGCCTTATCTGGATTTAAATAAAGCATTCAAAGTTTCTAACACAATTCATAGACTAAGTAGAAGTAAGTGATTTATAGCAAAATATAAAAATCTCAGCTAGATTAGCTCAGTCGGTACAGCGACTGGTTACGAACTAGACAGCTGGGATTCGATTACCGGCAAGGGCAAAAATATTTCTCTTCTCTACATTGTTCAGACCGGCTGTGATCACCATACAACCTCGTATCCAATGAAAACAGTGCCTGGTTGGGGCGTTTATCCCCAGGATAAAGAGGCCGGAACGTGAAGCTCTATGGGTCTTTGTATGGGTCAAGAATTGTGGAGCTATAACTCCACTCAGCCATATGCTTTCATGTCATGTCGCTTAAAAAATTAAGCACACAGTCAATTTTATTTTTTCAGCCGGTTTTAAATTGGCACATTACTTCCTCTAACTCTAAGTAACGAAAATGTATCAAGGGATAAGGCATTTGTCGTGCTTAGTGCGGAATTCATTAGATCCTAAGACACAACCAAACCGACATTTCGTGTAGCGTCTCGTATATCCGTAGTAAATCTGGCTCTCCCCAATTTCTGGCGCTTCGGCTATTATAATAATATTAAAACTCTTTGAATAAATGTTGAAATAAAATGGGAAAGCTTTAAAGATTATCAGTTTTCATTTTCCACTGCAGAAAAAAGCAGAAAGTGCGTACAACATTATGTTTCTTTTCATTATTCTCAGGTTAACTTATTTCACAGTAGGTACGAAATTATTTTACTTATTCTATATGCATTATGAATAAAGCCGATGATATATAAAAGTATATTCCAGTTTAAAATTCGTAATGTTCCAAAATAAGTTATTCGGTTATATGGTTTCTTTATCAATTGAATATCAAGTGGACACTGGTGTTAATGTTTTTACAATAATCCTGATATTCACTCATTATATATATATTCTGTCGGTGACATAACTAAGTAAATGTTGGATATGCCTACTCTACTTCTAGAATATCTAAATGAAACAGTATATTCTATATCACATGTAGGCCTGCATTTTTATTTGCATATAATAACCAAAATAACGTCAAATGACTGTTATGATTGTCTAGACATCCGTTCATATACGTGTATATTTTTTGCGAAATTACTAGCTAGCTTTAAATGAAATTTAGTATTGAGGTCTATAGTAAAAATTTATCAGGCGTTTTATTTTTATATTTATATGTTTATACCTTCTACTTCACACAAAATTCAAACAGAATATACCGTATTTAGTCGAATATAAGACTCCCTCGAATTTAAGACGCATCCAGGTTTTTGATGTGTGTTTTAGGTAAAAAATTAGTAAGGTGCACATTCCTCGAATTTAAGACGCACCTCAATTTTTCAAAGGGAAAAATGTGTAAAATTTGCTTCTTATATTCGAAGTAATAATGTATTACTGTCAAAACTTTCATAATTGATATACCGTAAAATATTAAGATATAATATGAAATAGACAATATTAAGGCCTTAAAGTTTAATTCGATATATTTTTCCATTTGATGACTTTAAAGAAACAGAAAATGTCTATAATTGTATAATTATATTTAGTACACGTAGCCTAGTACTTTTCCTGGCTGAATGATACACTTCGATCCTATAGAAGCTTAGCTTTCACTTAAACAGTTTGTTTCACTGAACTCGGTTCTTGTTCCTTACATTCATTCTTTCAATTGGATATCATTACTTAGGCCATTATAATGGGAATTTGTTGTTTCTATTTACATGATGATGCCTTCGTCCTTCCAAAAGACCTAACAGACAATATTAAGCACATGGCACCGTGATGGACACTTTAATGTACGCGTATTAACCACATGACAAGAACGCTTGTATGAAAACATATCCACATCTATGATAAAAGAAATAATTTTTATTTTCTTATCTTTTACAATAGAAGTTGCAATACTGAAAGGAAAGAAATATAATCTTGGCCACTTTTGTGAGTTCCTTCACAGTAACAATTCATTAATTTGCGAAACGTGAGGACATAAATTTTGTTGCAACATCTTTAGTGGTGTTATAGGACAAGAATTTCTAGGTTACAAGCCATATCCACTACTTTCTTACGCCTCCAATTAGAACAGAATAATTTATCAAAAAGCAATCATGTGATTCAACGCTTACACTAGTATACGAGTAAAACACAGAAAAATTAATTTTGTTGTATACTGTAAGTAAGCCCTATTGATAACTGTAAATTCTTACGCATGCTATGTAATTATAGAAGGAAATGGCATGTGTGTTAAAATTAATATTAGAAATGTAAAAAAAAAAATAATTTGTTCATTCATATGAGAACAAAGCTAAATTAGTAACAATATTCATAAATTATTAATTAATAAAACGTCGTTGCTGTGAGTAACAATCCAAGTGCCCAAAACAGCTTCTGTCCGTGGTGTAAGTAGTAAAACTTCACCTCTTTAGAAGACAAAGTACTTTGCGGGCGTTGAGGTTACGTTTAAATAAATAGTCCAGTGGTTAACATCCGACAACAGGGGAATGATCTGTGAATTGAGCGTCTGCTTGTTGGAGGGACCTGCTTGACACACACTCAGTGGTCGTGGGGGGTATACCCCGGGCGAAGAGCCATAACTCACCCGCCGGCGGTAACAGCGGCGGCAGCAGAGACGGCCCGTAGGGGTCTCCCCGCTCGCTCCACAGCTACCGGCCGGTCGCGCGACCCCCAACCCAACCCGACCCGACCGCTAGCACCGTAGTTCCCTCGTGTCCAACAACGGACTCCTGACAGCGAATCAAGATGTATTGGGACAAATTTGAAGGCCGCGTAGGTCGAGGTGAAAATCGCTGGGAAGAGGACTCTAAAGAAAGAAGAAACTGCTTCATTCAATTCTTACAGAATGCAAGGCGACTGTCGACACCGCGCCTTCTTCTCAATGAAATACAAAAGCTGTGTCTCTTAACTAGAGACGAAGAAATTTAGTGAGAGTGATGTGAAGGAGCCTGAAATTTGAATAGTGTTTTTGCTAGACGTGCTTTTTTCTCTTGTTCATCAATGACGCCCGAAGGTGAAATACTGTGACCAAGGACAATAACCTGAAGGCGTCATGAAGGAAGCTATTACTGACACAAAATATGTCCTGCTATGATTAGGTCTATCGTTTTCAAAATGTGGTTCTGAGGATAGTGTAATATTTTTATATAAACTAAAATTTCACGCTAGATGTCGAAGCCTTAAATACTTAGCGCTGATCCCTGTCTGGAATTAATATTCTGCATAAACGTCTCTGCACTTGTGAATGATACATACAGTTCGACGGACAGATCAAGTTCGTTTCGTTTTAAGTGCAGAAGCTGCTGTGTTGCAAATTTTCATTTAATAGTGCTCGTTCTAGTGTTCATATAAAAATAACACCCACATGCCAAATTTCAAATAATTCGAATTAGTAATAAAGACCTAACAATGATTTATATTGTCCGGGCGTGCGGTCGCTCACTTTCAGAAAATAACGTAAATTACAAATGTCTGAAAATAGTATCCTTAGAAGAAATATACTCCTATGAAAGACGAAATAAGTTTGCACTTCAGGACACTACATGAAAAGGAATTTAGTGACTTATATAGGTCACTTAGTTGTCATACGGTAGAATGTAGGATGTTGCGATAGGCTCGGCATGTAGATAGAAAGACAGAGAGAAGAAATACATACACAGTTTTTCTGGGGGACATGATAATTCTTAGGAAGTGGGCAGTTTTAAAATGTTGGAGACTGTGGAAAGATAATTTTAAGACGAAATTTAGGGATGTTGACGAAAGTGGCTAAGGATCGAGCACGATATCTGCTTTTGGGGCTGGCTGTGTTGGTACAGTGCGTTTAGATTACCACAGAATTAGATTCAGTTAATCGGCCCATAGTTTTAATTTTATAATATTATTCGGACTATTCTAAGACGACATTTTCCGAAAACGATTAGAATTAGTGTGGGTTGCTTATTGTATCAAACTGTAGGTGTGTCTAGTGCACTCAGAATTTGTTTATTTAAGGAATCAAATATGCAGTTAAGAGTTTTCTTAAGGTTTCTGTAACATTTCTTGCTATAACTGCGTTTCATAGCAAATGGAGTGCTAGAACAATGTTTCTCAACAGGTGTACTGCAACGTGGCACTAAGTACGTCAAGATATAAGTTTTACTCGTACTTAAATAATTAAGCACTACGCCATAAAGGCGTATGGTGGAGTGGATGTATTGATCCACATTTTCTTAACCTCAGCACTAATTGGAGGTGAGTGGTCAGCTTCACGCCACTGCCGCTTTACCCCAGGGGAAAAGGCCCCTGATGCTCATTATATACGAGGCTGGTTGGGCGCCAGAGCCAGTCTGGACGATGTCAAGAAGAGAAAATTCTTGACCCTCCTGGGACTAGAGCTCCGAACTTTCTGTTGTTCAGCCCGTAGCCAGTTGCTATATCGACTACGCTATCCCGGTTCCTGTCGACGTACACTGTATATAAAAATGATATATATTTCTATACAGAATTTCAGAAAGTGTCATAACAGCAACATGGATCCTACACAGCACTGTTTTGCTACTTTGTCGGCTTACGTCTTTGTATCTTTGTTAAATTGTTGCGTATCTTTATATTCGTTACACAACGATACTACAACTTTCCAAAAGACCAATTCTGTTTATAATTTCTGTAGTTCATTGTTTGTATTTTATTCCTAAGTCTATGAAATATAATGCATTATCACTGAATGTTGTATAACTGAAACCCACAAGGAAATGTGATGAATCGGTCGAACGTACCGAGTTTTGTGGTCTTTGCGGTAGTGAATGTGAATGTTACTGTCTTCTGCTACCAAACACCGTGAAATTTGATATGTTACCGACGTGTGAGAGGATCCTGGTGCCTTTATTTGCAAAGTAAACTTGAAAATGGAAGCAGCAAGTTACTCCGAAACGTTGCAATGGTCTGGCACACCACATGGCGTAACATCGCATATGACAGTGACCTTCAATATGAACAAAGTTTGAAAATTCACACAAGAACACCGCATGGAAAAGTTGAGACGCGCTGAGATGGACGCTGGTTTAACTTATCATTGGTGACTGCCACTGCTTGTGTCTCGTTAGGCCTGTATGATATATAATCGTTTCTGATAAACTACAAGCCTCAAATCATGGAATCAATGTACGATTAGAAGGAAACAACATTACATAATTACTAGCAAATTTGGGTCGCGTCAGCGGTTAGTTGCTGGCTTCCCAACCCGGCGGCCCGGGTTAGATTCCGGGTCTGATCAAGTGGGATTTGTGGTGGACAAAGTGGCGCTGGGGCAGGTTTTCTCCGAGTACTTCGGTTTCCCCTGCCAATCTTCATTCCACCAACTGCTCCAGAATCACCCTCACATATCATCTGGGGCTGGTACAATATGCCAGAAGTGGCTGCAGTACAAGGGACTTAGTTCCACCCCACTAGCAATAAAAATACTATCAAATCTGGCAAACCCGCTTTTATAAGGTGATTGAAACCCGAAGTTATATATTTTGCAGCTGTCCCAGCCTTTAAACAAGAGACGTGCCACTTGCAACTACCGTACAAACCGTTATAATTGAGTATTTTGTGTATGACCACAGCAACTATTTTCTTAGCTAAGTAACACACTATGAATCTGACATTGCAGGCCTTGTAGATAGGATTGATTCTTAATGCTGTTCAAAGTGCAGTTATCATATATGAAGAGGTACATCCAAGCCTGGATTAAATGCCTGAGGCTTATTCTAAAATTATATACATAATGATTAATTAAAAATTAAGTAAAAGTAAAGTAAGAGGCCGTGGAGGCCAATAGGATTGTGAGATATTGAGGTTTCCATATTTTCTAGACAATCGACTTACAGATGGAGGCAAGGTTGTCAGCCCTAAGCGCCGGCCGCCCTTTACCCCCAAGAATATTCCAAGAATATTCCTGGTACTCATTTCTGTTAGAGGCTGAGTCGACCCCAGTGCCATAGTGCGGCAGGAAGAATTAGGTCAATTCAAAAAATTCAATGACTTAATCGGGACTTTAACCCGCGACCTTCCGGGTTGTAGCATAGTGCCTCAACCAACTACGCTACCGCGTGCCCCATACATAATGATTTATGAAAGAAAATTAACACTACCACGAGAAGGAGCAACTCAGTAAATATTTAAATTTTTTTTTAAATTCGCTTATTGGGGGGTGGAGTCCAACTGGATCCACTCGGCACGGCGGCAACTGATTGGCTTATTGTACCTGCCCCGGATGATTATGATGATGGAGAAATTGGTGAAATGAAGATTGGCAAGGGAAATTGAAGTATTTGGAGAAAACCCGACCCAGCGCCACTTTGTCCACCACAAATCCCACTTGACCAGACCCAGGATCGAACTCGGGCCGCCGGGGTGGGAAGTCAGCGAATAACCGTTTGAGCTATGGCGCGGCCTCACTCAGTAAATATAGTGATTAGGCTACAGGCCGGATAAGCAGTGTTCGATTCTCAGTAATCCTAGAACCCACGCAGTCTGCCATCCAATGAATATCGAGGGCTCTTTCCTCGTGGGTAGAACGGCCGAGGAGTCAAACCGACCAAGCTGTTTATAATACATGGAGATATTGGGTTTTCGGACTTTATCCACCGTCCTGGTTTTAAGATAACTAAGAAAAACACGACGTTTCGGAAACTGGATCTGTTTCCGTCCTCAGGTGAGGGGGAAAACCTATTCTGTTGGGTCCCTTAGAAAGAAACTAACCTCAGTCACTGGACGATCCAGTGTTTTCCCTCACCTGAGGACGAAAACAGATCCAGTTTCCGAAACGGCGTGTTTTTCTTAGTTATCTTAAACCAGGACGATGGATAAAGTCCGAAAACCCAATATCTCCAATGTGTTATACACCATGGTCAGAATCCTACAGTAACTACTTGCTGTATAATAATTCATGAAGCTCCACTCTTCAGTGCACTTCCTTGGTATGATCCTTAGCTAATTTTAGGGGACAAATTTACCTTTTACAAAATCTAAACATGAAACCAAAATGGCGTAAAAGGGAAGCGGTGATGAAGCTTTCTTTGTTCTTAATATCAGCACTAGATGAAGATGAGATTCATGCTTCTGCCGCTTTAACTGCTGAAAAAGAACCTGGCTGTATATTGGAAGGAGCCTGATTATGTCACAGAGTTGGCCGTGACGTGATGGCGCCTGCCTTCTGCAGGATATCGGACTGCGGTCGTGCGCAGCCGATCTCATTACTCGGGCTAATCATTAGAGTTTGTATGTAACATTCTTCCCCTTAAACTCTAAAGCGTTTTGATTACGTTAGAGAACATTACGGATTACTGAGTTTTGGAACTTCTCCCGTCACAAATGGATCTAAAATGTAACATTTATTTCACTACAAATCCTCCAGGAACAGTGACACATTTGTCCCATCGGTTTACCAGTGCACTGAAACCCGCAGCATAGAAGTCTTTCGGCTATTATTTCAGCCACTTCTGCACTTGATCGGGCATCATCTGCGACTTTCGAAAGTCCTTGAGAGAATTTTTCATCCAGCTGTGAACCGCTTTTTCGCCACAAACACTTTCCACAGTCAACAGGAAACATTTCTTTATCAATATCTTTTGCATTCAGTTCTTTTGCCTACAAAAACACACAAACAGAAAACTGATCTTATGTAGTATACCCCCAAGCACGGTAGCCATTTTGACTACTGAAATCAGAATCTGAACATGTTCATGCGCATCTGCTAGCTAAAATATCATGAAGCTGGACTGTGCTGCCACCTAGTGATATACATAGAAAACCTCTTACGTCCGTTACAGCTGTTTTACTTCTGTTTGTGACCAATTGACTGACTCCCATGATGATGATGATGACGATGATGATGATGATGATGATTATTATTATTATTATTATTATTATTATTATTATTATTATTATTATTATTATTATTATTATTATAGCTTTGTAATTGGCCTCTGTGCTGCTAAGTTGCACGTTAATAAACATGAATTGAATTATTCAGAACAGTGTTTTATAGCCTGTAATTAGAATTAAACTTATCATTAGAGATATTCTGAGACACAGAATCAAATAACTTACAAGTAATAAAACTGTAAACTATTGAGAATAAAGTTTACTTAATAGCTTACTTATATATAATTCAACACACAAAGAAAATAAATTCTGGAATATTTAAGATCCAGTAGTTCGTTGTTCGATGCTCATTTAAGTCAAAAGCCTGCAAATTAAGCTAAAACACCGGGCTCAGTGTTCTTCTAAGCATGTAGGGCATTTGCACATGCGGGCTATTAGTTACCTAAACAACATTGGAATACCAGTGGAAATGAAAATATTTAATTAATATAATACACTGGCACTAGCCATCTGACGAAATTAAAATTATAATCAACGCCATTATCTTTTATTGTTGACTCGGCACATTAATAATAAAGAATTGAATTGAACTGAATTTAATAATAGTAGTATTAGTAGCAGCAGTAGTGATGGTGGTGGTGGTAGTGGTGATGGTAGTAGTAGTAGTAACAGCAGCAGAAACAGTATTAATATTACTGACGGTGATGTAAATAGAGGCGAGATATCACACAAAATTAATTACTAACAGATTGTAATTTTCCTGCTTAGCTACATGAAATGAGGCCCCTTCCTAACGAAATAATAAGACGCACAGAACCACATCTCGAAACCTCAAATTCTGAAAAAGGAAGCAATACCCCAGGGGTTTTTAGTAGCTTTTCGGTTCCGATCGCATCGTATCACGGTGTCGTGTTTCAACTGTCTCATCAGTCTTCCGTCAGCACCACGGGGCGTCGCCTCAGACGGTGAGCAGGGAAGGAAGAGAGACCTTGCGATATGTCAATTATTGCTTCACACACCCTTGTAATCCTTCACTCACTTCTTACATCGGAATAAATAGCCCTCTTATGTAGGCCATATAACATTAAACTGCATTTTTAGGTAAAAAAAAGTAGTAGGTAAATACGTATTATTAAACTTTTAGTGTGTACGGCACAATACCTTCTCACAGAGGACTAATACGCAACTGTTCTTCTGACATAACGAAGAAGCAAGCATATATGGCCGAATAGAGTATCTAAATATGCATGCATTTTTTGGTTACTTTTGAAAATCTAGATAATCAAGTAAGTATATTTGGCATCGAGTTTCTGCAATTTGAAAAATTTTAAAATACCTTTTCTGAAAATATGGAATCTGGTAACTAAACTAGTCTGACAGGATAGGAACTGCCATATGCCGACATTTATAACAATATATTCTTTATCAAATATTATACAATGTATTTTATTTATTTTTTATGAAGAAATTTCATTGAATTCCTTTAAAAATTCCATTACAAATAAATGTTACTAAAAAGATATGAGTAGTCTTATACTTGGCATTCGATTTTCATTGGTATGGCAGTTTTTTATTATTATTATTTTATTGATTAGCGAACTATTCAATGGACAATATCTCACGATAACAGCTGTCGCCGCTATTATTTAATGTCTTTGCCAGACGAATTACTATTTATTCAAGAAGTTACTGTAGCAGTTTGTTAGCTGATCATTTTACTCAACATTCCATTTCATATCAAATTCAAATACTACAGACATTGTTATATTCAAAAGCACTGAATGACAGTCTGTAGAAGGAATATAGGGATCGTAACTAAAAATTAAAATATATTTTGTCTATAGGTGAAAAAATTTAATTTTATATAAGAATAAAGTAGTAACTCATTTAACTTATTTCCTTTTGGCAATTTATTATTTATTATTTACCATTATACTTTCACGAAGATACTAAAATATATGTTAATATGCATCCTTCTTTGAAGGGAGTTAAGTAAGTTTTTACACATCCATAAATAATTCAAATTACCTCAAGGCCATGATACTTTGTTTCCAATAATCTAATCACGTGTATCAGTTTAATACTAGGTCATAGGAGTTACGTAGTTCAGATGCTGTTATGTAATTGATTACTCCTTCTGTTTTCCCTTATACCCATAAAATTAAAATCATATTGTATCACAACTTTTAATAATTTATGTCTGAAATTGCACGTATGAGCAGCGACATCACAGTCGGTATAGTGACAGGCTTGGGACGGACACCCTGAACCAGATTACTGGCAGGAACAAGAGACTTTTCTACCCTCTACAGCGTCAAGTTCACATTTTGGCCCACCGAGCCTCCAATCAAATGAGTACCGCAGGCTCTTTCCCTGGCGATAAAACGGCCGAGGCGTGAGCCTGACCACTCACCTCCATATTGTGTCGAGGTCAAGAATAGTCTACACGTCTTCATGGCATAATGCTTAAATAACTAAGTATAGGGACAACTTTACCTTTATATTACTTTCATTTGTAAAATTGTTTAATTCACTTCCCACAATTTCATATTCAAATATCACACTTGAAGTTTATACTTTGTTTCCCAAAACACAGTGAAGAGGAAATGTTTCGTTGATCTCCAAGGGTCCAAAATAAATTAAAATCTATAATAAAAGTTGCCAGAATTCTTCCTAGTCATCTGCTCTCTATAGTTTCTTGATCGCTGATTTTCGACTCAGAAGATTGAGGTGATACGTTCAATGGAAACGTCAGTGCGTATATGGACTACACGGGGCCGTATATCAGATGTCAATTTTCATAACTATCACTGTGAGAACCTCAAATCCTACAAAATCACTAATGTGTTTTAGTACGTTCAGAATATTTTACATTCCCGCCTAACGTCTGAAGATCTCACAACCAAATTACACTCATATCACTTGTTTCAAATGGACACGAATCTTTTTTCTCATCGTAAATTGAACAACTTGGGATACAGAGAACAAAGTCCCGAGGAGAATATTTAGACGTAATAGGAGAGTGAACAAAATGTCATAATGAATATTTTAATAATTTATGTTATTCCCGATATATTTTAGGGCCATTAAATCAAAGTAGATCGTACTTGAAGAGGGCAGATAGTACGGATGGAAGATGTAGGAAACGCATATAAACCTGTAGTTGAAAAACATGTGGAGAAAACTGCATATTGACGAGCTTTATAACTTGTACTATTCTCCAAATATAATTAGAATAATCAAGTCAAAGCAGATGAGATTGACAGGGCATGTAGCACGAATTGGGGAGAGGAGGAACGCAAAGATGATATTGGTGGGAAAACCGGAAGGAAGGAGACCACTAAGAAGACCAAGACGTAGGTGGGTTGAAAATATTAAAATGGATCTTAAAGGGACAGGATGGGATAGTACAAATTTGATTGATCTGGCTCAGGATAGAACCAGTGGAGGGCTCTTTTGAACACAATAATGAACTTTTGGTTTTCATAACATACTGGAAAGTTCTTGAGTAGCTGCACAATTGGCGGCTTCTCAAGAAGGGTTCATCTCCATGAGCGAGTGAGTGAGTTTAAAAACATAAAGGGCAGAGAATAATTCGGATACCTAGGCGTATAAGGGAGAACAACGACAGTCCTGACATTAAAGGAATAGGTTGTGAGCTTGTGGACTGAATTCAATTGCCCTAGAGTAGTGCATTCTTATGAGAACAACAAGGGACCCTATTATGCATAAAAAGAGGAGAATTGTGACCAGCTGAGCTACCATCAACTTTTCAAAATGGAATTTTCGGCTTGGAGTAAGTTACTTCACAAGTGAAAGTATATTGGAAGACAGCCTCCATATGACAATCATATAAAATCTTTATAGCAATTTTATGTAAATATCTCGCAATGGAGCAGCGAAGTGTCTTTGCATAATTTACACAATAGCATATACAAGAAGAGCCACTGGGGGAAGGATGAGAACGCGATGTGAACTGAGCCAACGTCAGCTATCTGAAGCACAAAATCTAGGTATGGAAGTGAAGTACTTCACCCTTATCCTGATATCCTCCACACATTGTCAACAGTATAATAATATTTTAAGTGATTTTAATGCTTGATCCCTAAGTTGCCTCTTCTCTTCGGACTTTAGGCTGAATTGTGTCAGGCCTTCTCGTAGCCCTTTTAAGGGACCAAGTTTATTCTCTCTCCTCAAAGAGAATTCTTGCTATTATCTCTGTTAAAGTATGATCAGTAGCAAATGTAGGACAGAAGTTAAATTGAAATGCTTTCAACATGGACGTATCTCTGGTTGGAACATGGATATGAAGTCATGTTGCTGTGGAGCCAATGAAATAGAAACACCGGCAATTTTTCTGTCTTCTTAGGATCTGCTGGGAATGTACTCCATTCATTTTATGGACTTCTCTCTCTCTCTCTATCTTTTTTTTTGCATCACGATATCTGCTCAGTGACCTACATAAAGGGAAAGAACTGATATTTTCGATTTTTACATTTTTAAAATTGTGATTTGCTGGAATTTAGGTTCTGATTTTTACAAAAGTAATAGGAACAACATAATTTACTGCTACTCCTACTGCTACTGCTACTGATCCTGATACTGCTACTGCAGCTCACTCACTCATGGAGCTGAGCCCTTTTTGAGAAGCCGCCAATTGTGCAGTTATTCAAGAACTTTCCTGCATTTAAGGAACCTGAGGTTCATTACCGTATTCACAAGAGCTCTTCACTGGTCCCTATCCTGAGTCAGATCGACCAAGACCATACCATCCCACCCTATCTCTCTAAAATCCATTTTAATAATATCCCTTACCTACGTCTTGGTCTTCCTAGTGGCCTTTTTTCTTCTGGATTTTTTCAACAATATCCTATATGCAGTCCACTACTTCCCCATTCGTGCTACATGCCCTGCCAACCTCACCTTCTTGACTTGATCATTCTAAACTTCTACTACTACTGCTACTACTACCTACGAGTATATTACCGTATAAATATTAAGTTATCCATGTGCCTAATTAAGCATGACACCATGAACTCAAATGGCAATATGGAGGAATAACTCCACAATTCTTAACCTCAACACCAGATGGCGGTGAACGGACAGCTCCACGCCCCTGCCGTTTTTCTTCCATTAAATATGATGCCAATTGGCCCCAGAGGTTGCCTGGATATTAAGGAGAAATAGAAATCTCTTGCTGCTTCCGGGACTTAAACTCGGAATCCTCGGTCATCCGGCGCGTAGCCTACTGACCTACTTACTTTAATAGATAGCATTTTATACTTCCGGTATTAATGTCTAGCATCACTTGTTTGTTTATTCCAGAATAGGACAATATATTGCAGTTTCCCTCCAATATTCAATAGTTAGGTATTTCTTGGAGAATTTTGATTGGAGGTCAATACAAAACCTTAATGTTTTGATATTTCTATTGCTGCTGCACGGCTGACATCATCAGTGCAGGAACATGGGAACTAGAATGATCCGTTCACTCTCAGAATTGAGAAAGCAATAGTGCTGAGTTCACTCATCTCGAGCGTTCGTCACGCCGTATTATTTCTGAAAATCTTTCAAATTCAGAGTCGAAAAACTACTCGCCCCCATACGTCGGAAGGAGCTTGCGTGGTCTTCCGGAACACTCGATGAAGATTCGCGTGTCTGTCTCTAACTGAACACCGGCTATTTTGACTGAATTTTCCGTGGTATTACTCAGGCATTAGAGGTAAATATCCGTATAGTAACTTGAAACACACAGAGACCTGCCCTTCTGCAGTGCTCTCCAACTCACAATACACAGTCAAAATCTCACTTCCTTGTAGATGATAAAGCAAAATTAAATTACCTAATTAATTCATTAATTGCGTGTTATAATATTTACATCATTACAGTATCTGTAAATAGTATATAATATTAAACTAAAGTAAATGGAACAATCAAAAGAGAACCCACGATTTTTAAAACGAAGCAGATATATACAGTTCAACCTGATTTTTCCGCTTAATGCGTTTTATTCTTTTATTTATCTCTTGAATTAAATTTTATCTCCGTATAATTAATTTAGCAATATTCTCTTCTACTTTTTAATCTGTTTTCAAGAGAAATGTAATGCCACGCAGTAAAAACAGGAAACCCAACATACGAGTATATTCCATTTCGATTGGCTTTAGCTGTGTTTTGTGACTCGTCACTCTTCCTTTGTTTAAGGAATTATCCCTCATTATATCGGTTCCACTGTCCCCCGCCCCCTTTATAAACTTAGATTGTCTGTCAGGCACTTTGCTTATGTTACATCTTAATACGAAAGTTTGTCGCTTCAAGACAGTGTCGCCACTCTTGTTGTTATCAACATCAGCCTCGTGTCCTGGAAGCCTACACTCGGATGAGGCTCTAGTGCGCCCCCTTGGATCGTTTCCGCACCGGCTTCAGGAAAAGCTGGGTTTAAGTCCCCCCTAAGTAAGGATGTACAGCGTAGACCTCAAGAAATAATATACAGGGGGCCCAAATATTTGTTTAAGACAAAATTCTAAGAAGTCTATGCAATATCCGAAGGTTATTGCAACATATATTAATGAAATAACCGAAAAGTAACATTTAAGAAAGGACGTTGGACACAAAACCTCTGGAAACACCAATAATTTGATTTCTACCGATGTCTATGGGAATATATGGCGTATACAAATTTGTATTACAATAAGCAGGAACTCTCTATTGTTTATTTTACTACGCTCTCGGTATCCATGTAGAACTGATTGATAAGATGTACGATGAATTGGAAAGGATTTGGGTGGAAGCATCATTGTCTGATGGAGATACTATCCAGGCACTTGCCTGGAGTGACCAAAGAAAATAACAGACTTCTAAATCTCCCAGCAGGATTCAAACCGATCACTTTCAAAATACAAGTCCGAATTGTTTCTTTTTATTCGCTTAGTGGGTGGTGAGTCCAACTGGATCCACTCGGCACGGCGGCCACTGATTGGCCTATTGTAGCCTGCCCCAGGTGATAATGATGATGGAGAATTTGGTGGAATGAAGATTGGCAGGGGAAACCGAAGTACTCGGAGAAAACCCTCCCCAGCGCCACTTTGTCCACATCCCAATTTACCAGACCTGGGCTCGAACCCGGGCCGCCGCGGTGGGAAGCCAGCGAATGACCGCTTAAGTTATGGCGCGGCCTAGTCTGAATTGTTAATGCTACGGCCAAACCGCTCAGTGTATTAGCATTAATGAAAAACTTAAGGTTCTGAGTCAGGTTTCATCCCTGTTAGCTTGCCCAGGTGTTATGCAAGAATTTAAGTACATACTTCATGTAAGAATGAGCCTCGCAAAATGCATATATTTTGTTAGTAAAAAATTAAGCATCACATTAGAACGTCTATCCATCCATCCATCTACTTATCTATCTATCTATCTATCTATCTATCTATCTATCTATCTATCTATCTATCTATCTATCTTAAGCGGCCTCCGTAGTCTAAGGGTAACGTTCCCACCTCATGACTCAAGACACGCGAGTTCAGACTCGGCGGAAGTCGTGGAATTTTTAAGGGCGGAAAAGTTCAGGGAACAAGTCCACTGGGAGGGACTTTAAGCCGTGGGTCCCGTGTCGTAAATTTACGGCACGTAAAAGATCCTCATGTCTCTAGGAGACCTCTGAGCAAAATTAGACAAAAAAGTTTCCCACCCAAGTAGTTTCCAATGCCTCTGGTAGATGGGGGAAGTATCGGGTACCGAGGGCCGACCTCGTTGGCTGAACGGTGCTGATAGCACGCACCAGTACCGGTAGGGTAGGGCGACTGGTAGAATATCAAACATATAGAACATCTGTAAAACATTTCGTTTCACTTCAGTTTCATAATCTTAGACAGTCGGTAGGGCTTTGGAAGGGAGATCACAAACACAGAATAAACGCAGAAAAACTCCAGTGCCTCGAGTGGAATTCGAACCCACGATCCCAGTGTTCGTGCCTTAGAACGCACATCCACTGTGATCGTCCGCATTACATTTCATATATGTCGTAATTCTTGCTTTTATATCAGAATTTGCATTCAAATAAAGTCTGATGATTTGACCGGCTCTTGCACCAAATTAATTGTGTTAAATGTCAGTAATATATGACCATTATGTTGATAAATACAGTAATTTATGTATAGTTATATTTAAAGTAACTAAAGATAAGAGTTATAAATTATCGTTACATAATATATTTAATGTGTTGTACAATTAAGAACGAACTTCTGTTAGACACGATATATGTCACAATATTATCCATACGTAAAATTTCCCCTTTGAGTTTAGTAACGTAAGTACGGACGATTAATTGGTGTATTATTTAAGGATGAAGAATCGATTTTAAAGTCGAGAGTGAAGAAAACGATCTAAAATTGTGAGAAAGTAAATATTTTGAAGTGCGTTCTCAAGGCCTGTTTTTCTTAGTAGTGCCTCGGGATTGACCTTGAGAGACTGAGGAAAACTATAAACTCTCAAGCAGAATAACCGGTGCCCAGGCCACATAACTGTACCATAATTACGCGAAATATGAAGTGTGATTCAAGGGCTGAATGAAGAGCATGCAGTCCTCTATAATTCACTAACCAAACTCTAGTTATGAAGTGTAACAAAATAAGCATATAGCCTTACTAACTGAATCCAAAAAAGGGCAATATGAACACTACATGAACCGCTGCAAGCTACTTAATGATTTAGCCCAACTTCCTTGTTTCTAAATAAATTGAAGTAGCCTTATGTGATCTTCGTGCCGTCTGTGTGTCTGTGAATTACTAACTATTAACTTCTGAATGCCTGAACCAATCTACGAAACCTGGTATTTATGGCACATGAGTCAATCTCAACGGAGTACTTCATAAAAGCCTCCAACCAGCCTTTTTATCTGTATGGATATCCCCCAATTTTTGCTAGATAAAGTGCCAGTGAAGTGTATCCCTCCCATCGTTGCTAGGCAAAGGCACGTAAACACGTCCCCGCGGCAACCATTACACGTAACTAGGAACTGTTGAACACGTGTGTTTGTGGATATGTGTATATCCTATCATTGTTATGTAACAACTCGGTAAAGATGTTCCTGTGGCAACGAAGATTTGTTGGACGTGTGTTTTCTATGCGATGAGTGTCGTATCAAAAGAAAATAAGCGATTAGTTCTTCTCAGAACTTCATGTTTAGATTGTACTTTATCACCTTCAACAATGCTAGCATGAAGACTTAGGAAGTATTGCCGTGTTAGGAGCAATAGGAATCTTAAAGTCTGCACGATAATTTGAAAAGTATGCCATATTTTTAATGTCAGTGTTATGAAGAATAGAAAATACCATACATGCCAAAAGAGAAGTTATTTATTTTTCAAATTGATGAAGATAAATAACGAACAACACTAACCAGACATTAATTAACCAACAATAAATTGGTTGACATGCAGAAAATTATGTAGTCTATATTCTCTGAGTGGACAACTTCTGCGATATCCTCTATCAAGTATCTGTGATAGTGGCTGTTTTACTTCACTCCATTTACGTGTATGTTCGACATTTTCCAGTGTTCCCTATACACAGAGTGTCCCAGGAGGAATGTGTCGAACTTCGGGAGGGTGTTCCTTATGTTAAAGTATGCCGATATAACCCAAAACACCTATGTCAAAAGTTGAACGGTTACGAAGATAATGGCCCGAGAAAAGTGTGGTCTTCTGGCGAGTCCACGCACTGTACCTGTCAGCTGTCATGTCTTATCTATGTTTGTCCTTGAGTGTGGTGATTCACACTAGCCGTAAGCTCCCTTCAGTATACGTTGCGGCTGCGTTTTGAATGGGTTGTAGGTTAATTGTGCGGAGTTGCTGAAATGCCTTTTGTGTTTTCAAACGTGGAATATTGTGATATGCATTTTCTGTGTGGATTTTGAGGTGGCAATGCACGTGCTGCTATTGAAGAATATCAAAGGCGTTTATCCGATCGAAGGATTACTTGTCGAAGTGTATTTACGCGAATTCACCAGACATTGCGTGATACTGGTTCTCTTCCGAGTGTTTCTGTGCACTCGGAAAGGGAGGATGTAAGAATGAGAACGTTCTTGAGATTGTTCAGAGAAGTCCGCGTCTGTCCACTCGTAGAATGGCCTGTCGCATCGGCGTATCACGTATGCAGGTGTGGCCAACTTTACATGATGAAAAGTTGTATCCTTACCATGATCAAAGGGTACAACATCTGGAACCAGGCGACCATGCACAGCGTATGGATTTGTGCCACTGGATAAAAGCTCATCCCGAACTGTTAAGCATCATTTTATTCAGTGATGAGGCGTCTTTTACCCTGGACGGTGTAAATAATTTACGAAATGTGCATACATGGTCCCATAATAATCCACATGAGATAATGGAAACGAAATTCCAAAAGAGATTTTCCGTGAATGTACGTTTAATACAGTTACGTGGTCGGCTTATAGCGCAGTCAGCCATGTTACGTCAGCGCTTGCCAGTTATGTGTCATTTAGAGTGGTTGGAAACCTAAGGACAATTATGACATGGCGATCGAGTATTTTGTACTTCAATTTTATGGCCTCATGTCACTAACAAGTTAGTTTGATGTTACGTACATTATTAACATTACAGAAACCACATATTCCTGCCAGTTTTAATATGTATATTTTGTAATCAACAAGTGTGTAACGCCTGTCAAAGTTTCACAATTCTCTGGCCATTATCTCCGTAACCGTTAAACTTTGGACATAGGTGTTTTGGGACACCCTCCCGAAGTTTGGCACGTTCCTCCTGGGACACTCTGTATATTTCTTCACCATGATTATGCTGGAAAATTCCCACCGCCCTATGTATATACTATGCATAAGTGTATTCACGTATATACATACATAAGGCGGTGGGAATTCCCCCCATAATCATGGTGAAGAAATATATATACAGAGCACAGGAAAATGTCGAGGATAATTGGGGTGAAATAAAACAGCCACTATCACAAATTCTTGATCGAGGTATGTATTCACGAGTGGTCAGGCGGTAGCGCAGTTTGTTGAGGCACTATGGTACAAGCCGGACGGTGGCAGGTTAAAGTCCCGATGAGGTCATTTGATTTCAATTGACCTAATCCTTCCAGCCGCACTATAACCCTGGGGTCGACTCAATCTCTAACAGAAATGAGTACCAGAAATATTCTTGGAATATTCTTGGGGGTAAAGGGTGGCCGGCGCGTAGGGCTGACAACCTTGCCGCCATCTATGAGCCGATTACCTAGAATATGTGAGAACCTCAACGTCTCCACTGCCTGTTACAGGGATAGCTTTACTTTTACTTTTTTATATGTATTCACGAATACGATGTTTTGCGATTTAACTGTGCTTACATCCTGATGTAGTTGGTTGCTGTTATACGGACATGTATATCTATTGTTCTTACTGACATATTAGTGGCAGTCGTCGGGATTGAAACCATGATCCTTTGATGGTTAATCTTTTATGATAACCACTAAACCGTTGAATTACTTTCAGCTATTTATTTATTCACTTTCTTTTTCAACAGTCCAAAATCCAATTATAAAGCAAACAAAATTAAGAGAAAGAAACAAAACACACAAACAAAAGATCAACAAGGTAACTTATATCAGATGATAATAAAAATCGACCAGGCGATATTGGACAGGAATATCACACGCACTGGAATGACGAGAAACGCACAATTTCTTATGTAAATTGGAGACTTCAAAGCTCTCTTTTACCTGCACCCTGAAAGGGAGGCATTGGCACCTACTGGAGACTCAGCATAGCATTTACCTTGCCAATTACACCCAAAAATACTGAGAGACAATGTAGTTAAACTAATCTTGGCATTAAATACACATCTCTCTTCTTTTTGCATTGAATTAAACCTAAAGTTGCTTTTAATATTACAAAACTGTAATGAGAACTCGAATGTTAGTAATTAGGTGCCAGATTATGCTACAAGGAAATAGTTATCACAGAGTGACGTGGTCATTTTGTCATTTGACATTAACTTTCAATTATATGTGCACAGACTATATTTATAAATGATTTTATTAAGCTCTGAATATTAAACAATAAAAATAGACTGAAGGACATAAAAGACTTGTCAAAATGTCTGGCGCCGTTTAAAATTAAGGTACTAAACCTGAATAAACAATCATGTAAGCAGACGTTGCTTCGTGATCTAAAACTTTTTGCCGCTCCGTGTTGGTCTCCCGTGTTGCTATACTGCTGGCTCAAAGGGGGTGAAGTGGGTCTTGAAAATGGTAGCAACAGAAACGTTCAAGGTTGACACTAACAGTCGCTCGAGTGCAGGCATATGTCACTTCAAAGAAACATTCGCGTGCTATGAAAGTTCACAAATAAAAGATCGAACCCACAAAATAAAAGTCTTAAACTCTATTCTGTCGTATATTCTGTTTATAATAGCATAACTGTGTTATATCTGAGGCTTTCACTGCCGTAAGTATTACGGACAGAGTCTTCTGGCATCTGGTAAATAGGTACCAAAATTTCGGCGGAATTCATTGTCTCCATTCATGCATCACTGGTTCTACGGCACCTTATTGGGCCGTGGCCTCTTCCTCAGTTTCGCAATCTTCTTTACACAGTCGGTAGGACTCCTTGGACGAGTGATCAGCCCCTCTCAAGGCCGCTACCTACACACAAGACAACATAAACACAGAATAAATACATACACAGATATCAAACCTTGAATGGGATTCGAACTCGCGATCCAAAGGTTCCAGCTAGCGAAGAAATTTCATGCCTTAGACCGCGCGGCCACTATGATCTGCTTACTAGCAGAAATATAAGGGTTTCTACCCTGGATGTGGAGACAACAGAATCCTTCATAACACTGATAACTATTTACCAGACTGCACTGCGTCACATCCTATAAGACAGTAACGTTAAATACATATTTACTTTTAAGATGGCCGAAAGTCCCTGATTTTTTCCATCAGAGTAAATGTGAAGGTTTTCTTAATGAGGACCCTCTAATATGATCGTCAGAAATCGCAAAGACCAAATTAAACTGTAGCTAGGATTTATGATGAGGGAAGATGGGTATAATCTGTTAACAACCAAGCCTGCATTAAAGACATATGTATCTCAGAATGTACATGACCTATTGCCATACACAATTAGATGAATGTCAACAATTTAAAGAGGGAAATGTTCACATCTAACTGCGACCAAAAAAAGATAATCTTATTCCATAAAGAAATTTAGAAACCTGGCTGACCATACGAACTTATGATAAATTCTTGAACTTAAGTATCCTTTAGATGGAGACATTTCATCCAAAATTAACGTCTGAGAATTCTATATAATTCCGTATTTCTTCTTACGTCAGTCTTCTAAATACACTAACATAGGAAGACCCCCACATAAAGATTTGCATCGGTACTAGCAAAAGTAATGCTTTGACGCCGTAGCGTAGGTGGTTGAAGCACTAAGCTATAAGTCGGAAGTTCGAGGGTTCGATTCCCGATGAGGTAATTGGATTTTTCAATTTACCTAATCGTTCCTGCCACACTATGGCCCTTGGGTCGACTTAGCCTCTTGCAGAAATGAGTACCAGGAATCTTCCTGGGGGGGTAAAGGGTGACCGGTACGTAAGGCTGACAACCTTACCGCCATCTGTGAGCCGATTGTCTAGAAGATGTGGGAGCCTCGACATCTCACAACAGTATGGACCTTCATGGCCTGTTATAGTGAGAGCTTTAACTTTTTCAAGTTTACCTTTTAAGTGTGGCAGCGGAATGGTATGTGAGGGACAAACTGGAAGCAGCTGGGGCCTACTTGAAAGAGCTATGCCAAGCTATGGCTTGGACTTTATTTATTCCTAGTGGGGTGGGACTAAATCCTTTTTGTACTGTGGCCACTTCTGGCCTATTGTACCAGCCCCAGATGATAGGTGAGGGTGATTGTAGAGCAATTGGTGGAATGAAAATTGTCAGGGGAAACCGAATTACTCGGAGAAAACCTGCCTCTGCGCCACTTTGTCCACCACAAATCCCACTTGACCAAACCCGGGCCGCAGCGGTGGGAAGCCAACGACTAACCGCTTGAGCTATGGCGCGGCCTGGCTTGAACTTACTAAGGTCACTCATGAAAAAGTCATAAGAACAGACCGCCAATGCAACTCTCTCGAGATGAAAGCGCAGGGATTGTAATGAATCCTCATCGATATTCTGTGTTTCAAGATGTAATTAGATCAATAATGGGCTCGTCCATAATTCCGTAAGCGATATGTGCCGCTGTTTGAACTGTGTGATAAGATTTTGATTGGCTATTGACGCGATATTTTCTCCATAGTAGTCTGACGTAGAGATAATTCCTTCTTACACGAAGGTAGTAATACTTGTCGGTATCTTGTAAGAGGAAACCAGGAATCCTACAACACCTTCGCCACAGGATCTTCCCGTAGACGACAACACTCCCTCAAACAGCCGTCCCCCAACCCTTCTTCCTGTATATGCCATCCTGTGAAGTGTTGATCCTCCCTTTCCTCTGTTGCCCTAGCACGTTGTAGTTGGAGGGTCTGATAAGTTAAGCGCCTTTTGATAACTTTCGGTAGCGGAAAGTGTTGTACCAACGGACTAAAGAACGGAGAGCAGATTTAACACCGAAAACGAGAATCTGCCATCTTATTTTAAATGAATCACGTGTTTGACATTTCACGCTCCTTATGAGACATACGCTTCTGTTGGATATGAAGTTCTCAATGCGATTGTTATGAAGAAAGCGGTCTTCTGGGTTGTGACACCTTGCACTCAGGAGGCAACTATACTTAGGAGAGAACCCGACGTTTCGGAAGAGCATACGCCAATAGTAAGCCAAGCAAGAAATCAGAAGATTTCAGCTTGTTCCTTGCTTCGTTTATTCTTCGATCCGGAACAGGGTGACAGTAGGTTCCACCGAAACGTCAGACTCTACGAACTACACGGCGTTATGAACCAGCAGAACATACCAATCGTGTTACCGAACGTATGAATCTGGGATTCTTTTTCGATAGCGTAATCTTGTGTTATGTGAAATGTTATTTCAAGCAGTTAATGCAGTTTGTTGAAAAGAAGTCAAAATAAAATGTGGTTTAAAAATAAAGTGGTTGCAATAATATACCATAACTAACTAACTTCATGGAGCTCAACCTTTCTTGAGAAGCCGTCGGTTGTACAGCTACTCAAGAACATCCCAACGTTTTATGGAATCCGAAGGTTAATTACCTTGTTCACAAGTGTCCTTCACTGGTCCGTATACTGAACCAGATCAATTTCATATCATCCAAACGTATTCCTCTAAATTCCATTTTAATATTATCCACTCACCTAGGTCTTGTTCTTCCTAATGGCCTCTGTCCCACTAGTCAGTAATATACTGTAAAAGAAATAATTAACCGAGAAGTTCACAGCAAAACATCATAAAGTCTGCTTTCTTCCTGCATAGATTTCTAGCCCTGCAGCTCTGTCAAGCTCCGGCAGTGATACTCTTATTATTGTTTTAGTTCATTTTTGTGAAGGTCTTTCTTACTTAAGTATAGATTCTACCAGCTTAAATTTGTCGGACATAACTCAAAGTTTCACATCGTCGCTACATTCATAATTGTTGCCTTAAAAACAATAATTCATAAGAAAATGTAGGATTTATTTTCCATTTCTGTACTAGAATGAAAGGATCAATTTATCGTGTTCGAACCAAGAGTTAAATAAAATCTTCCCATGACAGACATATTGTTATTTCAGGCCAAAGGAGATTAATATATAAATAAAAGTTTAGTATTTTTTGAAGACCAAAAATTATCACTAGTTTGCGCGTCCATCATGTTGTTATTAATGACTGTAGGAATTTAAAATTATAGGTTGGAGTGGTCTCCAGAGGCATAACTTTCATACATCGTTCCGTGCAAGTCGGCAAACTGAGTCAAAAATTGAAATATGGGAATAAATATAACATGCAGATCTTTGCATGAGGAAGGAAAGCAGGATAACAACCAAATCCAACAAATTTCAATAATTACCTACACATAATTTTCTGTAATTTGACAACTCTAAAATTGTTGCTACAACAGCCGTTACGTTTGTTCGGCGGAAGACACGGTTCTACAATAATGATACCAACTTGTCACTGGTAGCACAGCAAGCACTCTTTATAATTTTTCATTATGAATTTTTCTTCCTTAATGTAAATTGAAATATTTTTTCCTTAAACATACCTATTTGTGTAACGTTGAATTGTTTGTCTCAAGTTTATCTTGTAGACGATGAAACAAAAAATGTTTAATCATATGTCCCTTCTGAGCTTGCAAGTTTCGATTGTCTTTCTGCATACAAGAAGAATGTTGACCCAGTCTACTGAGAAGAATACTTGGACCCAAAAGAGGTGGAACAGCAGGAGGTTGGGAAGGATCGCATAATGCGCTCCTCTGCAGTCTTCACCAAGTATCAACATTCAAATCAAGGGTGATGGACGGATGGAAGATGAAAGGGCATATAAAATTTAGTTGTATTAACTGAAGGGAAGAAACTGCCTGAAAGATCTAGAGGGTCATGGAGAGGATACTATTAAAATGAATTTTCGAGGAAGGCAAGCATGTGAAGTTATGAACCGGATTCATTTGGCCCAAATCAGCGGCGGTCTCTTGTAACCAGGCTCATATGGAGGCGGGCAGCAGGGTCATTTGGCCCAAGCTTCTGGCGTAAAGGACCTCTAAGTATAATCTTACTTAAGTTAAAATGTAAAATGTGTAAACAAGAATGTTGGAATTAATTTTAATTAAAATATTGACTTATATTCTTTGGCTTCCTGTTGACATTCGGGTGAATGAAGGCCTCTTTTTTGTCTTAGTATTTATTAAATATTATGGCATGAAGGTTAGAAACCAGAATTGTGGAACCAGCAGATACGGCTGTTGCTAGGGAACGGCTCTGTAAAAGTCACGTCACAGCTGGTTACGAAGGCTACAGAGGCAATGCAACAGTAGAGGAACTGTGTTGGTATTGGACAATGAGAAACCATGCATAGGAAATATAAGAGGCTTAAATTTGGTAGCTGTCAGGCCTACGAGCTTTCAGTTTCAGAGTAGTTAAACAAGTTAAGGCACAACCTGCTGCAGAAGCCTGCATTGACACAGAAACGTCTTTATAAATGTTACTTAGCATAGTGCATTGACAACGGGTGCACAGATTCGACAGTGACCTGGACGCCGTGACAGCGCGGATATACTCGTGCTGAAATTACCGTGCAACAAACCTAGCGCCTACTTAGAAAGATCGACCCCTCTCTCATCGAAGAGGATTCCCCATTTCTAAATACGTACATGTCCAGGAGAGAACAAAATTCTTGGTCATGAATCTCGAGGAGACTGAAGTCAGGATTGACTGTGCTGGCGAAGACCAACAGAAAACTAACCGACCTACTGACT
The DNA here is from genome assembly GCF_002891405.2 of Cryptotermes secundus. Taxonomy (NCBI): domain Eukaryota; kingdom Metazoa; phylum Arthropoda; class Insecta; order Blattodea; family Kalotermitidae; genus Cryptotermes; species Cryptotermes secundus. The sequence continues at coordinate 946,104 of NW_019718619.1, read as the reverse complement.
ATGAATTAGTGAGAGAGCCAGCAGAGTCACTCCCCAATAAAAGGGGAGTGATCAGCAATAGTCAGACCTCACCTCTCATACAAGAGGAGGTACCATTTCGAAACACGTAAAAGCCCGAAAAAAATAAATATGTCATAGGTTCCGACGCTGCCCGAAACCAAGAACGACTGTGCTGGCTAAGGCCAGTCGCAATTTTCTGTACTCGACTTGTACTCAGTCTCAGAAAGTCATGGGCAGAGCAATGCAGTCTTCAGTAGGCGGTTAGGGAACGCACTTCTTGACCCATAAGAGCGTGAGTAATAATCCTGGTTAGAGGACCGTGACCAGGCAACGACTAGTGGACGCTGAAACAAGCTGAGAAGACTGGTGTGGGTTATACTGATTTAAGCAGTATTATACGAGCAGTTACTTTTAATTCCGAGCTGTCAGTGTGTAGTAAATTCCATTACAAATCCATATCCCGTCTATAGTCTCTGAGGCCCTGCTTTTAACTGCATATATACAGCTTTACTTCCGAAAATGTCTTGAAATTTGTGACACTGAGTTAGTGATTATTTTGAAGCTCACTGTGTTGGCGTAGTAAACAATACTGGGAAGTAATGTAATTTTCGTTGAATATAAAATATACCCAGCAGTAAACTGTATTTTTGTGATACGTCTTTATGTTACCATTCGATCTCTTCAGTTTAACTCATTAACACACAATACTTCTGATTCTTCTCTGAATTTTGTCTCGACGCCTCCAGAACTAATATGGGTACAAGTCTCCTGTATTGCTTTAGAAATATACGGAACATGCAAGACGAAGAAACACGATTAAACAAGGAACAAAGAGTACTGAGAAGGACGAGGTGGTGGAAGATGATAGGACATAGAAAAGAATAAGTAAGAAAGGGATTACTGTTTGAAGCTATCTCTAACTTGCAACGGATTTACTAACCACGAATCCTTTAAATTGGATGCCCACTTTCTGTTACAAGTCCAGACAGAGGGAACTAAGGAAGCTTCTTGCACTCTTAAGGGGCCGCTGCTGATTGAACGGAGAAAATTCTTGGAGGTTTCAAGTCTGTAAATCCTAGTTTTAAAGGCAGTTAGTTTTCTTGTTCCTTCCTCTCCTGCTTTCGGAGGCTTTCATCTATCTCTCTGTTGTCCCCTATCTGGCATGATACTAAATTGGGTTCTGTTCATGTCAACATCCCTAACGATATACGTGGAAGCTGGTAAGTTAGTTTTTTATGCAGTCGGTGACTATAAGGTCTATATGTATATTTGAGAATAACTCCTAACCTGTTTAATCTTTTTGAGCTATCATAAGAAATTCTCTTTTTCTGTCTATCAGTTATATAGTCACCCGTCTGTGAGAACACTTCTCTTCAATTTATTGCTTGAGGAAAGGCAAGAGGAACATCGACCTTTCAAAATGGCCTAACTTAGGGACGTCCATATTTTTAAGTGTTTATATAATAGCCAAAATGAACAGTCAATAAATTATCTTACAGAGTAGTAAAGAAATTGGTTCTTAAGTAAATATAGAGATTAAACATAGATCTACTGACTATTCCAATAAATAAGCATCTGCAAGGGAACCTTCGGAAAGGTCCAGCTTAAATGCTTGTTAGGTGATTATGTAATAGCCGTTACGAATAACCAACAAGTCATTTGTAGTGAAATATTCCTTTAATTCTTTAATTAATTTACGATGTTTTTCCAACTGCGTTTGTTACGTAACGTCCAATGATAGAATTATTTGTAAATCATCTAAAATGAAGGTGATTGTGGCTTATTCTATGACACTAGCACAGAAATCGTATTAAGCAACCAAAGAAAACCACAAATATATAAACCGGTTTCAAGTCGGGACCTCAAAAACGCGAGTTAGAAGTGTCAGTCGCTCGACTGCAATCTACAAATCTTTCCTTGAAGAAAAAAAGTAATTGCGCGTGTCTGCAAAAAGTGCATAGAAATATGGCCCGGCGTCATAGCAATGAAGTAAGTTAGCAATTTATAAAATTATATAACGCGAAACCTCATTATATACAGAATCACCTAGCAATGTTACTGAAGTTCCATTTCACAGAAAAAGAAACACAGATGGGAGATATAAAAATGAGTACAGAATTTTAGAGGAGAAACTCTCCAAAAGCAGGCATTCAAGCAGTAAGGAAGGATAACATTAAGAAGGATCTTATGATATGTTATAACTAAGGGAGGTAGACTGAAGTGGATCAGGGTCGTGTCTAATGACTAAATTTTGTATTACGATGTTGAACCTACTGGTTACGCTATGGTAGAAAGTAAAGTTGTCCTTGTGCTTAACTAATTAAGCATTACGCCATGAAGACGTATGGGAGAGTGGATGTATAAATCCAAATTTTCTTGACCTTGGAACTAGTTGAAGGTGAGTTGGAGCTTCACCCCCCTGCCACTTTACCCACGGGGAAAGATCCCCGGTACCCAATTGGATACGAGGCTGGGTGAGCCCCAGATTCGGTCTGGACGACGTGGAGAAGACCTACCGGGACTCGAACTCCGACCCCGCGATCGTCCAGCCTGTATCCAGCCGCTATACCGACTAAGCTATCCCGGCTCCTACTGGTTACACTAGGAATTTTTATTGGAAATTTATGTTTTTACACAATCTCACAATGTACATTATTTCTGCAAATAGGAAATAATGTTAACTACTATATTATACTGCATAAATATGTAGCATGTGGCATGAAATGACAGTCTCACTAACAATAGTACTCGATCATTTTAAGTTTTATTTTCTGTCTTTCACGATACTGAAAACTGTTTAAGTTATTACATTCATACATGCCACAGGATTTATATAATACACAATTTGGTAGATGAATTTGTTCCTAGAAAATTTCTACATCTCATAATTTTAGAAATAACGGCTACTTTATTGTATTGTAAAGTGGATGGCCAGAGTGTTGCTAGGTAACGGCCCGGTAGAGACACGAGATACACGCTCGCAACAGAGGAAAAACGGGGTTATGCAACCCGCTTCTAAGTAACGGATCAGTGAAGAGACTTCCGCAAGTCTCAAATCTGAGGCAGTAAAGTATGGTCGCGAGTGCCAAAAACTCGGACCCGAGAAAGACTGCGCTGGTAAAAACCAGCAGCATATACAAAATACATACCTGTCCTCTCGTCAGAGTCGGTGCTCCCCCCCCCAAAAAAAGACCGTAAATATCAAATAATAATAAATATTTGGTCATGAGCGCCAGATTTGGCTCGACACCAAGACATACTGACTGACCGACCGTCAGTCGCAATGTGACTTTGACTTGTTAAGTCAGTGGCCCGTGTGGAGGCGGGGTCGAATATCTCCACCGTGACCCTGCAAGTCATAGGAGGCGACGAAAAGGAAAGTGAAATCTGAAACAGGAAAATATAGTCGCGAGTTCCAAGGGAATCGGACCCAAGAAAGACTGCAAAAGACAGACCTTCCACTCGTCAGAGAGGGCACCCCACAATAACAAGACGGTAACTGTCAAGAAGTAATAAATATCTGGTCCTGAACCCCAGATGATGCTCGTCCAAGGCTGACTGACTAACCGTTAGTCGCAATGTGACTTTGGCTTTGACTTTGGCTTTGGTTAAGTCAGTGTGGAGAGTCCAGGAGAGCTCATTGCAGTTGACAGAGTAGTGCAGAGAGCTCACGAGTGAAGTGAATAGGACTGACGTGAGTGTTGTAATTATAGAGATATTGAAAGTGTTACAATTATTTGTTTCTACAACACATGAAGATCAAATAAACCTATTCGCCAATCAAAACCCGCGTCTTACTAGTATTCACTTAAATACGTGATAGTATGATCTGAAAGTTTCTCGTTATCTAAAAGTTATATATTCTTCTCTAGCTATCAGGCATTTCAGTTAGTTACAACTGAAAAACTTTTCAAGGACACCAGACCCTGATGGGGACAGAGATGGTTCCTGAAACGTCAGTAATGTGTAATCAACCGACTTTAGATTTCATACCCAATTGTATATTATTAATATTATATGTATATTAACGTTCAGAGGTATATTTTAATAGTAACTTCCAACTGTATTGATGTAAAAGTATTCCTCTGAAAATGGTCTCTGAAGACCGAAATATGTAGGGGCATAAATAATTGAAACAAGGAAAATCTTCACTAGTCATACTAGAAGGAACTATTCAACTTTTCATGATATTTATATACAGTACTTCAAATAACTTCAAAATTAAAATATTAATATCAGTATGGTAGAGGCTGTTACTCTGTATCATTTAGAATCGTCGAAATCCGAAAATTGAAGTCAAGGAAGAGAAGGGATACAGTCATCAAGTTCCTACACAACTCCATGGCATTTATATTCGAATGTCATATCGCAAGTAATTCCGTAAATTTTCTTATACAGTTTTTTCTAAAAACCTGTAAAATGAATTTAAATGGTCAAATGTGGCCAGAGTTAACACCTACTTATATAGCTATTCTTGCAAAATAAACTGGCGGCAAATACTAAGGCATCCGGATTGGGCCGCTTCACGCCTTTGGAGTTGGACATGTTGCCGAAATCATTTGAGCTACACATGAAGTTAATTAGCCTTGCCTTGCTGACTAATGTATCGAGGTGAAAGAAACTATATGACGCTTTATTTTAATCGCCCTACAGGGATTGTATTTGTTCGTAAGCGCATGCGTAGAAGCTCATATGGAATCATAATCTTTGTTTGCAGATGAATGAGCAGAATTACATATGGAATCTTAATGTATGTAAGAGCATGTGCAGAAGGTCACGTGGTATATTTCTGTTTTATACGCATGTGCAGAAATGTGTGTGCTCGTAAGCGAATTCGTAGAATGATACGTATATTGGCCTTCTTGTAGTGCACTCAATCTCACATGTCACTTCACTACATGTTTCGGCCTCACTGTGCCATCTTCAGGTGTGTTATTTACGTCAAGCTATTGTATTGCTCGCCATCATGTGTCGTTTATAAAATTATCTAAAATGCACACTCTTCACTAACTATAATAAAATTTATATGTATCAAATTTTTTAATATCCATCATCTTACACGTCTTAACTCAAACCCTCGTACTACGTCATTCTTCCATTATGGGAGTCGTTCTTCCTATATTTTGTGTATATTGTGTCTTGTGATATTTTGATACCGGCCAGAGCCGGTCTTGGCTACTTGGAGAAGAGAAAATTCTTTATCCTACCGGGACTCGAATTCCGATTCCTCGGTCGTCCATCCCGTAATCAGTTATACCGACTAGGCAATGATGTTTTAAACGCAATTTAATTCCTTCTAGCTGTCTTATAAGTGCTCTTGTACTATTTACATTCGCCTTAGTAACCGACGACACGTGGCGTTGCGAAACATTACTCAATCGCATCAACATAGCACTTAGTAGAACACTCACTAATTAGGTTATAAAAATAAAGTTCCTTGTCGCATTAGTATTATTATCTATTTACGCCCTCCAGTTGCTATGTATGGCCATAATAAATGTAGTATTACCCCTGTACTTAATTATATAATTAAGAACCATATCATAAAGAGACTTTTGGAGTGGAGGTATGATTCCACCATTTTTAACTCCGGCATTACATGGATGAGATTTGTCAAGTTCACGATCCGGGCGCTTTACACCTGAGGATAGATCCTACACTGTCCAATGGATAGGTGGCTGTGTGAGCCCCAGAGCAGGTCTAAACACTATAGAGAGGCGAAAGTTTCTTTCCTTTCCGGGAATAGAACCCCAGTCCTCCAGCTTGTAGCCTAGTCCATATGTCGACTGAACTATCGTAGCTGACAAAAGGAAACAATGAACACCTGTAGTCCGTTCCATTACATGATCTTAAGTTCAATACACACCACAGAAAGATTAAATAACTGCACTTCCTTAATACTGACTTCCATAAATAATTATATTGTTGTTTACTTTAAGATAGTCCAAGCATTTAGACTCTACAGCATCAAATGTTACAGTGATTTTTCACTACTGAATCAAGAAGGACACGGTAGGAAGTAGTGATAGCCTAATTGAGATCTCTCCTGCTGGAGGGACTGAGGAAAACTACCAAGGACCTCAGTCAGGGCAGCCAGTGTCGCAACCGATATTGATATAGAGAACTTACCGTTACACTAACCTGCTCATCAAATAAATATATTCGTGACATTACGATACAAGCCATATAAAATATGAGACGATAATGCATGATCAGATGTGTCGGCCTATATTTCATCAGGATCAGTACCAAACTAAAATCCATCTCCCATCTCCTCCTCCTTGACTTGATCATTGTAAATTATACTTGGAGTAGAATACAAGTTATGAAGCTCTTCATTATGCAGTAGTCAAACTATATTTTCAGGGGCACGCGGTAACGTAGTTGGTTGAGGTATTATGCTACAAGCCAGAAGGTCATGGGTTCAAGTCCCGATGTGGTAATTGGATTTTTTCAATTGACCTAATCCTTTCAACCGCACTATGGTCCTGGGGTCGATCCAGCCTCTAACAGAAATGAATACCAGGAATCTTCCTATGGGGTAAAGGGCGGCGGGAGCGTAAAGCTTAGAACCTTCCCGCCATCTTTGAGCAGATTTTCTAAATAATGTGGGACCTTCAACGTCTCACAACCCTTTGGGCCTCCGAGGCCTGATACAGGGATAGCTATTTTTTTTTTTTTTGCAGCACTGGCGGCCTACATTTCCGAAGAGCTTACAGGATTCTTCAAGGATAAAATGCCTCTGAAACATTCGCAATATTTTATAAGTTCACACTTTTGTTTTGTTGCACGATGCTATGATATACCCAGAGGAAATTTCAGTGCAAACAGCAGTATTTTATTTACTCTCAGGTGTCAAGAATAATTGATTACTTAAAAATTTGACTATAACATCTCATGATATAAAAAACCTGTCTTCGCAATAAGTAATTAGTAAGAAATAAGAAAGGTAAAGTATATGTGCTTAATTAAACACCACGTGCAAGGGAGTGGAGATGCAGCCCCATGCTTACTTAACCTCGATTCTAGGTGGAGATGAGTGGTCGGCTTCAAACGGCGGTCACTTTTCACTAGGAAAACGAGCCCCTTCTATCGACTGGGTGGGCCACAGAGTCGGTCTGGACATTATGGCGAAGAGATAAATTTATTCCCCACTCTGGTAATCGAACCACGTTTCTTAATTATAAATACGTACTATTATTAAAAGAATTAATGAGATAGCTAATATTACGGAGAACTACGACAGTTTACTTCTCAAAATTCCTTCCCGCCGCAGAATCCGTACCTCGTAGGGTTATGTCTTATAGCACGGATTCCCTGGCGTCTGAATTATCTATTTCTGTTCACTACAACCGAGCGGTTTTAGCCCTGTAGAGTAACAGCTAAACAAATCAATACGCACACCCCTCCTCACCCTCACCCCCTTCTCTACATAACGTAACCCCCCTGTGCATAAGAGAGAAAAGCCTTTTAAACAAATGATGTGCCTTTCTCCATAATGAGCTGGTCTCAATTTAGTTTGCCCGCTGAGATAGCATAGAGCTACGTGTTTCAATTTGGTGGGCTGGAAACACAGGGATGAGTTGCTATTTTTAGCATTACTCTTTGCATTAGGGGTTATTCTGAAACAAATATAATCAATTTTAAGTGCATCCAAGCGAAAACATATTTGTAAGTATTAATAAGCAGTTCTGGGAACAACTAATCGCCTACTTTCTTTCATAAGACATGAACGGCACAGAAACAACAATTTGGTTGGAGTCACTGACAAGCAGATAACAAGATAATCTCATAACCGTCTGAACAAAAATTAAGGGACATACACACACATACAGCAATTTAATCTCATAAGCCTCATAACCCTAAAACATTATGGGACACAGACAAGGAAGGATGCACAGACAGAAAAAAAAGACAGATACACAGACAGAGAGAAAGGTGATCTCACAAGTCACCTTAATTTTTTAAGTAAGGAAAGTAGGCTAAGAATCAAGTATATTACTTAGTCTATATAATGAAAAACTTCGGAAAAAATTCGATCTTTATATGGAACTCAATTCTTCGGTGCTATATCTAGGAACATGCTGAAGGTCTCAGACACATGATGGAATCCTTGAACATGTGGGTACATGTCAATAAAGATGATGTCCGTTATTCTAAAAACTAAAAAATTCTGCGAAAAAGGGGACCAAAATTCACCAAAGTTTATTTCCGCACTAGGCATTTCTCCTGTTTACGCCAAACATATTTTACAAAAAATTTCTCTTTTACAGAAAAAGATATATAGATTGAGAATAACTACCCAGCTCATAATGTGGATTGTACTTTATTAATTTCAATTTAATTTCATACATCTAAGTCATACACTTAAGATCACATGAGCTTCTGAAAAATAAAAATGTACCGAAACTCAATGATTCCATACTTGTTTTTTTTTTTAAGTTTTTAAAAGTGTATATACATAGCATACAAGTTATAACTCAGTTTCTCTGTATTTTAAGCCAATTAAATTAAAATACAGAAACGTGTAAACACTGGCCCACTACGAATTACACATAGACTACATTTTGGTCAGCCCTCCTGTGTACATATAACTTCGTATCATGGTAGCCCGATTCGAGCACCCGCGAGGGATTTAATCATGCCAACGTTTTAATAAGCCGCATGTTCTGACTGGGACATTATATGAATATTTCCATTGGTATCCGATAGAATTTAATATATGGGACTGGATATATTTTGGAAGCCTGTCCTAGCAGAGGGCTCAAAGTGACGTGCGATTTCAGGCAAAGTGCAGAATTTAGCCATGATGTCATCTAGCTCTCGGTAAAAGTGCTGTATCGTGTCAAAGCTTCAAAGTTAGATGACGTATTCTAAAAAAAACCTCCAGACGGAGTATTAATTAAAAAAACATGGCACACCAGACTAGAGTTGGAGACTAGATGAGGCCGCGCTACTGTATGAAGCCTCAACTCCCTTCCATTACCATATCATGTCAATAAATCAAAAAGTTAATGCAACTACAGAAGCTGTTACAAAGGGGTCAACTTTGATGCGTGAGAGGGCCTGGCAGTCGTATGGAACTCATATTATCTTATAGTCCTGTGCAGTAATTATTGCTTTGATTGGTTTAGTTAATCTTCACAGGTAGATGCCACGCGAGGAAGATCGTATAAGGACACCTTGCATTAAAACAAAAGTGGAATCGGTACCTTATAATAACACCAGAGTAGCGTTTAACGCTGCACTCTTGACACCGAGACCAATTTGATGATAGATGCAATATTTGATTACATAGTGTCTTATAAAGAAAGGCAAACACGCGACGGGAAAAGAAATTAAGAAAGAAAATATCGACTTGGCCGAGTACTTTGAAAGATAGGCGAATGTCATAAAAGTCCATCTCAATAATAAAGAATGACCTGTGTTGCGTAGTGCGTAACCTGTGGCACACCTCTCTATTGCAGCCAGTGAATCGTTGCTTTAGCTCTGAGTACCTACTGCAATAAGATAATTATTTTCAATTTAATATATTGCGACATGACGCCTGACAGCAAGAATAGTTCCTTGCTAAGCAACGGTTTGGTAAATATATCCCCGCGGAAGCGAACTTTCGGAGCAATAGAAGAGCGGCCTTTCCTGTGAACCCGCTCGCGTTCGTTGCTAGGCAACGGCGCGGTAAACGTGTCTCTTTAGCAGTTAATCAACATGCAACAATAGAGGAAGAGGGGTTTTCTGTGGGAGTTGCTCCAAGGCTATATGACGAGGATCTAAAGCAGTTACAATTAAAATTGAGTTGAGTTCCGAAGTTGGCAGTTGACAGAATAATTGAGAGGAAATGGCAAGAAAGGAATTAGACTGTGTAAAGAAGACTTCATAGTGTGCTACAGTCACAGTGAGACTTACGAATCCGTTGACAGGATACGACTGGTGAAGATAGAGAATACTAGAATGTTGTAATAGTGAACTGTAGAGTATGGAAATAGCGATAACGCTATAATTAATTGTAGTTATGAGATGATTGTATATTGGGTCAATAAAAACAATCATCCAATTCAAAGGACGTCTATAAGTCACGCACACCTCATTGCTCTTGACAGTATTATGTTCTATCTTTCAACAGGGGTGAGAGCGGGAGACGGCCTTATTCCTATTTGGATGAAAATTTTAGCAAACAAATGTTTCAACATGTCCTTCTTGTATTACTATGAGCACATAGAACATTACGTACTCAGAAAAAAGTAAAAAAAAAATCATTATCTGATGAGAGTTGCAAGCATCTGACTGCGCAACTTGTTTCAGTGCTTTATTAATGTTAATGAAGGAAGAAGTTATTACGTTATTCGAAATTAATTTTCTTGTAAAACCAAAGAAGCCTGTGTTTTTAAAGACTATATCGGAACTGTGCCAAAAAGGCTGTTTTATGAGAGTGTTTTTTGGGGACAAACTATTTTGATCCTTTCAGTAGAGGTTGGCTTACAATTAGAAAGTCCGGCTAAATTCAGTTAGATCCGAGTATGTTTCCCAAACTATTTTTCCGAGCGTCAATTCAGAGAAATAAAGTGAAATATGAAATTCTGTATACATGAAAATACTTATCTAAAATTGTTAATATAGTGTAATATTATATACTATTACATTTTTACATATGTGGACTTGTGTTATATGTTATATTGACGAGTAGTTAACAAAGGGAATATTTCATAGAAGTCCTGAATATAATTACGTAAATCGGCGTTTAATTGCATAACGTGATATTATATAGGGCCAAATTCCTTTTGAATATTTAATTAATTGGTTACTTTCTCAAAACACACTGTGTTTATATGGGAATTTTATTTAATAACCCGAGATCGGTGAGGTGAAAGACCACATGGACCACATAAGGCCCAAGAGAACTGTGTGATATAAAGACAAATGATATCGAGATTTCTAAGTTCAGGGAAATAGCGCTGTGCAGTCCGTTGAAAGCTTTCAACTGACTGGATAGAATTATATTGTCGGTCACGGTAGCCGAGCGGTCTAATGCATGTACTGTCTTCGCTAGCTCGGAAGCTGGAATAGTGGGTTCGAATCCCACACAAGTCATGGGAGTTTGGTGTGTGTATCCGTTTATTCTGTGTTTGTGTTGTCCTGTGTTTAGGTAGAGACCTTGCGACGAATTGATCACCCGTCCAATGAGTCATACCGTCTGTAGAAATTATCATGAAACTGAGAGATCAGCCCTATGCTCGAAAGAGAGAGCAAGAGTAGAGAAAAAATTACATTATATCACAGTAGATATATCTCTTCATAATCACAAGTATCAGAAACTCAGATCCTACAAATGAATTCCAGATTAACAAACTGTAACGCGAAAAGTACATCTTTTTGATTCCTAAAGCCATGTAGTTCGCAGAGGGCCCGATGTTTCGGAGGAATATTCTACCTCCATCTTCCGTGTCGAAGAGTAAGCCATGAAAGAAATTAGCCGAAGTAACAAGATTGCTAAGGCCTTGATAAGTTGGAGGTAGAATTGCGTGCTGTCGGTGGGCATCCGGATCAGCAGAGGGGTGACGAGGCTCTGTGACTTCTTGTGTACTAACTTCTGTTACTGCTCAGAGAAATTTGTGACACACAAATCTCCAGATCACAATGGTTTTCATGGAGAAATAAAATCATTACTTTACACAACAGACTTCTTGCACTGTATTGAAATAATACTGTATCCAATACAAACCACTCCGTCCAATGTGACATAGTGTATTTGTAATTGTTAGTGTGACGGACCAGAATGAAACAAATCAAATTTAATACTGTATATTCAGTTACTGGTCGAAGTAAAGGTTCACGGTTTATAGTCAATTGAAGATTACAGCAAAAATTCTCCTCAGTTTAAGAGTAACCATAAACTACAAACTCCGTGGTTTTAGCCCGCAAGCGAACTGTATTGACAGAGCGACCGCCGCTTGTCGGCGAAGTAAGTGCCTAAAGGATAGAGGGTATCGCGTGGCCAACGCAACGGATCCCCACGGCCGTTAATTTCGATTCTCTAGACCGGAGCCGTTTTATCCTTCAAATAGCTCTTCAGTTATCCTCTCGAGGCTGAGTGGACCCCATTCCAGACCCACTACTTCTCAGAAAGTCTGGTAGCGCTGGGAAGCGAACCCGGACCTCTGGATCTGTAGCCAGGAACTGTGACCACTAGACCAGAGAAACGGTCGATAGTAAACACATAATCGGCTAAAGAGTTATCCATTCACAGGATTAAGCGTGTTCTGATTAATCAAACATAAAATTGCGAGAGAAGTTCATGGGATTTGAGGTTTTCACGACAATGAAAATTTACATTATGTAGCGTGGGTCATTACATCGCGTAGTCTGGGAGGTTGTTATCAACATTTCGAAGGATCATATTACCTCCATGCTCAGGGCAGAAGTGGTATATCGTGTTTATGAGACAGTACTATACTCCGAAATTTAGTAATCGCATATCACACTGAACGGTGCCATGACCCATATATGCATGAGATACGCTGACTGTAGTGCACTTAAATTCTTTTGCTGAATACAAGTATAAATAATAAAATGTTGCATACGTCTTTTATGTTTACACTCTTTCATGAGAACGAATTTCTGTCTCAAGGTAAATACAGATATAGCAGAACGAAATAGTCATTTGTGCCAGTTTAAACACAAATACTTGCCAAAGGTGTTTCGGCAATATTTCGACAACCGTTTCGTGTTTTTCTTCTTTGTCTGTAACTTCCACCTCTCCTCTTCCAAATTATAACAACGCTGTATTTGTAAGAATTGGGGGTTTTCACGGCGGTGACTATGAATAATCCACGAGCGGATTTTTCTACCCTGAAGATGGAGGAGATACGTTCCTCTGAAACGTCGGTTCACACAAAGTCTATATGACACCACATCCCAAAGATGACATTCATCAACGTTATATTTTTTCAACAATGTATTACAATAACAACTTGGTCTTAATCGAAGTATTTCAACAGTACATTAACTTCGGTTCTGGGAGAAATTAAGAACAGTAACAAGGATTACAGCTGAGGTATTTTTCTCTTCTCCACAATTTCCAGACCGGCTCTAGGTCCTACCCTGTCTCCTATCAAGTGGGAAATAGGGAAATTTCTCTGGGGTTAAAGCGGCTGGGCCGTAAAGCTAATCTATCCTATCTAGTGCTGAGGTCAAGAACGCTGGAGCTATACCTACACTCTCCCTTATGTCTCAATAGCACTGTATTTAGTTAATTAAGCATAGGGATAACTTTGCATTTTATGAGGATTATATAGGATTTGAGGTTCTCAGAGAGGTTGTTATGAAGATTTACATGCTCTGGGATATAGCGCTGTTAGTCCACTGAAAGTCAACGGACTACACGTCGTTTTATACCAGAAGACAGGACTATTCATAAATAAAGGCTGCTCTTTTATAAATATGGAAACGTTTCAGTTTTGCAGATACGAATGTTGCTTTCTGTATCAAACATAAATATAGTGACAAGAATCTCGTTAATGTTTTCATATTATCTTGTCCGCCCGTTATGGAATAGGCACTTTTCTTTGAATAAGAATTACCAGTAAATCTTGAACAATGATTTTGAAGATATTTGATAGGACTCCCGACTGCAAACAGAGAACTGCTGAAAGACATCCAGCCTCGAGCAAGATTTGAACACTTAATCCCAGGGTACGGGAGATCAGTGACTATATACATGGGAACACTAACATCATGGTCATAAAAAAACTTATATCAAAATTATATCGTATATAAGTACCTTTATATTAAATATTCATGAAATGGTGAACATACTGTAACATCATGGAAATCACTAACTATTTAAGAAAGTTATACTGTGGGAAAGTGTTAAATGTTGTGAAAATAAACAGGCCTACGTTTGAACTTCTCCCCCATGTTTGTAATATCCAATTACTAATATACTCGTAACAATATTCTTCATAGGCTGAGGTCAGTAAATTATGAATAGCAGTTTCGCTTCAAAAAGAAACATATTTACATTTAGTGTCTCCTCGAAAATAACTGAAATTCCGAGTCAATTCCAAGAAATAAGGGAATCAATAACAGGCACAAATTTCGACATAAATATTCGTAAATATTTACTGCCTTGCCACAAGAGTTTATCTATCTATCTATCTATCTATCTATCTATCTATCTATCTATCTATCTA
>NW_019718619.1:931678-931856 GCF_002891405.2 Cryptotermes secundus | reverse complement strand
TCTATCTATCTAATCTATCTATCTATCTATCTATCTATCTATCTATCTATCTATCTGTCTGTCTGTCTGTCTGTCTGTCTTACTGTATGTCTGTCTTGACGCTGATCATTCTGAGCCCTTATTTATTTTGATGATTATAGATGACCATGAAATTTATTTCTAATTAATTCTCGGTAAT
>NW_019718619.1:845805-931455 GCF_002891405.2 Cryptotermes secundus | reverse complement strand
CGGAAGATGTGATGAAAATGTATATGTCAACACCGTCTTTCGAATTCCCGGCGTGGGGGTGCAAGCCATTCCACAAAAAAGGAGACTTTCACAATATTCCGAACTGAACGGACGTGGCCCTTGCACGCTCCGAGACATAGCTTGCCGATAGTGTAACGCTGTAACTTAAAGCTAAGAATACCTTATTTTAACAGTGTGGTGAGTTAGCAGGTGAACAAATGTCAATTGGCTCAACTCTCAGAATAACGCTTTCTTCGGCATCGCTACCCTGAGACTCATGCAAACCGACCCAGCTAGTTTCCCGTACCTATACCGATCTTCCTTAGTTTGATCTGTGAGGACAACTTCCAGTAGCCATCATACACTGTCCTAAGGTAGAAACAGGTGTAGCAGGGATAGCACCATTCCGACTGCGCTGATACAAGTAAAGGCAGGTTGGAAAAGAGCGGTGTTAGTCTGTCTGTCTGTCTGATCATCCGTCCGTCCCTCCATTTATCTATTTATGTTCCTGTTGCTCCGACTTGGCGCACAGGGCATCAGTGAATCACTTAGTTTCACTTCAGACCCTTAAGTTAAGACAGTCGGTAAGACTCCTTGAATGTAGGATCAGCCCGCCGCAAGGTCACTACTTACACAGAACAACACAACTTTGAATAAACGCAGACAAATATACATGCCTTCAGTGGGATTCGATTCCACGATCTCAAGTGTTGGGGGGGGGACGAAGACAGTTCATGCCTTAGTTTGCGCGGCCACTGTGATCGGCCCAGCAGAGACAGCAGATCTGAGATCTTAGGAAGTGAAGACAGCATTTTCTGGGGTCAGTTGTTGAGTGGCAACGCGAACTTACGGAAAGCTGTTTGTTTCAACAGTTACGTAACCTAATACGTAACAACGTAAAATCATGTCTATATTCGTAGAGACCCAGTTCGTAGTCGACTGTTTGGACGGATCTACTGTGCTTTCTGGAGAGCCTGTTATATGAAAGTACAGAGGAGATGGACTGGCTGACAGAAACAAGAAAAAAAACATGGCAAGCCGACCAATATGTTTCCAATCCCTCACCCTGTGCGCTTCATGTAGTCACATACTTCCCATTTTCCCTCACAGCAGTAATGAGAAATCGATTAATTTTAAAATAATTTGAATTTGAGGATGTTGGCATACTGTTCGTATAATATGTAGGGTATACATATACACGCATGGGTAGTGTTCCAGTAGCCATTGTACAAGAGACGTAGTAGGCTCTATAATGGAAGAGATTTTTTACCACACCAACACACACGCAGAATTACGTTGAAAATAATTAAGCTACCCAATATTTGAATTTGATTAGTCCTCTGCTATTGGTTGTTTTTTTAACCATCAATTCGTCTCGCTCCTATTTTTGTATGGGTGAGTCCTCTCGCGTGTGTAAGAGAAAAGAGAGGGTTATTTAAAAAAAAAAATACTAAAGCGAGAATTAACGAAAAAGCTAAAATAAAATTTCTCATCAATACCCAGTGAGTGAGGGAGACGGGGAACTGGATTTTTTAATCTGTGTCATTTTTAAATCTCGTTTTGTGTACTTCCATTAATTTAGGACCCTCTCCTACGTATGTGTTACATATATGTTATAAGCTTAAACCAAAGCGTATTACATTCTAGAGGTAATCTTTTAAATCCGTAAAGGATACTGTTATTAAAAATACAACCCTTTATGAGTAGAAATGTTTCAAATCCCCAACGCTGAGTATACCCCTTAAAAACAAGTATTATATAATTATTTTCATTTTAATTTAATTGCTCAATCGACAGTAAGGTAAGAGTAATTTGTAGATGGTTACATACACGTACATACGCCTGCGCAGTCGAGCATATTACTCGATTCTGTAAACCAACAAAATTATTCTTATACACACTACACAGACATTGATATTGTCAGGTGTATCTCTGACTAAGGAGCGGGTTTGGATTGGTAATTGGGTTTATTAATAACCTACAGGTAGCAACTACAATTAATTATCACATTATTACTGGTTCACACAATTTGCAATCACTCCACGTCAATCTCTTCAGTCTATCTGGACTAGTCTCTACGGATTTATAATAATAATCTCACTGAATCACACATTCCAGATATTATACTCCATAAATAAAGCCCTCTAATCAAAAGTTAAGTCTTCATAGGCATACTTCTAGTTCTTCAACTACGAACTTCCTGTGACCATCTCCTTGCTTGTTTGTTCGTGTGCTTTGCCGCTGCTGTTTACTCCTTACTGTCCTGGACTGACATTGCATCTGAGTTCACTTCTCTTATAAGAACTCTGAACACAGTTCTACTGTTGTATAACGTAGACCACACAGGGAATAAGTCACATGATATCTATCTCCTAAGTCTATTGGCGGGCTGACGGTCGCTTAGCAACGAGCTAAAAATATTTGTCATATTGTTACGTAATGGACCACGGTCACAGAGCTGTTGCCTGGCAAAGCACTGATCAGATCAGTTACAATATATATATATATATATGAGAAAGTAGCGTGAGCTTGATTTGCATGGTTTTAATATATTTCTACTTATGACAGAGAGTACTTTAGCACATTTGTTCATAAATTTCGGACTTGCTGGCTTCATTAAAAAAAATAGCCTACTTATTAGTAGCCTATATCTGGAAAAGGAGCCCAAGGTTTCAACGGCGCTATACAGAAGCGAGGCTCTGCAGCTTATGCAGAATTAATTTGGTTCCATTTTATCAACGTCACCACAGCCTATTTCATTCTGCGGTAATTCCACTCCTGCATCTTATTCCGGGTTACAAAAAATTGTCGTATGTTTCTTGTTTACTTTCATCCGAGCTGCATATGTAGCCATTACAGCCTCCTGACTGTAGCATCTGACAGCAACTGAGGGAGAGCATTACATTAACATCGTTGGAATTTCCTTAATTTCAGTTTCTTTAATTATTCTCATGGACAGATACTTCCCGGAAGTGTCTTTCAGATACACAGCGCCCATAATTTCGGAAATGAAATTTAGAAACAATAGAAAAATTGGCTTCTAACAGTAATGAGTAGAAGGAATCTTCCTGAGGGTAAAGGGCGGCCGACCCGTAAGGCTGGCAACCTCATCGCCATCAGTGAGGTGACTGTCTAGAAAGTGTGGAAGCCTCCAAGTCTAATAAGACCTATGGTCCTCCACGGCCTGTTACAGGAAGAGCTTTACATGTTTTATAGAAATATAAGGATATTATTTTATGTAACTTACAAGTTTTAGGCCTGCTATAATTTTTATTTTTGTACAGTCATATATCACTCACTCATGGACATGAGCCCTTCGTGAGAAGCCGCCAATTCTGCAGCCACCCAAGAATTTCCCAGTGTTTTATGGAACCCGAAAGTTCATTACCGTGATCACAAGAGCCCTCCACTGGTCCATATCCTGAGCCAGATCAATCCAATCCATACCATCCCATCCTATCTCTCTAAGATTCATTTTAATATTGTCCATCCACCTACGCTTTGGTCTTCCCAGTTGTTTCTTTCATTCTGGCTTTCCTACTAATAACCTATAAGCATTTCTCTTCTGCACCATACATGCTACATGTTCTGCCCACCTCATTCTCCTTGACTTGATGATTTTAATTATACTTGGAGAAGAGTACAAATTATGAAGCTCCTCATTATGCAGTTTTCTCCAATCTCCTGTGACTTCATCTCTTTTCGGCCCAAATATTCTTAACAACCTGTTCTCAAACACTGTTAGTCTATGTTCTTCCGTTAATGTTAGGGACTTAGTTTCACACCCATACAGAACCACAGGAAAAGTTATATTTTTTATATTTTAATTTTTATATTTTTGGACAGCAGACGAGAAGGGCTGAATGGTACAGTCATATATATTGTCATGTGTTGGGTATATGTCACGCGACAAATAACTTTACGCCGTCTTGGATATAGCGAATTTATTCAACTCGCTCTTACATTTACACAATTTACAGTTCCACAACAACTGCCATCGGCAGTATCACAGTTTCTTCTCCTGCTTCCATTCACTCTGACGAAGAATAGACTACAACTGACTGGTTACTCAGAGTCAAAGTCACATTGCGACTGACGGTCAGTTAGTCAGTAAGTCTTGGTATCGAGCACACTCCTGGGCCTCATGACCAGATATTTATTTGACAGCTACCGTCTTGTTTTCTTTTTGTGGGCGTCCTCTCTGACCAGAGGACAGGTCTGTCTTTTGTATATGCTGCTGGTCTTGACAACGCAGTCTTTCTCGAGTCCGAGTCCCTTGGTACTCGAGACCATATATTACTGTCTCAAATTTGAGACTTCCTTTTTCGTCGCTTCCTACGACACGCATGGTCACGGTGGAGGTATTCGAACCGGCCTCCACATGGGCCTTACTGGTTACTCTCTCTCTAGTAACTTTTATAAACCCTCAGTCGGACAGCGGAAAACTCACATCGCTTCACTGTTGCGTAAACGTCGTGTTTACAGGCGTTGTTGAAGAACGCTGCCAAGAGTTGTTTATTGCTGCGTAGTAACCGCGGTGTCCCCTGTTGCGTCACCGCGGGGGAGGAGGACGGAGTCTTAAATAGCCTGTTACCGTAGCAGCGGAACTTGCTCCGATGATGTTACGTCACAACTGGATTGGGGGGGGGGGTGTTTACCGAGCGTTTCGCTGTCCACGTCACAATGTAAATACTTTTTCAGAATTACTGGATTTTTGTTCCTTGTCCATTGTCTAGTATTCTGGAAACTAGAACATATAGCGTTTCGGGAACTGGATTTGTTTCCGTCCTCAGGTAAAGGTGTGGGGAGACACCTATTGTGTTGTGTCGTTTAGAAATAGCTAAGCTCAATCACTGGACAACAACTGTCAAATCCACTACATCTATTTAATCACCTGAGACCAGGCTAATTTGGCGGAGATTGTCCAGTGATTTAGATTAGCTCTTTGTAAGGGTCCCAACAGAGTAAGTGTCTTCCTTCCCTCAGGTGAGAACAGATTCAGCGATTTTCTAGTTACTAGAATACGTTACGATGGACAAAGTCCAAAAACCCTTTAATTATGAGTATTACATACAACTGTCAGAACAATTTAGGGATCTATAGATACTCATTGATTTGAAAATTATTTGGAAATACGTTGTAATACACGAATATACTGCATTAGTGGACATATTAAGGTCATGCTGGGAGTGGTGTATGGGCAATATGACGTGTGTGAGAGGGTTACGGTTCCCGAAACTGTAGATACAATTGCTCACTATGAGAAGTATCCATGTGATATTCCCGGCATTGTGGTCATAACAGCACTGAGATAAGTCCAGCTCGGACTTCTGCTTCCCACAATTTTTAGGATAAAATTGCGATTTTGTTCCTCAATAATAATTAGTAGTTTAACAAGAGTGAACCAATTCTCGTTTAAAATGGATTTGCAAACCTCTTTCTTAAACAAGAGAAAAATTCGCTTAGTGGGGGGTGCAGTCCTACTGGGTCACTCGGCACGGCGACCACTGATTGGTCTATTGTAGCCTGCCCCGTGTGATCATGATGATGGAGAATTTGGTGGAATGAAGATTGGTAGGGGAAACTGAAGTACTCGGAGAAAACCACCCCAGTGCCAAATTGTCCACCACAAATCCCACTTGACCAGACCCGGGATGGAACCCGGGCCGCCGCGGTGGGAAGCCAGCGACTAACCGCTTAAGCTATGGCGCGGCCTTAAACCACCCGCCACCAGACACGTGCACCAGTGGCGCTCTTCTAGAATCGAAGACTGGACATTCTTACCAAAATTCATGATAAATATAATATTTTAAAATATTTCTTAATACAATTAAAATAATAAATAACAAATTATACGTCTAACGGCTTACCGACCGAATGAAAAATCAGAATAAACAGAACAACCAATCAAAGAACACGTAACCAACTCAACTAAGCAATAGAAATCAGAAAAATCAGCTAAATAAACCGACTCCAGTTTAAAAAAATCTGTTGAATTTGTCTATATTATATAAACTTTTCTGCTGTAAGTGAAAAGATTCTCTGTGATACCATTTTTTGTTTCGGATATTTGTAGACACTGGGCGTGTGAGGCTGCTGTACAAATGTTATATGAAGTCAAACTTCCATTCATCTTCTAAGTGACACGTATCAAAATTACATTCCTTAAAATTGTGTAATAGATTATATCGTCGTTAAGAATAGAACAAATATTTCATGTACACTTAACTGTACAGCAATTATACAATTGCATAGTAAACTCTTACATGACAGAAAAATAAAAGCCCTTAATTCATATTAGAGTTATGGCAACGAAGGAAGTGAAAACTATTTAGTCCCGTCTTGCCACTGATCCGAAATGTTGGCGCTGTACTGATAATACAAGCATTCTTCCAGACACGAGCTCCAGTAAACTCAACATTGACAAATAACCACTATTCCTTCGTCACGTTATCAATGTCTTACGCAGAATGATTAATGTTCTTTTTCCTAACTCATATATCCAAATTGTGCATATTTATATTGATCTGGTGTCGAAATAATGGAATTTAAATCAAAATTATTATAATATCATATATTAAAACATGTACCTACAAATTTTAGGAAATGAAACGTCAAGAATTGGAAACGACAAAGTTTCAGAATCATTGTGGGGTTAATTTTTAAATGTCGCTTCATGTTGTGTTGAGAGTGTACGAGCACGGAGTGAAAATCGATCCCCACCAATAGACAACGTCCTCTTTATTCTTTCGGACGGTTGTGATGTAAAAGTAAAGAAGAAAAAATAAAGCTATCCCTGTAACAGGTCGTGAAGACCCATAGGGTTGTGAGATGTTGAGGGTCCCATATTACCTTGATAATCGGCTCAGAGATGGCGGTAAAATTTTCAGCTTTACACGCCGGCCACGCTTTACTCCCCAGGAAAATTATTTAATTAATTCCTGGTACTCATTTCTGTTAGAGGCTGAGTAAACCCCAGGGCCTAGTGCGGCTGGAAGGATTAGGTCAACTGAAAAAATTCAATGACCTTATCGGGACATGAACCCGCGACCTTCCGGCTTGTAGCATAGCCTCTCAACTACTATGCTACCGATATGAAAAATAAACACAACGTTTGATATCTTGAGTTTTGCCAGTTATCGGAAACTGTGAGGGTCTATTGGACTCAGTACGCAGGGTATGTGTAACGTTTGATATCTTGAGTTTTGCCAGTTATCGGAAACTGTGAGGGTCTATTGGACTCAGTACGCAGGGTATGNGGTCTGGTCAAATTGGATTTATGGTGGACAAAGTGGCTCTGGGGCGGGTTTTCTCCGAGTACTTCGGCTTCCCCTGCCAATCTTCATTCCACCAAATTCTCCATCATCATAATCACCCGGGGCAGGTTACAATAGGCCAGTAAGTGGCCTCAGTGCCGAGTGGACCCAGTTGGACTCCATCCCCCACTATGCGAGTTAACTGTAAACGTACAGCATTCTCAACTTCATGAATCGTCCATTTCCTAATACATTCTTCTACTAACCCCCTCACTGTCCATAGCAGAGCGTTGGTACTCGCTAATTCATTTCTTCAGTTATCCTCTACTCACAGTTCATAACAGCTGCAGTATCCATCGCTATTACGTCCTTGAAGTTCGCATCGCGTGTCACGTAATGTTTTAGTTTTCTTTTTGTGGATTGAGACTGAGTGCACTTGGTACTACGGTCACTGTTTGGCCTATTGTACCAATCGCGGGTGGTAAATGATGATTGTGTAGCAACCGGCGGAATGCGAATTAGCAGGGGAAACCGAAGTACTCGAAGAAAACCTGCCCAAGTGCTACTTTGTATACCACAAATCCCACATGACCTGATCCGGACTCGAACCAGGGCAGCCGCGGTGGGAAGCCGGCTACTAACCGCCTGAGCTATGGCATGGCCAATGCTTGACTAACAAAGGAACAAGTGACTCACCTTACCTTGCGAGAAACTTATGCGCCAGCTGTGTAATGCATGTTTCGTTTAATTATTGTTGTGGTACACATTAGCGTGCAGGCAGCAGTTATGCGGAACAGAACGCGCTGTAAGCCGAGGGACGGTGTGCGCCCGGATATGTAAGGGGTGTATCCGATCATTCAACCTTCCACTCAGCAAAGCAGCTAACTCTGTGATTAGACTACCCTGTCCCTTCTTGGGTGGTGGTGGTGGTGGTGGTGGCGGGGGAAGGTTTATTTCCTTACGATCAACCGCTAACGATAATATAATAACATGGCACATACAATGCCTGTAATCTGAACTAATTATTTGTTATCAGCATCGTTCTACATCACTCGCACTCCTTGTACCTATTAGCCTATACCCGAAGTCTGAGTTCGAAACGAACAATCATATAGGGCAAAATGGCATACAACTATATCATCGCTCCTCTTTATTGTTATGTGATAGGCCAGTCTATTGGATATTGCTTGAGGCAAGTGACGAAATGGTCTCTTTCTCTCCTGGACATATTCTGGGACACAAAATACCATGATGAACCACAGCACAATTACATTAAAAAGGACAGAAAAAATACAAAAAAGAGGCAAATTTCAATGAAACATATATATATATATATTATGATTCGTGTACTTGGAGATAATACTAAATCGATACATATGATGACTATATAATGTGGTATCCTTACAAATATATTATATTTGTAGCAATGGAGACTCTCTGAATTATGGCCCAAATACGAGTATAAATCAGCCTCACTATAATTTCTTTAGCGTTCTATTTATGACGCGAAATATACAAGGGATATAAGCAAAAGCAGATTAGCATTTTAGGAACTTGTAGTTTAAATTATAATTCACAAAGTATTGTAAAGTGGATGGCCAGAGCTTTGCTAGGTAACGGACCGGTAAACACTTCGCGACCGAATACACGCAAGGCAACAATGGAATAATCTCCGTTACTGTTCAACTTCCCGTAAAAAACCTTCAGTTGAGTGCGTTACAGAAATAGGAGTCAAGAACGAGAGATGTTTCCTATGTGGTCCGTGTAACGCTTATGTAACGAGTACGAGTTTCTGTTATAGCTTAAGCTAGAGCCGTAGGAGGCGACGAAAAGAGAAGTCTCAAATCTGAGTGTAAAATATTGTCGCGAGTCCCAAGGGACTCGGACACGAGGACTACTGCGCTGGTGTGGACCAGCAGCATATACAAAAGACAGACCCGTCCTCTCGTCAGAGAGGGAGCCCCACAAGAACAGGAATGTAACTGTCAAAATGTAATAAATATCTAGTCATGAGCCCCAGATGTGGTTCGACACCAAGTTTACTGACTGACCGTCAGTAGCAATGTGACGACGTTTATTTAGGCGAGACTGAGAGACTAGTGGAGGGTGTAAAGTGTTTATAAGAGAATTTAATGCAGTCAGTTCTGAGTTCTCGGCAGAAGATAACCACGAAAATTTCATCGGCCTGTGAAGACTTGGTATGTGATTAGAAGATTTAGTCACAGTGAGATTGTTTTAATTCCGTTACCAGGAGACGACTACTGAAGGTTAAGGATCCTAGTGAGTGTGTAACAGTGAACTGTAAATTGTGTAAATGTGATTAAGAAAACTTGTAACCAAGGTGTTAAGAAATTCAATCATCCGAAATAGAACCCGTCATTTTCGTCGCGCCCACCACCCTGCGAGTGGCAACATCGTAGAAAATGTTATGTCATGTACATTAGTTAGTGGTATATCTAAAAACATTCGCATGTACCTTGAAACTGTAGCGCCGTGCTAATTGAACAGAACCAGACAAATTTCTTGACTTGATGAATATAAAATTCTGTAGGAGAATTCGAGCTTATAATTTGGGAACATCTGGAAATATCTCTATGTTGTGTATTGAGTAAATTTCTTCAATAAAATTCGTTCCAAGAGATTTTTATATTTAAAATTAAAAAGTAAAGCTATCCCTCTAACAGGCCGTGAAGGCCCATAGGGTTGTGAGACGTTGAGGGTCCCACATTATCTAGACAATCGGCTCAAAGATGGCGGGAAGGTTATCAGCCTTAAGCTCCGGCCGCGATTTACTTCCCAGGAAAGTTATTTAATTAATTCCTGGTACTCATTTCTGATAGAGGCTGAGTCGATCCCACGGTCATAGTGCGGCTGGAAGGATTAGGTCAATTGAAGAAAACAATCGAATGACCCCTTCGGGACTTGAACCCGCGACCTTCCGGCTTGTAGCATAGTGCCTCAACCAACTAAGCTACCGCGTGCTCCCGATTTTTAAATGTATAATATATATTGGAATTCTTCACAGATATTTTTAGTGTATCTGGTGCATTAGGCCTATTGTTTACTTGTAATGGGAAAAGGTTACCTGGTCTCAATTAACAGGTAGTAAAATAAAGACAATGAAACAGATAGGAAATTACTTCATTAATACAAGAGTAGGTAATATTAATGCTCAAAATTTGTACGTACGGACTCTACAATAATGAATTCTGAATTTAGATCAATAATATGAGGCAAACAAAATGATGAGTATTAACTGTACGAATGAACATTGAAAGTGAAGCAGTCAAGGATAATTATAAGAAAAATTTCAATGCGTGTCTAAAATTTTGAGGTAAGCCAAAACGAGACATCGCTCCCAGTATTCCATTAACTTTGCGGTCACTAATGTAAGATTTCATGAAGGATATAAATTATAATTAGACATTTTGAAGAATGATTTTGAGAATGATATAGACATTAAATCGTCTAAACTGCGAAGAGAGTAAAAATAAAAAAATTCGATGATCGCCGCTGAGCACCTTAATTTACAACGATTTTCATTCAAAGGCTTTGAAACATAAAGGGCTAATTCAAAAGGTGATATGCAGAAAATAATGATAATTCGTCCATCAAATTTCCAGGAATACAAAATGTTTGTGTTGCTAACGTTAACCTTTGACTTGAGACTCCAAATCAAGGAACACAGTGGACTGTTTCGCAGTGTAGAGAAGTAACAGGATTCTCTTTGATGAACGATGATAATCTCTCTTTCTATTCCTGAATATTATTTAGTAAGACAGATGCTCAGTTTACAAACTCATATCCATTGTGGATCAATGTGTTTTAATCTACATGTGAACCCTGTGCTATGAATAGCGCGCCTTCAATGGCCATGTTGCGTGACTTTACACACAAAGGAGAATTTCGTAGAAAACTACGTGATTTTTTGAACACAGTAAAGTTTTAACAAAGGGGAAGACTGGGAGCGCGTAGTGATAAACGCCAAAATATAAGAAAATGGAACAATGTAAATTTGCACATAAAACTGCAGCGAAGAATTGTATTCCTTAACTTGGAATATTGATGTATCGATGTTTCGCTGGCTCAAACTGAAGTGAGCAAATAAGCATAATTGTTATTATTAGTTATTACTTAGTATTTATTACTCTAAATTATTATGCCAGCATCTGAGGAATTTGGTACTGATGTAATACCATAAAGACAGTGCTCTCATGTCGTACCTATTTTCTCTTTATCTTACTATTTTCCCCCTATTTCTTTTTTATTATTTTCTTCGATTTGATCATTAATTCTTTATTTTGGAGAGAACCGACAGGTCAGGTTTTGGGAAGCCGGAATAACGTAGTCGGTATAACGACTGGCTGTGGGCTGGGCGACCAAGGATCGTAGTTCGAGTCCCGGTAGGGTCAAGAATTTTTTCTTCTATGGGGTGAAACCAGTCTCCTATCCAGAGGGTATCTGGGGCTTTTTCCCCCGGGGGTAAAGCGACCGGGGCGTGAAGCTGACTACTCACCTCCATCTAGTACCGAGATCAAGAAAATGAGGATCTATACATCCACTCCCACATACGCCTTTATGGCCTTGTGCTTAATTAGTTAAGCACAAGTACAACCTTACCTTTATTGAAAGGATTAATAATAATTTCTTTTATCCATTATGTATGGGCTGAACACTCCGGGGTCGTTAGCAATGTTCCTATACATATTGATACAATCTGCCGACATACCTCAGTCGGTAAAGCGACGGACTACAGAATGGACAGCCGGAGTTCACTTGCAGGCAGAGACAAGAGATTTCTATCTATTCAAAAGCGTCCAGACCGGCTCTGTTGTCCAATCAGCCTCCTGTGCAACAGGTATCAGGGACTCTTTCGTCGGTTTAAAGAGGCCGGAGCGTGAAACTAACCACTCAACTTCACATGGTGCTGAAGTCAAGAATGGTGAAGCTGCACTTCACTCTCCCATATGTCATTATGGCGTAGTGGTTAATAAGTTAAACACGGACAAAATTATTTTTTACCTTACATACTGCTATATGCTATATATAGAAATAAATTATCATTAACTTTAGGCCTACAATTTTTACGGAACTGTGGACATACAATCTCCTAGTAACAAAGCAGCATGGTACTTGTTACATCCATTTGAGAGCAGCGCAGTTCTTACAGTGCGGTGATTCGTAACTGCACTTTCATAGTCCTCGCTTCAGTGCCAAGGCAAAGAGAACGTGATAATGTAATTTGGCAAATAGAGCTAATTGATTCTGTGAGCAATGAAGGAATTCCTTTTCGTAATTTAGCAATTCAAGTAACAAGACACCATACCAGATGGCTGAAAGCCTCTCTATATATGTATTCTGCTTCGGAAAACTTTACAATCAAAGGATCAGTTCCTAACTAAATAGCTAACTGACTAACTAAACAAATATCTAGCTAGTTCCACGGAGCTGAGCCTTCTTGAGAAACTAACAGTTGCTCAAGATGTTAAGACATCTCCCCTCATTTCATGAAATCGAACACTTGTTACAGTTACAAGACTCTAGCAAGACACAGTTCAAATCCTTTCAGATTCATTTTAATATTATCCTTAAATTCATATCTCAAGTGGCCTCTGTTCCTCAGGGTTTTCAAATAAAATGATATACAAATTTATCATCTCTCTCATTCATGCTACACGCTTCATCCATCTCCTCTTTGAGTTATCACTCTAATATCTGGTGCAGGATACAAAACATGAAGTTCCTANTTCCTCTATCGGAGTATTCTTCCTACTTTCGTGTGTGTATTGTGCTTTGTGTTGTGTCTTGCTCCTGTGACTGCGTGTGTTATACTGCTGGGCCTGCTGGGTATGTCTTAATATTTTTAATATTTAAAATTTATCAATATATATATGACGAGTATATATTTTAGTATAAAGACAACAGGGCATGCAATGAAGTAGTTTGACGTACATCGAAAAGCACCTGAAGATGGCACTTTTGTGCTGAAACATGTAGTGCAAGAGAGAAGAGTAAGGCGAATAAATGTATGCACTGTAAGACGGTTAGAATAAATCATGGACATGAATCAGTGCAAGAGGACGCTAAAATATAACATTATGAACTTTGTAGCTGTTTACGTACAGCGACTAGCTACAGGCAGGAAGACTGAGTGGTCAGAGTTTGAGTCCTGATAGAGTCAAGAATTTTCTCTTCTCCACGTCGTCCAGACCGGCTGTGGGGTTCATCCAACCTCCTATGTAATGGATACCTGGGGCTCTTTCCCTGGGGGTAAATCGGCTGGGTCGTGAAGCTGACCACTCACCTCCATCTAGTACCGACATCAAGAAAATGTGGATCTACACATGCGCTCTCCCATACGCCTTCATGACGTAATGCTTACTTAGATAAGAAGAGGAACAACTTTACTCCTTTATTACTTTCTTAATTTTTAAGACTTAGGCAAGAGACAAGTAAACAGAAGAATCTAAATTTCAGTAAGCATTTCTCGAATTCATTACATTTACTTATGTATAAACTGCATAGAGCCAGAGACACGCAGAACTGTCCCCAGGTCATTAACGATAGTCCTCAAAACGTAAAACAGGGCCCTGTATGTAGATGGAAACACTAATGATATGGGTGCTTCAGTGTGTCTCCGCACAAGCTCTGCAACTCAGATATCAGAGACAGTAATATTACACACGAGCAGGTTTGATATAGGTTTATGCTGGCTGGAGAGGGTAAACAGAGATGTTAGTTTAACGCAGACATCTCTTCACTTCCACAGGCCGGAAATTGCATCCGACGGAAGTCACTAAACTAAATGAGAGGTTAATTGTTTTTGTTCGCTTAATCTTATCGAGGCCAATCACAGTGACCGCGCGGTCTAAGGAATGAACTGTCTTCGCCCGCTCAAACACTGGGTTCGTGGGTTGGGATCCAATTCGAGGCATGGATGTGTGTTGCCTTTATTCTATGGTTGTGTTTTCCTGCGTGGGTAGCGGCCTTAAGACGGGCTGATCCCCTGCCCAAAGAGTCCTACAGACTGTCTAAGATTAAGAAATTGAAATGAAGCGAAGCATTTCGCGGATGCCCTATGCTCCAAGTGGAAGCAACAGGAACAGCAATAGATAGATTGATGGATGGATAGATACATATATAGATAGACAGATAGATAGATAGATAGAATATTATCACGATGTAAGGTGACTGTGTTTGGTCAAAAACTATGCAAGAGTGAACTGCTGCACAAAACAGTTAGAAAATTGACCAAAATTGACATGAGAACAAATTAGACGCGTTGCAACGCTTAAAACCAAATATCTCTTCTTGTTCTTCTGTTCCTTCCTCATTACAGAATTCTTCCTCTCCTTTCCTTCAATCTTCTTTCTTCTTTCTACCTTTGTTCCGTTTCCTCTTCCCCTTCCTCCGAGTTCCTATTCTCAGGATTATGTTATAAGCCTGTCCCATATGGGTCAATTCAACATTTTTCAAATTTTACTCTTTTGAAATATTATTATTTCAACATATCGAAATGGTTGTATTATTGACATTTAAATTAAAATAATTAATTCGATTAGATCCCATTAATCGATAATCTCAAATTATTAAAATTCAAGTTTTACTTCATTCATGAACTAACAGTTCTCTTAAACCTTAAAAAAAATTTGTGGCAAGTTTCATCCTTCGTCAGTTTCTGTTAAATGAAATCTTAGTTTCACTTCACCAAAAATTTGTCTTTTTCTAGAACTTCAAGAACGTAAGCAGAAGCATCGGCACTTTTCTTGTAGTAAAATTAACAAATATTTTGTAGCGAAATCACAGTGCTTTAAAAATATTTTGTGGTTCATGGTTAGAGAGTTTGATTAGCGTTACGAAAAGATCCATTAGGATATGTTCCTCTTATTTTTAATAAAAGAAGAGTTCAGCTTCAGTAAGTTTTAGAATCGTGACTGTACAGTTGTCATATACATTATCGCGTACAAGTCCTCAGGGACTGGCAGGCGTAGCACCACATAGACTCCTGATGCAAGGTAGTTACACTCGTTCCCTCTCAGAAACATACTCCTTGACAGGTTTGACCGATGATGGTCAGACTGGAGGGGAGGTAGACAGAGAAGCAAGGAGAAGAGGGTTGCCTGAATGTCTAGGGTACATTTTCATATAAGGAAGAATTTGCAGTAAAGTAAAACGTTTCTACCCATATGGGCTAATGGATATCATCAGAGACCTGTATGTGTTCAGTGGTCTTTGGCACATACGTAACAAATTGCCTTCTCGTATCGCTGTGTCGAAAATATATACTTTTATCTTAATAATTTTGTTATTTAGAATCAGAAGCTTGTGAAATATTTTCAATCAGCAGCAGACTCTACTTTCTTCTGAAGAAGGTTGCAAAATCTTTCTTTCTTGTATTGTATTGTGTAGTGGGGTTCGGAATGCACAAAACGGAGAAATGTACTTCATAATGAGATGTAAGAAGATTCCCATTTGTGATCCTATGGTAACTAGACTCTATTATGGACCAGTAAGTAAGTAAAGTAAAGCTATCCCTGTAACAGGCCGTGAAGGCCCATAGAGTAGTGAGAAATTGAGGGTCCCACATTATCTAGACAATCAGCTCACAGATGGCGGTAAGGTTGTCAGTCCTACGCGCCGTCCGCGCTTTACTCCCCAGGAAATTTATTTAATTAATTACTAGTACTGATTTCTGTTAAGGGCCGAGTCAACCCCAGGGTCATATTACGGCTGGAAGGAATAGGTGACCTCATAGTGACCTCATCGGGACTTGAACCCGCGACCTTCCGGCTTGTAGCATAGCCCCCTCAACCAGTAGGTTTGAAAACTGGAATTCAACATTGAATGTAAACAAAAGCTGTTAAAAGATTTAGAGGACACGTAGATAGAAAGGTCCCTTTATGGCCATGAGAAATCAGGTTTCACTATGAATTGATGGTTGATAATCAAAATATTCCATGATTTTTTATGAAAGTCTCTCACATCCAGTTTCAATAATAACTGTAAAACGGTTTATGGGTTAGCTGGAAAGCCTGTCTATAGACTTACATAAACCAGGTTTTATTATGAATCGGTATGGTTGAAAATAGGGATGGCTCAACATTTTTTGATGGAAGCTTTCTGTGTTGAATTAAAACATCTGTGAAACCGTTTGTGGGATATTTGGAAAGTAAATTTATGCCCTTAGATACACCAAAGTTTGTTATGGATTGATTTGGCTGAAAATACAGGGTTAGCCTAAAAGAAATGGACACATTCAAAGTTTTACAGAAAGACGAGTTTTGATAACATGGCCGAGATACTTACAAGATTTGAAAAGTACGCCATGAATTTTACATGGGTACAATTTATAAGGGGTTACAGCACAAAATACGTGCACTTTAGGTGAATCCCTCACATGTTCTACTACAGCTCTCGGGTTTTCAGTTCCCCATATACGAACGTTGTGTTTGTTCACCGTACCGCTAATGTGGAAGCTTGATTCGTCACCGAAAACTGCCGGCTAAACAAATCATTACTTCCTTCCGTTGCTGCATGTCCATGCAGAATGAGTGACGGAGGGTTTTGTCGTTTTCAGGGAGGTTCTACAATAATTGCAACGCGTAAGGCAACATTCGTAAACGTTTACGCAAGATATTCCACACAATCTTTTGTGGAACTTGAAGTTCTAAACTTGACGTGTTGTCGACTTTTTAGAGCTGCGCATGTAAGTTTCACGAACACGAGTCATTTTAACTGTCTATTTCTTTTAGGCTAACCCTGTAGAATCGGTCGGATAATTCTGGCTTATTCGTTAATTATATAAGAAATAAGCAGGAATTATATAACGTTCATATAAAATGTATTAATGTAATTCATTTATGTGAACACACATGAAAAATATCGCATATTATAATGAGACGGACAGTTTTTCCAAGCTAATTTGTAAATTAAAAGGAATTCATTTATGCTTTTATCTGGCAACATGAAGTAAAAACTTACAACATATATGCCGCTCAATTCAAAATATTGTGACATGTTGACCCCTACCTCCCCAGCTGCACGTAGCGGTAACGTAGCGCTCGCGTAATAGGCGAGTAATCACCCCGCAGCTCTCCCCGCGGTGACGTCACGAGCGGAGCCGAAGTGAGCCGAGCGGAGCCGACGTTAGCCGAGTCCCCGCAACCTTGAAGCTATGCAAAGCGAGTCAACAGCGGTGACGTCACCGAGGGATATCGCGGTTGCTAGGCAGCAGTCAACAACTCCGGACAGCGTGGCTAGCAACACGGCACCAGGCGACAATGGTCCGGACCGAGGCTACATAAGGAGCAGCGAAGGCTATTCACAGTCAGTCCTGGAGCTACCTCCGAGCCAGTCCTCGAGCTACCTCCGAGTTAGTTCCGAGTTAGCCAGCAACCAGTCAGTTGGATTCTGGCATTTGGAGTGTACTATTTGTGATACTGCAGATAGCAGTAATCGTAAATCTGTAATTTGGGTGATTGTAGGTGCGAATGTGAAACAAAATTCGCTATATCAAATACGGCGTGAATTTATTTGTCGCGATATACGCCCAATACACGACAATATATATAGTATTGCCTATTAAAATTGTTCTTAATTTTTGTGTTTTAAATCTAAGATAGCCTAGAAATTATTAATAAAATATCTATTTTAAAACTCCAATTACAGAGAAATCATAAATATCATGATATATCAATGAAAGTTAGAATTTGTGAAATATTTGCAGATAACTAGCAGATACCTGTCAGGAAGGAACTGTGAGCTACATTTGCTCTTTAGGAATAATAATGCACGAGAGTTTTCGAGAAATATATTCATAACGTGTAGACCGGCCCTGGGGGCTAGAACCCTCCAATTTAATTGCTGCTGGCGGCTCCATCCCCTGGAGGTACAGCTTCACCATTCGCATCCATATTGTACAGTAAGGTGTTCTATTTCGAAGACCTAAAATTTCTGGCGCTTCGTGGTTTTTCTCGTTGCCTCCTATGAATGCCAGGATGTTACATTAAATTAGAGGATGTTGTTATATCCTCCATTTCCCACATGAAAATCATGGAGCTTCAACAACTGATATATCTTCGTGCAATAAGCAACTAATCGATCATTTTGTTCTCCGTGTAATGTTCATGTATAAACTATAGGGGGTAATAACCACTATCCGAATCCCAACCACTCATATGTTATCATAATCTCAGTATTTATTCTTCCATTTAACCAGCAGGAAATTATTGCAAAATTCAAATTTAAATTTAAAGAAAATTAACATAATTAATTGAGTACTGTGAATTTAATAGATCTGATGGAGATGAAAGGAAACAGTATATATTAGTAGACGTATACTGTGACAGAGTATTGCCAAAGTAGAGAAGAACCTTATAAGCTGTGAATACATGTGCCTACAAATTAACAAACCATGCCAATTTGATATAAACCAGAGAGTATCAGAAAAGGTACCACATGATACAGCCGAGAGATTAATCTCGTTAAACACCGTCTTCACATCGAATGATTTCCTCATTACAAAGTTGAGGTTATTCCAATTCCAATATTGCATACGCCAAGTCTTCTCCAACTTTTCACTAGCCGTATCCTGGCAACGGATTTCAACACACTAATTATAACAGTCTCACTGTAACTACAGCAAACACAGAGCCTTATCTTCACAACCGGACTTCCGACTAACTCCCTGGCAACTGACAACTAAGTAGGTCTCCCCAATTGTCTTCCTCGTAACCATTTTGCACTGATCGAGTAGGAAACACCGTTTCTAATAGTAACTCTATTTTTGTGTGCTCATTACTTGCCCGAACATGTTTACAGATCCGTTGCCTATAAATGGGTTGCGTAATACCGTTATTTATTCGCCTATTGCATAGCAACAGTTGTACACGGTTCAGCATAATCTGTACGAAATTATTATCATGCTAACAAACATAAACGTGGCGACCGAGTAAAATTTTGAAGTTAAATTCTACAAATTTAGCTAGTTCGAACTCGTACATGTGGGAAGTATACATAGTTGCCTCAGCGAATAAAACATATAATAACCTAATTAATCAAGTTCAGATAAATCTTTATGGATTAATTACAATATACACGTACATCTCGCTAAGTTGCGTTAAAGCTGTTACATCAACTGAGTGACGAATTTTCTTAATTCGAAATCTCAGTCATAACCATAGGGTGAGTACTAACCGAACAGTACCCGTACTAACCTCTAAGAATGGGCTGGGTTGGAGGTTGTCACGGCGGTGACTATGAAGAGCACGTGCTTCTCGGTTATAAAGTTTTTGGAGTTCGGGAAATAACCTGAAGTCAGCTGATCTCAGTTTGCCGCCTGGTTTCACTGGTTTCTTGCTTGCAACATTTTAACCCTAAGTCCCTGCGAAATGTCTAGTGCTCTCCGAAGCACACCGCATTACAGCCAGAAGCCGGTACTCTCTGGGAACATGTCATTCTGTACTAAATGTGAGCTACGATAATGAGTTATGCGCCCGCGTTTATTTAAGAGTTATACTACAGAAAATAATCCCTTGCATTTTCACGAGGATATCACTATACATGTGCCAATTGGTTTAGATCTCGCTTTCGAATTACAATTACTGTACGACACTGATAAAAATATAATAAGATCCAATAAAAATATAGAAAAATATGAATAAATTACTTCAGGAAACAAATGGCAAATCGGTCATACATATAATAGAGTAGTCGGTATAGCGACTGATTACGGGCTGGATGACGGAGGGGTCGGAGTTGGAGTCCCGATAGGGTCAAGAATTTTCTCTTCTCCACGTCGTCCAGACAGGCTCTGAGGTCCACCCACCCTCCTATCCAATGGGTACCGCGGTTCTTTTCCCGGGGGTAAAGCGGCCGAGGCGTGAGACTGACCACTCAACTCCAACTACTGCCGAGGCCAAGAACATTCTTTCGGTCTGTACACCCACTCCCCCATACGCCTTCATGGCGTAGTGCTTAATTAGTTAAGCATAGGGACAACTTTACCTTACATTATATATACGAGTTTTTCTCGGCGAGGAATTGCTGCACAACAAGCGATGTGTGGCTCGGTGCGTTATCGTGATGCAGAAACCGCTGTCCATACCACTTGTCGCGCCGCTTCCTCCGAAGCGCATCGCGCAACCTCTGCAAAACTTGCATGTAGAAATGGCCAGCAACAGTCTGTCCAGGCGTACGAATGAGCATCACTTTGTCTTTGGATCTGACGAGGCGTGACTTTGGCCGGGAGGAAGAGGAAAGGAAGGAGAGGGAGAAGGAAAATAGGAAGAAGAAGCATCGAGAGAAGTGGGAAGAGGTTACGGAGCTGGAAGAGAGGATCAGATAGAGAAAAAGACAGAAATGAGAGTATAGGAGAAAATGTAGGAGTTTTAAAACTAGATGAAAAAGAAAAAGGAACAGACGAGAAAGGAAGTAAGGGAGGATGAAGTAAAGAAGAAGTAAGAGAAGGAGAAGAAAATAAAACCATGTTAATGAATTTGATACCAATTTAGTCATGTTAATGAATTTTCTATATCTGTTTTGTATACAGACTGACATCATCCTCATGAATCAGGCCTCACGAACTTAAACAAAATTAATCTTTCAGCGAATCATTGTATCTCAGGCGTGATATGTCTACATGCAATTAACTGTCTGGTTTGAACCGAACGCATGAAAGTGCGCAGGGTTTATGGGTCTAGATTTCTATTTTCTACATTTGTCGTTTCAAATGTGTCCAGACCTCGTAATATACCAGTCCGGTTAACTTACATTCTAATTGTAACATTGATAACGGCACCGCCATGATTGGAACTTTTGTTTTCAAATGTACTTAGCGAAACTAATGTATCAAGTTTCTGGTGTTTGTGCAGCTAAGTAAGGTTCGAAATGATTTCGCATCTGTAGTAAATAATGACTGCAGAAATGTATATCAAAATTGTAAAAAAATAAACCATATTTAATAACAATAATTATATTATATATAGTTACCTTCGTCACTTCTGTAATTTACAAATATAAACAACAAATTCTGTCACTTTCTTCATGAATTATCACCTGATGTAAGCATTTTTACAACGTAAAAATTTCTATCAAGTTATTTAAAAAAAATTAGCAAAAGGACCTAACATCACATTCCTACACTGATTTCAAAACCGAACGAACTTTAAATATGCTTTTTTACGGAACTAGGCCGCGCCATAGCTCAAGCAGTTAGTCGCTGGTTTCCCACCGCAATGGCCCGGGTTCGATCCCGGGTCTGGTCAAGTGGGATTTGTGGTGGACAAAGTGGCGCTGGGGCATGTTTTCTCCTAGTACTTCGGTTTCCCCTGCCAATCTTCATTCCACCAGTTGCTCCACAATCACCCTCAACTATCATCTGGGGCAAGTACAATAGGCCAGAAGTGGCCCCAGTACAAGAGACTTAGTCCCACCCCACTAGCAATAAAAAAATACAGAATTAACTTCCTTCAAAACAGATAAATCGTCCCTAATTTGGATGCGTTCTTCCGTCCGTCCATCCGGCATTCCTGCAGCTTATACATCCGTATATGTTACGAGGTATACCGCGAAACCTTTGTAGGGGTTTCCATTAAATCTGACATTCAGAATTCTTAGAAGCTGAGAGTTTTCAGGTTCCACTAGACGTCCTTTCATTGTTCTTCTATCATCACCGGCATCATTAGCACTAAACAACTTCAATAGTTGACAGAACGCTTTTAAATAAGCATAGTCATTCAATTTGAAGCTCGGAAACAGAATTTTTCATTGTCAACTCTTAATTAATCTCTGTGAATAGGTCACATCTACGGCCATAACAATTCAATCGGAACCCAGTGCCTAAGTCACTATTTGGCTATACAACAAGTGCTTCAAAGTTTGACAGCTGACGTCACACGAAGCAGCTAGTTGTTCAACCCAGAGAGTATAGGCTAAAGTAGATGCATGATGGGTTAGACAAGACAAATCACGTGTCGACAGTCGAGGTCAAAGGTTAAGCCAATTAATAGCAAAATGTCAGTCAGTCTTCAAGTAAGCTTGAGGTCAACACAGAGTGGGTGAGCTTTGTTGCCAGAGAGAATGGTTGGTAAGTTGCTTTCTCAAGTCCATTGTAATGTGAAATATATACAAAGGAAAAACAAACTTGGTTAGCAATATGTAGACGCTATAGCCTTTACCCAAACCTTACGCAAAGAAGAGAGGTAACTTTATAAATCAACTGTTCTCAAACTGTGGTTAGCGACCACTTTGGGGAATTGCAAAACATTTCAGAAAATTTACTAGAAGTAACATAGTGGCGAAATTGTCATTTTTAAGTGTTACTGAAACGCAAATTTATAGAACGGTAACGACTCCAGTAATGCTGATCTATTTCTTAGAAGGTCATAGTCCGTTCTGATGTAAAGTGTCAATACACGTTTTTCTTTCAGAAGGTAAATGAGTCATGAAACATGTAGGAATGATAGCTACTACTGGTCAATATGCCGGAGCAAGTATCTGGAGAAAGAGAAGGAGATAGCAAGGGGCAAATTCTCGGAAGATATTCGGTTTCCACTGGAGGCAGCATATTCATGGAGTGAAGGAGTATGGGAACCACTCACAAAGGAAAGCGCTGGTGCTCTGCGCTTGCGTCAACTTCTGAATTTTACATTTTCTTTAGCTCAGCTTGCAATGGCATTTACATGTAATAATTTTTCGCTTTGATGACGTTGATGACAATGATAGTAATAACAAAAAGAATAATTATAAAAATCTATGTTATCGCCAGTCGCGTCTGTCTGTCTGTCTGTCCTACCATGTTCGTCCCAAATTGCGTGACGTAAAATAAAATTGCTAAACAACCACTGGAAAATTGTTAATTTTGCTGCAACATAAATAAATTCGAGCCGAGGTCAACTTATTTCGCAATTCTTTTCTGTCAGAAAATCGTTCGGCTAGTGACAATAATGGCATCGTGAATAATGAGATATTGAGTAAAGACAAGAACGGGATTGTGGTAAGCGAACGTTGAGAACAGTGGGATCGTGACAACAGCAGGATCATGACAACAGCGGGATCGTGACAACAGTGGGATCGTGACAACAGTGGGATCGTGACAACAGTGGGATCGTGACAACAGTGGGATCGTGACAACAGTGGGATCGTGACAACAGTGGGATCGTGACGACAGTCAGCAAGTAAACTTCGCATGTTCTGCGGTAACCACGGTAATGAGCCGCGTCTACTTTAGAATATGATGTAATGTACAACAAAAGTAGTTTATTAAATTGCTGTGAAGATATATGCAGAGGAACTCTAATAATAATAATAATAATAATAATATTGTCACGTGTCCGGGGTTCTGTGACAAATAATTGTGGATTCTGGATTTACACGAAGCTGTTTTATTGGGCGACTCGTTTACACTTACACTTACAATCACTGCAATCACTCTGATATAACTTCTTCCAGACGATGCAATCTGACTAATCCGTCGTCTCTGATCTGACCACTGATCCGGTCTTCTCTTATCTGTCTTCAAATCTTATCTGATCTTCGCCCTGGTATGTCCT
Organism: Cryptotermes secundus; assembly: GCF_002891405.2. Taxonomy (NCBI): domain Eukaryota; kingdom Metazoa; phylum Arthropoda; class Insecta; order Blattodea; family Kalotermitidae; genus Cryptotermes; species Cryptotermes secundus. The sequence continues at coordinate 907,649 of NW_019718619.1, read as the reverse complement.
TATCTCAATTCCGATCTCCTCCGATCTGATCTCATCTGTCGCAATCTACAGTCTTAAAATAGATCTTCGCATACCGCCGAGAAAACACCTTGTCCAAGGGTTCTCTCTGTCTTCGACGCAGCGTTGGCTAGCGTATCCGTTATTGCGGGAACTCAACAATTCCGTCTTTGTTGCCTAGGCAGTTTCTTATGTAGTTTTCTTTCCATGTATTCGTTGTCGTTGTAGTATGCGTTCCCATTGCAGCCGTTGCGCAGCGATGGACCTCATATAGTCCGGCTCATAGGCGGAACGCCACAATATTATTATTCATGATAATAATGATAAATACCCATTTGTTTCCTCATAGCCTGTCTATATGTTTCTTAAACCACTCTTACGTCTTGGTACTCAGGCTTTTAAACAACCACTTATCTTATGCTAATAGACTAATAACACCAAACCAGGCTCTAGGTAATGGAACTATTTCCAATACATTTTAAGCATCTCTCTGCTAACAATACGCCTACACACTTCAGAATTGAAGGCCGATGTTAGAAGTGTTTCATTCATTCATTTATTAACCATAAGGCATTTCCCACGAAAGATTATTTGAAAAATTAGAAATTCATTTTTTTATATATGGTAACAGTCTTCGAGATTTGAAAACTGTCACAATTAAATTACTTCGTCGCTTAACAAATGGACTTGAAGCTCCTTCTTCATTCCTAGATGCTGATAGACCCTACAGCTCTACGAAACCTTCACAGGGCAATTAACAACCTAACTACAAGTAATTACGTAACTAAAATACTCACTCATTAATATAGAGCATTTCTATACCAGTACATAAATTAATAACACAAAGAGAAGTACTGTTAATATAGGCCTATATGATCTATATCGTCTTTACCCTCTAGAACACGGGGATTGTGTGTTCGAATCCCACCCGGGGCATGGATGTCTGTGTACATTTATTCTGTGTTTGAATTGTTCTGCGTGTAGGTAGCGGCCTTCCTAAGGGCTAATCCCCAGTTCAAGAAGCCCTACCGTCTGTGTATAGAATTAAGAAACTGAAAAAGCGACCAAGGTCCAAAGGGCTGTAGAGTCATAGATAGAAAAAGTAACAAGATTAACAAACTAATTAATTGATTCTTTGACACCGGGCTTTTATTTAAGAAACTGACATTAATAAGTTAATATTTTGATTTAATAAAAAATCCAAATATTTATTTTGTAATTTAATTTTTTTTAATCTGGATTTTATGACATTCGCCACCAAAACCACACTAGCTACGGGATCCAACCATCTTCCTAACCTACTGTTATAAGAGGTCCTTTCCTTGGGGAGTAATACGGCGGGAAGGTGAACCTATTCGCTCACCTTTATCTATGAAGAATGTGTAGATATTCAAATCTCTTTACGTCTTCTTGGTGTAGTGCTTAATTAGACACAAAGACATTATTATTGCCTCTTATTTAATACTCGGAGGTAAAAAGGCAAATTAATAATAAAGCAATACTTACATGCTCGCTACTTAAGGAATAAACGTTATACCTCACTCAGTCTTTCCCTCCCTGCTAAGCGCACCAGCCATACGAAGGGTTTCAAATTCTTTCCACGTGTTTCAAAGTAGACAATCGTTTGAGTCATAATAACGTAAGAAGAGAAGCTGTACGATATACGGTATGGCGAAATTCAGTATTTGTTGGAAAATATTAATAACAAGCGTTTTATAATTCTTCAAAGGCAAAGAGATATGTAAGAGCTGATTGTTGTAATTAACTAAATACAACACAATGAAGATATATGGGACAGTGGAGGTAAGTTTCATGCATTCATATACTCGGTAGTGATTGGAGGTGACTGGTTAAGTTCACGTCCGACCATCATAACCCCGGGCAAAGTACAGCAGGAAACTCTTGCATACGAGGCTAGGCGGAGGTCAGAGCCGGTGTGGAAATGAGCAGAAACTTCTTTTCCTGCCGAGAATCTAACCCTGGCCATCAGTTCACTGTTATAGATGTTGTCCTCCCCCATTCTTTTTCACTGGCTCTACAGCCCCTTTGGCCCTGGCCTCATAGCTTTTATTTTCAAGATCATTTTACAGACTGTAGAACTCCTTGGACGAGTGACCAGCCGGTCGCAAGGCCGCTACCTGAACACCGAAAAACATAAACATAGAATAAACATATTCACATACCAAACATCCATGATTTTTTGTGGGATTCGAACCCAGGATCTCGACTTCCGAGCGAACGAAGGCAGTATACGCCTTAGACCGCTCGGCTACCGTGACCGGCCCTTACCTCATTGGTGTATAAAATAATTTTAACCTTCAGTCTACTAAAATATATATAAGGCCTGTAAGGTGGCACGGGATAGTGTAGTTGGTTGAGGTACTATGATACAAGCGGGAGGTCGCTGGTTCGATTCCCGATGAGATCATTGGCTTTTGAATTGGTCTAATCCTCCCAGTCGCTCTATGGCCCTGGGATCAATTCGACCTATAACAGAAATGAGTTCCAGGAGTATTCTTGAGGCTGAAGGGCGGGCGGCGCGTAAGACTGACAACATCACCGCCATCTGTGAGCAGATTGTCTAGAAAATTTGGGACCCTCGAAGTCTCACAATCCTATGGGCCTCCATGGACTGTTACAGGGATGGCTGCTTCTTTATTTCCTACCAATATAAGGCCTACAGTGATCTTCAGAACTGAGACACTCTGTGTACAAAGTACCAAAAAGTAATTTTCTTTTAAATGAATTTCACGCCAACTGTCGGCTTCGCATTGAGAATGCTCATAATGCGGCGATAGGCACTCCATTCTTTTGTCATATCTGCACATTTTTAATTGAACAGAGTTTGAGTATGAACAAAGGAGAGTACATAATTTTCAGTTCCCACAGAGAAATTTTCTTGGAAAATAAATATTGTGACGTATTTCTGGTTGGCGTCACTAATAATAACGGGCTCTGGAATAGATGAATAGATTTATTGGGTACTCACAAGTCGTAATTATAAATAATTACTATATCACTCTAAAGATTACCGTTAACTATAGCACACAAAATGAAGCCTTCAACGTACCTCTTGCTAGTCGTTGCTTGGTAACGAATATTATCCGGTTACCACTTCACAGCTGAATACTCAACTACTAAACTACCTTCTGAATTATCTTACGAACGAACCTATGGCTGAATTTAATTCACGACTCAACTCCCTTTTATAACTGCAAGAGGACCCAATAGAGATCACCGCCTCCAGGGGTTCCATGGATGTTCTCCATGAACGCGTTTTCTCGGAAGCCTTGTGTTAATTCCGTTGCAAAGTTTTGGATTCTAGATGTTTAACAACTTGCTACGTCGCAACGACTCGTTCATTGTTATTCGTTGTAGCGGTAACGTGGATACTGAGCCGTTGCTCGGTAAAGTGAGTCCTTTCCGGCTCCGCTATTCCGGCTTTCAGCCGTGTCAAAATATAGAGTCAAATAAAATCCACATTAATTAGTTGCAGTTTCAGTATGTTCGTCTTTAATGTACATGATTTTTACGTAAATATGATTCATATAAAGTTATCCCGGTAACAGGCCATAGAGGCCCATAAGGTTGTGAGACGCTGAGGGTCCCACATTATCTAGACAATTGGTTAACAGATGGCAGTAAATTTGACAGCCTTACTCGTTGGCCGCGCTTTACCTCCTGGAAGATTTATGGTATTCATTTCTTTTAGAGGCTGAGTCGATTTCAGGGCCACAGTGCGGCTGGAAGGATTAGGTCAATTGAAAAATCAACACCATCAGGACTCGAACCCGCGACCTTCCAGCTTGTAGCATAGTGTCTTAATCAAATACGCTGCCGCGTGACCCCGTATGATTCATATACAAATTGTTAATAATAATTCAATTCAAACCTTCATTATTTACGTGCCGAGTCAACAGCCGCAAGGCCAATTACAGACAGAGCACAAGGCAGATACAAGTAATTATATTATGGATAAACACAACGTAAAGTCAAAGACAAATTACAGGCAAGCACTGGAGGAAAACACAATAATATAGACAAGTAAACAAACAAACAAACAACAATAATAATAATAATTAAATAAACATAAATCAGTAATGCAGCCAAGTAAGCAAACAAACAAATGATAATAATAGCAATAATAATAATTTCATTAACATAAGTCTAAGTGTTATTGAGAACTGAGAAATGAAACGTATAAATATTTAACTGAGAAATGAAAAGTATAGATTTTCAGAGAGGATAATAATAATAATTCAGTTTAGTTGTTGCTTATTGTACATGGAAATAATAATACTAACAATTATACTATATTTAAATATCGTTTGGGGAGAACATTCCTGGCATATGATATTAGCAGCTGCTGCACATCTAGCAGAGGGACAATTTTTAGATGAGGAGCAAACATTGAACAATGCAAAATCTTTGATATACCGAGCAGGAACTCGGAAACCAACAATTTCCAGAACAGAAGGGCAGAATTTCGAGCCAAAATAAACTTGAATAAGAAAGAGAGCTTAATAATAATAATAATAATAATAATTCAATTCAATTCAGTTCGTGTTTTTTTACGTGCACACTTAACAGCAGAGAGGCCAGTTACAAGGTTAGCACGAGTGCATAAGCATACTAAAAAATAATTGGAAAACAAAATACAAAATTTTAGAATCTATATAAAGTCAATAAATTAACAATAATTCCAATAAAAATTAAAGTTAACGTTAACAGGAGAGAAAAAATAAAAAATACCAATATACGTACATACACACACGTAATATTAAGAGTATTAACAATATTATTAACAATTTTAGGTTCAGTGTGATTGACAGAAACTGTTCCTATTGCAAATATGACGAGATCCTTACCCACCGTGTTAGCAGCATAATTCCTTACTTACTATTACATTTAGGCCTACTGACAATCGTACACCTAAACAATTTTTGCTTTATATTATCTGTGTTTTGTGTATTCTTAGTAACGTTTCTTGTATCGAAGACAAAATATGGGAAAGGGTATTATAAAATACATATGTATCACCAGATGGGCTGTAAGAAACACGTGGAGGGCAAGAGAGAATGCATGGGAGAGGAGCAACTAAACAGATAATAGCAAGAAATATAAAATACTAGGAGTGTAAAAAACTACAAACGTGAAGGGATATAAAGACTAACACTGATGCTAAAAATATGAACATTTCTGAATGGTTATAGAGCAACATAAATTAATTTGTGGAAAAGTAAATTATATAACTTATTTTAATAATGCTAATATAAGGCCTGTTGAGAATTCAACGAGAAGTTCCCTCATTTGTTTTACAAATTTTCGTTTTATGTATATAAAAAAATAATGTGACAGTGACCCGAAAGCTCTGAAATTACAAAATGTCGGGTTACCACAGCAACATAGGGTCCAGTATTTACAGACTGTAGCAATATAAGTTATATTGTAGGTCACGAACGAGCGAGCTGTGTTTGGTTTCAGTGTTTCCTTTGGATTACATGAATACTGTCAATATTTTGCTGTAATGGTAGGGTACTATATAAAGGAGATGATTTGCGATTCGTTATTTGTGCCTGTTATTCGTGGGAGACAGAGCTAAAAGTCTGTCTCGACGTACAATTCGATAACATATAACACTGGAGAGGAATGTGGGAGAGAGAAGATGAAGTTGATAGTACGAAAGGTTAGATAACAAATTACGGTGTTTCATTAGTGTGTGTATCTGTATATAAATGGTGTAAGCGTGAATAACAATTCCGATATTTTAGTAGCAACGAACAACCGTTGAATATATGGAGATTTCTTTAAAAACAGGAATTCATCGTTAGAAAGCATTGTTGCATGGGCCCCTAAAATGAGTCTTTAAGAGACAATCGGAAACTTCCCATGTAAGGTAAAATTACCCCTGTGTATAACTAATTAATCACTACGCAATGAAGGCAAATGGGGGAGTGGCTGTATAGATCCACATTTTCTTGACCTCGACACTAGCTGGAGGTAAATGGTGAGCTTCACACCACGGCCGCTTTACCCCCAGGGAAAGAACGCACGTTACCCTTTGTGTAGGAGGTTGGGTGAACCCCAGAGCCGGTCTGGAAGACGTATATGAGAGAAAATTCTTGACTTTACCAGCATTCGAACTCCGAACCCTCGTCGTCCAGTCCTTAGCCAGTCTCTATACCGGCTACACTAGCCTCTCTCAACAGATGAAGAGAATAAACCAAGATTTTAGAACGAACATATAATTGCACTTTGCGATGAATATGTGAGTTAAACTGTTGAACATACTTTGTATCCGGGTACCAAAGGAAGGAAATGGACGTAACGGAGGATGAAAGTTCAGAATTTTAGGATGAAGCAATGGGAGAACAAATGGGGAAATAAAAGCTTAAAAGTAGTTACGTGAGAAACGCGCTACACATCCTACATATTCTCAAGTAAGGTGCAGGTACAGTAAAATTGTAACAAATCCCCTGTAAAAACTAATTAGTGACTAATAAGCTGCATATTACGATACGTTTTCCGCATTGTTACCAAATGAACAATGAAAATCGATCCATCTCATACACACCAAGTTTCTTTCTTGTCTTCTTTTAACTATTTCTTAACTTAATGTTGTAACTCAACAACTACAAGGACCAATTACATAATCAGCACAATCAAAGAAGCAAAACGTGAAAGAAACAACACAGAGATTTTGGACACATATAAACAAGATATTATGAAATGCAGGCTGAAAGCCGGAATAGTGGAGCCTGAGTCAGATGTCTGCTGTTGAGCATCGGCTTGGAAATAGCTTTCCCTTCACAGTATAGCAGCGAACGAGTGTTTACCAGGTAACAAGTAGCTAAACACAAGATTACCGTGACAACTAACAGGACAACAGAGGAACAGTCCAATATAGTGTCTTCTATGCAGGCAGAGTGGAAGTTATAAAAGGCAGTGGATTCCTGAATTCAAGTCACACTGGAGTACAGAGTAGAGACCTGTCCGAGATTCGACAACAGTGAGAGACTCCTCATAGAGATTCATTAAACAGGTGTCGTTCAGGAGTTCAATGTGGGAGCTGTTATAATTGACTGTAATTGCAATGGAGGCGCCCAATAAATCGAATCACCAAATCTAGAACCCATTATTATTAGTCACGCAAACTCCTCATTCGTGATAATATTCTGTTGTATTAGATGCAGTACAAGCATTAGTTTACAACACTTAACGTAAAAAAAATGCTGTAATTACCTACTAACCAGCAGACTGATGTTAAAGAAATAGATGTTAACCTATTGACGCTGTTACAAGTAAAAGTCACATTGCTATTGACGGTCACTTACATCTACTAGCAATCCTCTTGAGATAGCGCTTGGCGTACCGAATAGAGTACACCGAGTCGAACAGTTGATTTCTCTGTTGTCATGAAAACTTCCCTTCCTTTGTTGTGAGAACAATGTTTACCTAGCCGTTGTAACGGAAAACTATTTCTGTATCCGTTGCCTAGGAGACTTCTCTAATAGTTCCTCTGTTTTCGTGATAATTGAGAGCCTCGCTTTAAGCAACCCAAGTTCTATTGCTGACCCCGTTCCATGGGGTTTTCTGGTTCCACATTTTAATATATACTATTTGTATATATTTCATTTACAAATAAGATTCAACGAACAAGAAGGCATTTGTTGCGTGAAAATGAAGTATCTGTAGAAGGTATTAAATTCTTTAACTGAGACATAAGAGATGTTCATAAAAAATGTTTAATATTCATGTTAATTATATCGCAACTATGGACGGATTACAAGAAGAAAATATGGGAACTCTATTCAGTTGATTAGAATTTTAATATAAGTAAGATAATATGGTAATAATTGCATTAGTCTTTGGGCTCAGACGATAACTATGCGGTAGAGTGAATCTAACCTCAGAGGTAGTGAATGTTATGTGCCAGGCGGTGCTTGGCTGGACATTAAATTGTAGTACAGCTTACAGCATTACCGAAGCATGAAGCCGCAATACACGTGACACCAGGTAAATAACACTTGTTTCATTATGCACACAATTGTGAGGGGGACCGATAGCAGTATGAGTAAAACTCGCTGCCGATGAAGACGTGTAGTTAACTTGAATATGATTTAAAATCATCATCCTTCATCATTCGACCCTCTAATATATTCAGCCTGAAATATATGCCAATACTACACCAATTTAAAGCTTTATAGAATGTGATACCTAGCAATGCGATAATTTATGTGTACTAGAGTTGGCAGGCCTGAAGTGATCACTTGAAACAAAGAGGCATAATAGAAGATACATTAAGATCGATCTTAAAGAGAGATGATAGGCCTGTGGATTGAATTCAACTGACTCAGAATACAATAAAAAGGCGAGCTATTTTGAACACAATAAGGAATCATCGGGTTTCATATAAGGAAACGAGTTCTAGAGGAGCTGAACAATTATCAGCTTCTCAAGAAAGATAAAGGTAAAGGTAAATTTTTCCCTGTGCTTAACCAATTAAGCACTACTCCATGAAGAGTTATGGGGGGAGTGGATTTATAGACTCACGTTTTCTTGACCTCTGCACTAGTTGGAGGTGAGTGGTTACTTTCACGCCCCGGCCGCTTTACCCACGTGCAAAAAGTTCCTTGGATAGGAGATTGAGTGAGCCCCAGAGCCGATCAGGGCGACATGGATACATGAAAATTGTTTCCCACACCGATAACATGAAATCTGACCACTTGGTCGTCCAACCAATAGCCAGTCGCTATACCGACTGCGCTATCGCGGCGCATCTCAAGATGTCTTCTGGCCGTGAGTATGTTTACTTACATCAGTATTCGTTCTCCATTGGTTATTTCTTGGAAAATTTTATTTCAGTCTAATTTATTTAGTTATTTTTTGCTCTTGAACCGAAGTTTCTATTGCGCTAGCATTCCAGGAACATGGGCACAGTACAATGCCAGTTCATAAGGCAACACTGTCTCAAAATTCCCACGAACGAATTATAGTAATAGTCTCACGCCTTCTAACGAAACCTTTCGGACTTGGACTGCTCAACAAGAAATTCCCTTAGCTAGATAATCCGGTCTAAGACCTACATTAAAAAACATATTCTATAAGACTATATACATAAAATAGGCCTAGTCTTTATTGTATTGCAGAGCAACACGGAGGATGGTGCGTCACTGTGTACAGAATGACTATTCAACAACCTGTCCAACATGTAACGGTGAACAAACTAAAAGCGCTGCACTATGCTTCTTTTCATATCCTAATTTGATTTACGCCCACTTCTTTGTACCTTAAGATTTAGAGAATAGTACCTTGGGCCCCTAACCAAAAAGGGAAAGAAAGATTAAACCTACAAGGCGCATCCTCCCCAGAAGCTGCATAAAATATGTGCTCTTTTTTTTGGTATATAATATTATATTGATATTAATAAATCATCTTCCTTTTCAATAATTTTTTGTTAACATTTTTAATTTTTAAGCCAATGTACTCTTTAATGTATCAGAGGTGTTAGAGCATATGGGATACAAACGCAGAACTCAGAAGTATTAAAAGGTTTATGAACTTGAAAATGAACTGATGTTTGATTCGATTTTATATTATAGAACTACTCATTAACAAGAGCTCTGAAACTGGCGATTAAAGTAAATGTTTGTAGAGTCCGTTAACAATTTGCCATATTGAGCAGAAACAAATGTGTCCACGAAAAAAGTCAAATGAAAATTAGTAAAAGAGTTCACGATATAATTAATTTCGCGAATGTCAGCAACTTTCAACTTGATGATAACTCCTGTCTTCGTAATGTGACATGATGTAGTTTGACAGATACAACGTTTCGGAAGAATCTGTAGTCTCCATATCATTTACACCGATAAAATATGAAAACTAAACTTGTGAGACCTTAATTTCTGTCCCATCACAGTGGAAATTTCGATTCTCTGAGCAAGAAATATCAGTGAAATCAGAACAGTGAAATGGTTACATCACGATGGGCTGTTATTCGTAGAATAAAAACCTTGTGAGAGGAATGGCAGACTAGTAATCTTCGTAACCAATGTGTAACATTGGAAACACTGTACAAATATGATTATATTTATAAGAAAATTATTTTGTCTACGTTATTGAAATTAAGAGTATCTGAAAATTAATCTTTCAAATACGGCTTAAAGTACAAATTTCTAAATAATTTTTTTGAAAAATAATGTGTCGATAAGTCAAGTGGCAGTTTTGCTATGACAGAATTCCATCTAGAGAGAGGTATTTTAACATAATATCCAAGGAGATTGGAAGGCATTTTAACCCTCCGAAGCTGAAGTCTCACCTAAACATTTTTCAAAAATTTACTTCCGAAATGGCCGACAAGTCTTCAAGGCCAGCAATTTGATGTTATAGAAGGAAATATCCTCTGTTTATTTTAAGATTCATCCTGGGCACATAAACACATTCTGTAAGAAAGAATATTTTTTTTACAGTAGGTGGAACATACAGTGACCACTCTGCTTACCAGTAATAGAAAATAATTGCTTTATGTGACTTCCTAATTACGCTTAAAATCTAACAAAATAAGCTACAATTCGGTGTGAGAATTCAGTTAACTGAATTATGACACAAATATTTGGTATCCTAGTCACATTCTGCCCCGACCAACGAAATCCTCTTTCTATCGCGTTCTTCTCATGCTCATTCCTGTTCTGTAAGATACGGGAATGCAAACCTGGATCTCTGCAGCATCTTAGTCTCCCTTATTCTCTTCCTTCTACTGAGGCTATTTGTTTTCTTTTTCAGTAAGAAGGGGGTCGACCTCCTTTTTGGGCTCATTTATATTAAAAATGAACTGTCGCTTGCACTGACGACATGCTTGGCTATTTGGCTGTAGCATCGTTCCCCTGCGAGAGGGGTACATTTTTTTTTTGTTATGATAAATCGTAGCCCGACCTCGCCTTTTGGTCATCTGAATTTCTAATGTCAGTTCGTTTCCTTTTCTTTCTTTCTTTTTTTACATATATCTCTCTTACTTGCAGTTTTGCTTCACAAGGCATGTCGTAGAATGGTTTTCATCATCTTTGTAATATATATTACTTGTGCTTCGCCTTTGTGAATCTCACATTCATAATTTGTCATTATAATGTGCAGAAACTGCGGTGCGTGCAAGCGGGGCCCGCGATGACAGGCAGATACCAGCGCCGTCATGTACATGCAGCCAGGCAAAACAACTTCGTACTTCGGAAGACATTTTCATATCACAAGCATAACTCTCATATAATAATAACAATAATAATAATAATAATAATAATAATAATAATAAAAACAACAACAACATTCTTATTTATTCTAGTGCTGACTTAGGAGCCCAAAGGCCAATTACAAAATTAGCATGAATAAACAAAATAAACAAAACACATACAAACAAAATACAAAGTGAAGAAAATTTTTCTAATTTATATAATAATAATATTAATAGTAATTCTAATAATATAAACCGAATTTATCATTGAAAAGTGAGAAGAGTAGAATATAGATATTTACAAGAAATACAATTATTTTTAATGATTGGAAGGACCATGGTTAATGTAAAATATGACAGCGAGAAAAAAAGGCAAGTTTTAATCATACAGTAATAATAAGAATGAGTTCAATTATTTATTTATTTACATACTTACTTACGTGTTTAATATAATAATAATAATAATAATAATGTCACATGTTTGGCATGTAACGCTGTAATAATAGTAATGAAGTCTTATCTTCTCTTCATGCTGAGGGTGTGAGCCGGACACTGATCTCTTGTTGCGCGCACGCTCTGTCGGAAACAACCTTCAATGATATTTTTAACTTGTCTCATTAATTTATTTAATTCAAATTCATTCAAAGACGCTGTCAGTATATCATATCACAGAATTATAGCATTTAAAGTGGGACGCGGATGGAAGTTATGCGGCCTAATTTCAGCTACACTACATGAACTGTCATGGAGGAACTGAGGAATACCAAGAATTAAAGTACGGCAGTCGGTATCCTGGCCGCGATTCGAACCGGTCACCTTCCAAATACACGTCATAGGCGTCACCGTTAAGAAAACCTGCTCAAGTTGGCATTCTTTATGAGAGCCAAGGAAGTGCATCGCCTTATGTGGCGGTATCCATCAGTGACCCATTGTCGGGGTAGCAGGAGGAGAACCAGTTTCTCCGCGACCTTAAGCAATTCTTTGAGCCTCTTCTTCCTGTGACTGGTGTTCACATCATACGGACTTTCACCAGTGCTGATTCTTGTGTTGTCCCGGGTATGCTAATCAAACTCCTCTGTTTACATATGTATACTACCACAGTCAATAAGTTCGTGGAATGGCCGAAAAGCGTCATACGGGAATTTACTGCCAATATGTTTCAGCAATGTTTTCGACAGCTATATCAATGTTGGCAGACTTGAATAGCAGCCAATTGCAACTATTTTGAGGGCCAATGTGATCTGCGTAAGCGTATGTGAATACCTTGTAATATGATGCTATAAAACCACATTCCACGAACTTAATGACTCTACTACGTATATACACCTTACAGTATGCGTCCATTCAGAACGAGTGTATCAACATTCGCCCACAATTCTATGAGTTCTGTTTTCCTGTCCGTTCGTAAATTTCTTTTCAAGATATTGCATTTAAGCATCCTGTTCCATGAGTATACTCTTCATTCACACACTGTACTTCCGTCCACAATGCAACACATTTCTTATCTCCCTCTCTTTCCACTACATGGTTCGGCCGTACACGGCCATCGTCAGGTGTCTCTAGTTGCTAAAACTGTTTCACTGCGTAGTATGTGAAGTTTCAGCTATCACGTGTGAATGTGATATCTCACACTTAAAATAAATATACTCTATTAAGAGTCACTACAAGCCATTCAAAATACAATAAAGTTCAATTAAAATTTCAATACTTTTGCTTGGGGGCTGTCGTCCTTTTATCCACTTATTCCTGTGTTTGGATTCGGTTTGCAGCGGCATGGCTGTTGTGTATGTGTAGCTCTCGATCGTGTTGGTGCTGTTGATATGTAAGCCCCTTCGACTGTGTTCTTTCCCTTGCCTATTAGTAGCGCTGTTTTCGTTCCGTGCATATATTCCTTAGAGTTATCGCTGTACTCATCGCTCCTTCATCAGTAAAATGCACTATTTCAGAAACACTGAATCCAAGTAGAAACATTTCTAGAAATATGAGGCAGGCCTGGAATTATCAGGTTGTTACCATTATTCTAAAGTAAGAAAATCTTGAAGAATAAACAATGATGCCTCTAAAAGGCCAACATAAAGCAAGTATCTACATGAGTGAAAGGTGGAAATCTAACTTCTAGGAGTATTTTTACTGATTGATCATCACTCGGTTGTTTAATCATTTCGATAATTGGAGTGCTAAGAAATCAAATTTTATTATCAGCAAATAATAATTCCTCTCACACAATTTATGTTCTGGTTATGATATTTTCTTTAAATTAAATTGATTTTGTGTTTAATTACAAGAAGAGAAGTCATTTTTGTAAAGTTGAGAGTTGCTCGGCTAGTTGAGAAATTCCAGGCTTTTATGGATCTCGTATATTCAGTACAATCTTAACAAGACCCCATCACTGAACCCAGTCCTGGGACAGATGAATCCATTGATTATGGTCGCATTACGTTTCATTATGATCATTCTATTATTAGCCTTCCACTTATACCTAAGTTCTGCAAATGGTTTCTGTCTTCCATATATTCCCGTTAAAATTTCATATACACATTTATAATTCCACAAGCGTGCTTCCTGTCCCTTCCATCTCATCCTCCTTGTTTCGATCATCGTAATAATGTTGGATGAATGGTACAAATAAGGAGGCCCTCATTACGTATGATACGCAGTATGTCAAGAATCAGTTTGAAACACGTCACATCGCTTTCAAGCCAACCTCAAGAAAAACACTAGAGTACGTCATAAGATGATGAAAAATTCGAAAAGAAAAAGTGAAAAGAAATCATAAGAAAACCTAACATATATACAAGAGAAATGGAAGGGTTAAAAATGTCTCTCGGGCATTTTTGATCTTAAATAGGATAATCCAAAATGTCATCACTTTTATAAGGAATGCCCCTCTGTTCCTTTTCAAATATTCCCCCTCCTTACACTGTCATTTCAAGTAACATGAGTTATAGGAAGTGCAGCAGGCACATTTCCAATTGTTAACGATAAACATCCATTTCCTTGACTGCTTATGGACATCACCATTACTGCAAGAAAAATGTCTGTCCTTCTTCTCTCTTTCTTTGTGTCACAGAAATTCTGTAGATGAGATGACATCAATTTTCGAGGCCATGTTGAAGAAGTTGAGTGGACGATTATGTAACAGAGATACCAATTTTTCGTTGTACCAAATGTTGAAATATTAATGTCTTCAAAGTAACTCTCTGAGATGGCACAAACATTAATTCTGAATTCCAACATTGGGATAATATGCGCATATTATTACGCCTTCCAGTCTCGGCTGACTGTTGATGAGGTTATGTGTTCTAGTTAACTAAATAATTGCATGAAGTGCAATGTTTGCAGACGTTAATAGTCGCTAAAAATATTCAAGAAATTCCATGTCTTTTATACACCACGAATACTCATTACCTTGTTTACAAGGCACTTCCAGTGGAACATATCTTGGACCAGACAAATACAGTCTAGAGCCTAATACCTCATATCCTATTTCTTTCAGATTTAGTTTAATAAACCTGGATCCTTATTCAGCCTACTAATACATTCAACTGTTTGTTTTTCTTATACCGATTAACACAATATAGTAGATAAATTAATATACATGCTTTCACACATCGTAAAAAATCGTACGTTCTTTTAACGTTTACGTACCGAAAGGACTGATCCCTGCATTTCTCTCAGACATTATATAATACGAATATGCTGTTTTGCCTAAATGCCATGCCACAGCTATGAAATATACAGCAATTAAATTTGCATCTGTGGTGGCGATCTCCTACTGGAATGGAAATTAGAGTAGTGACAGACCTATTGCAGACTATTATGCAACACAATATTATGCAGATTGAAAATATGATAGAAGTCCAATTTAAATCGTGCAGTAGGTACACACATCATTAATACGAAGTTTGGGAACATAATACCTTGACAAATTTCATTCATACGTTGGTGCAACGATGTAATTTCTAAGTTACCGTTACAGCCCGCAGTCCATTATTTGTTAAACTCTAGTATCGCGTCTCTATTTGACTGATTTACCTCCGCAAGAGTAGTTCCAAAACTGTGATTCTAAAGAAAAGATTAAAATAATTTTAATGCAAATTTACACAATATTATTTGTATGTTGTTGCAGTTTTGTTTTAAAAAATGCTTTGGTTCCCTTTTGAAATGTGTAGCTGAGATGCTGATCTACAGTTAAAGAGGACTGTTTCCTTTTCAGAAGAATTGTAATCCATGAGATTTCTTAAATTGTTTTTGTTACATCAGGATGGTCCAAACTATTGGATATTTCAAAAGACAGAAAAGTAACGTAAACAAAAACGAATTATATTACAGAACACAGTTTAAGAACAGGGTGCTGAGGAGGCTATTTGGACCGAAGAGAGATGAAGTGACGGGAAGTTAGAGAAAACTACATAACGAGGAGCTTCATAACTTGTACTCTTCGCCAAGTGTAATTGGAATGATCAAGTCAAGGAGAATGAGATGGACAGGGCATGTAGCACGAATGGGGGAGAAGAGGAATGCATATAGGATATTGGTGGGAAAACTAGAAAGAAACCGACCACTAGGAAGACGAAAACGTAGGTGGGTGAACAATATTAAAATGGATCTTAGAGAGATAGGATGGGATGGCATGGATTGGATTGATCTGGCTCAGGACGGGGACCAGTGGATGGCTCTCGTGAACGCGGTAATGAACCTTCGGGTTTTACAAAATGCTAGGAAATTCTTGAGTAGCTGAACAATTGGCAGCTTCTCAAGAAGGGCTCAGCTCCACGAGTGAGTGATTACACAATAAATTTTTCTTGGCACTACAGCCCCAGTGGTCCTAGGCCTACCTCCATGAATTTCTCCGTTCACTTCGGTTTTTCTAGATCTTACATATTCGGTAGGAATCCTTGGGCGGGTGATCAGCTCGTCGCAAGGCCTCTACCTGTACACAAACACAGAAAAAACACAATATACACGTCTACTTACTGATAATTTCCAGACTCGTCCATTTAGAGGTTCTGCAAAATTCTTGTACAGCATAGACTACTGAATCTTTTTATGCTTTCTATTAGTCAAATTTTAATTTCCGCCCCCATCCCTGTAAGGTTTATTTCGCGGTTTTCTTCATTTCCTACAGGAAATTGTTAGGCGAGTACCTGGAAATCAACCATTAACACTTCCTCCTTATACTAACCAATTCGTCTTTCACAATCACTCTGTCATTCCACCAAGAGGAAAATAGTCTGGAAAAACAAGTAAAGCTGTGTGATCAATCTGCTATCGTTTCAGAATATCGTTCACGACGACCAAGAATAGAATTCCGAGCCAAATAGCCTGATAGATGTTTCTTATATTATCCTATTTTCCATCTTGTGCATGTTCGACAAACAAACCACCTTTGAGGCCTGCTATTCTCTGAGTGCACCCAAAAAGAAAATGAATACAACTGACCGGTTATCTTAAACAGCAAACTACCTCGGCACGTTAATAATATATTTAACAGTTTAAACCGATAGAATAAGTTACATTTATATAAAGAAATTTTCACTTGTTTGTAAAAGTTTTTACAATTTTTTTAAATTAATGACTTTTACAGATTCTGTATTCGGATTTTATATAAATTTAAGTACTGATAATTATATTCAATCGTAACATATTCCCAACGTATGTTTCGCATACGTTTATTTTTAAAAAATAAATATATTTATATTGCTTCTTTCTTTACTGAGGTCGGAATAAATTCTTATATCCAGCATCATACATGATTTTGAATTTAGATGGTACTGAATATATGGTGATGACGAAATCTTCATGCATTATATATAAAAATTTTGCGAGCAGAGGGGGCATACTTGTACCTTGTGATATATGACATGAGACTTAGCGAGACAGAAATTCGCCCTCTACATATTTACCTCGGATGATGATGTTGATGATGATTACCCTACCCTTAAACCCCTTGCGTTCTTCGTGGTTTGTAAATAGGATTTCATTTTAAAGGAAGAAGGCAGAAAGGGAAATGCATAATATTGTCATACAAGTTGGTTATATGTAATGGCAGTCATAAATAATCTTACAAGATTCATAGGTCTAAATTTGACACACTTACTTTATTGGTGCATATGCGTACGGCATGTATTCCAGACATAATCAGGACGACTTGAAGACTTATATATATATATAATAGAAATATCAGCTCTTAGGAACAGGTTTGGTTTAAATTGCGTCGTGCTATATTGTAATAATTTAATGCCTTCTCGGTTTGAAACCTGGAGATTCTGTTCATGGCTAACAGTGACAGGTTTAATGTGACTCAGCCAATGTTGCAATAAAGGTTTCACGAGTTTAAAGAAGACACTGAAGGAGGAACACTGAATAAAAGACCGCTATAAATATGGTGCTGGTCACAGTAGCCAAGCGGTCTAAGGCATGAACTGTCTTCGCTCTCTCGTAAGCCGGGATCGTGGTTTCGAAACTCAAACAAGGTATGGATGTTTGGTACGGGTGTTTATTCTGATCACCCATCCAAGGGGTCTTACCGCCTGTAAAATGATCAAAATCGAAAAACAACCTCGACACCGTAAGGTATAAGAAGAACGGATTAAGTATAAATATGGTACAACTGTTCCAGTGGCCTGAGAGCTGATAATTATTAATTTATTAATATCGATATTAATTTACTGCATCTCATTATTAATGAAAAGATAGAATATCTCTGTTACTGGATTAATGCAATGTTTAATTCCAAATGTACCGAACAGGTTGGCCTTGATGTGACGCTCTAGTATTGTGTTCGAGCGGTAACTCAAATTTCAGCCGCGACCCCGGCTATCCTTATTGAGGTTTTCTGTGGTTCTCCTCAGTCCCTTCATGAAAATACAATTATGGTAACTCGATCTGGTAACGACCAATTGCTTCCAATCCTACCATCCGACGCTGTACCGTCTCGATACTGAGGGCGTCGTTAAGTAACACCACATTTTAAACGTAACTCGAGCAAAGGCGCATGTTCGCCGTCTGCTCATTTTTAGACAGTAATTTCACTGTTCACTTGATGACGGACTGGAGACCTAATACCCTCCAACGAAGAGAAAAGGGGCCAATAACAACATCCCACTCGCAAGTAAGGCATAAATCAGCCATTGATTTTTGGCCTATCCCTACCCTTGCCTTTGGTACAATCCCAAATGAAGAGTAGAATGGGAAGAGTGAGCCAGTAAAAGGTAAGGTTATCTCTGTGCTTAATTAATTAATTAAACGCCACTCTAAGAATTAAATGGGAGGAAAGGTATAGCTTCACCATTCTTCACCTCGATACTAGATGGAATTTATTAGCTCCACTCCAAAAACGATTTATCCCCAGGGAGGGAGATCCCGGTACCCACTGCGTAGGATGCTGGGTGGGCCCCAGAGCCGGTCTGGACGTTGTGAAATAATTGGAATCGAAACCCGGCCTGCCAGCCCGTAGCCTGTCGCTATACCGGCTGAGTTATCCAAATTCCCCAAGGTCAACCAGTTCTACCTACTATACGAAGCTTAGCAGAGCTATGTAAGATTTGAGGCTTTCACGGCGGTGACTATGAAGAAAGCAGTTTTCTGGGATTTGGCACCGTGTATATGCGGTGTTAACCGACGTTTCGGAGGAACGTATCGCCTCCATCTTCAGGGTAGAAGAAAAAATATAAGAAATCTGCAAGCGAAGAGACCGTGAGAACCGGTAAAAGCAGACTGTCTCTCTTCGCTTGCAGATTTCTTATATTTTTTCTTCTACCCTGAAGATGGAGGCGATACGTTCCTCCGAAACGTCGGTTAACACCACATATACACGGTGCCAAATCTCAGAAAACCGCTTTCTTCTTAGCAGAGCTGTTCTGTAAAATTTTACTTCACTCCACAATCTGTATAGCAGAGTAATTGTTATTGTCAAAGCCTGTGAGTCCAGAACAGGAATATTCTTCTGCTGCCATTGGCGGCACGCGTGTAATGGCAATGCATTGATTGATAGAGAGGATCTCTTGCAACATCCGATATGGTGATATGGTCTCTCCACCCGTCCGTGCGCAGGATACGTTGCTGATGATGAAGAACAAAGTTTAATTGAATCTGGTTGAAGAGTATTCGAAAGATATCTACCAAACTGGACAAATATTAATCGCTATTTTACACGGATTATTACTGAAATTACTAATTTACAGAAATGTGTTATTTAGATTGAGCTGGGATAGCGCAGTCGCTATAGCGACTGGCTACTTGACGGGACGAACGAGGGGTCAGAGTTCGAGTCCCAGTGTGGTCAAGAAGTTTCATTTCTTCATGTCGTCTGTGGTTCACCCAACCTCTTATCCAATTGGTACCGGGCGCTCTTTCCCAGGGGGTAAAGAGGCCGGAATTTGAAGCTGACTGCTCACCTCCAACTAGTGCAGAGGTCAAGGAAATGTGGATCTATACATCCACCCCCATAGGCTTTCAGGGTGTAGTGCTTAATTAGTTAAGCACAGGACAAGTTTACCTTTATATTATTTAAATTACTAATTTACAAGAATATTTCAGGAAAAGATTTTAAATATTAATATGATAAATTATGAATCGTAACTATTCCGTATGACCCTCTACATTATGAACAAATGAATTGCATTTCTTGAAGCAACCGTAAATAAAAGGTCTGTGTTTGTAACACATGATCGTTTGTTTCCTTATTTTATGTGATGTGAGCCAGGATAGTGCAGTTGGTATAGCGACTGCCTATGCGCTGGATGACCAAGGGGTCGGATTTCGAGTCCCAGTAAGGACAAGAATTTTCTCTTCTCCACGTCGTCCAGACTCGTTCTGGGGTCCACCCAACCTCCTCTCCAATAGGTACCGGGGGATTTTTCCTCGGGGGTAAAGCGTCCGGGGCGTGAAGCTGACTACTCACTTCCAACTAGCGCTGAGATCAAGAAAATGCAGATCTATACATCCACTCCCCCATACTCCTTCAGGGAGTAGTGCTTAATTATTAAGCACAGGGACAACTTTAACTTTTATGTTATATATTATACGTATATTTTGTGATGTTTTATAAACCAACTTTTAAACTAATGTTTAAGTAAAGCAAATAATGCAGATATATTCTTAGTGGCCGAAGGGGGGGGATCTGCAGATTTCTCCACTATGTCTTGTAAAAATGCCCGGAATTTAGGTTCTCACAACGGTAGTTATGATGAGTTCTATCTTCAGGGATATAACGCCGTGTAGTCCGTTGAAAATCAACCAATATTTCGGAGGGATGTGCCGCCTCCATCTTCAGGATCAAAGAATAAGGCAAGAAAGAAGTCAACCTGAAATTTTTGTTTGCCAGCTGCTTTCACCTTAGCTTCTTGTTTGGCTTATTTTTCTACCCTGAAGATGGAAGAGACATAATCCTCCGAAACGTTGGAAAGGTTTCAACAGAATACATGGGGTTATATCCCAGAAGATAGAACCTTTATTTACGTTTGTTTCCTGGTTTCAGGCCTAGCAGTACCTGTCTTTGTTCTTCTTTACATCTTTCCTCTAGCTGAAGTCCCATCACAAGATAACACCAAAATCTGTATCCATAAGAATTAGAACATATTAATAAATCTCCTGATATGTACTGCTAAAATAAGATTGCTTGGGAATTGAATAAAATTTCATATCTGTAATCACAGAAACAAAAGTCCAGTAAGTGTACAGTAAATATTGGCAAGTAAAAAGTTACATAGCATATTGCAAATTATCTTTCCGGTTAAATTATTTATTTGCAGAAGTTTGGTAATTCTGAGTTTTTCAGACAAGGTCACATGTCAAGTTTCCGGAACTGACAAACTGCATTCAGTCAGGCAGTTCATTGCCTTTTGTTCCCTCACGCCACGTCCTGAAACTTCGTGGAAATAATAGGCGACAAATGATTGTGTGGAATTATGAGTAGTTTCAGATTTATGATTTTGATAAAAATAGGTTTATTCGTTAAATGCCCCACTACATAGCTTATTACACGAATCCCCTGGAATCCCCCTGGCATGACGTCACAGATCCTCCGGGGACAATTTCGGACACTGTATTCAGCAAATCTGTTAAAAGTACCGTAAAACCCACCCTTCTTTGCGTGGTCACGCGTTGCGAAGTTCAATCTAAAAGTACATATATTCAAAGTGCGAGATCCTGCTACATGCATAACAAATATATAAACATATTACTTAATTTCAGCACCAGTAAAATTTTATAAATCCTGGATTGCTCAGTCGGTACAGCGGTGGGCTATAAGCTGCAGAACCGGGGTTCGATGCCTGGCAGGAGCAAAATTTTCTGTACTCTACAGCATGCAACCTGACTCTGGGACTCACCCAACCTCCTGTCCAATAGGCATCGAGGGTTCTTTTTCCAGAGATAATTCAGCTGGAGAATGGAACTGACCATTCACCTCCACCTAGTACCAAGGTCTATGTCCAGTGCTTTTATGAACTGAGATATTATATCCCGATTTCATTCTGTCCCATTGGGGAGACTGTGTTATGACGTTCTGCAGAGATCAATGAAATAATTCAATTTCTTTTTTTTATTGTGTGATATAATCACAAACGCTACAAATTTTCTGATCTTAGTAAGATATTTCTTGCTGATATAATTTTGCCACCTTAGAAATTCTAGAACTCGCAGTTTCTTAAATCCCTTTCCCATAAAACTCCCTACATACCACGCGCTCGATGTGTCTGATGTCCCTGGACTTTTAGTAACTTCATCCATACCCATGATTTTTTGAACATTTCTCGTTAAGAGAGACTTAGCAGGATGAATATAAAGAATACTGGAAGCATATTTCATTTGTTCCATTAAATTGACATAGGTCTATATCGCACGTAAGCCTCCTAAATTAATAGGCTATTGGCCTATACAGTTTGTTACAGTAAATTCATATTATTTTTCACAATTCCATATGATAGGCTTGGAGAGAACCCCATTTTAATACCTGTTTCAACTTTCCCTATATTTCCAGGCTTTGCAGCCATCCCGTATTCTACACACTTTACTAAAACCTCCTCTCGCGCTGTGGCAAGAACGCCAAGCTTAAGTAAGTACAACTAAAGCAGTAATAAGTAAATCTACGTCTCAGTTCAGTATTCAGTGAGAGTTAACAGAAAATCAGGCAACCTACTACCATAGCTAAAAAGGAAAATATAAATCATACAGGGGCACGATACTATAGGTGATTAACCTGCACGATAAAGGGGCATAACAGGAAAGCGCTTCGGCAAGTGAGTCCAAAGACAGAAAATTTTGTGGTGGGAAACTGTAACTCAAATGTATGCCTTACATTAAAATATTATTTATCTTCTATGCTTTGATTATTTCTTATGTGTGTGTGTAAATATGTATGTATGTATGCAGGTATGATTATATGTATGTATGTAAGAATATATTTGTTCATATCAGTGTGGTGCAATATTTTCAGATTTATCAATAGAATCTTAAATTAGGTGAGTATGGCACACTGCTCTTATGCTTAACTTGCTTTAGTGCATTTTCGTGGGGGTGGAGTCCAACTGGATCCACTCGGCACGGCGGCCATTCATTGGCCTATTGTAGCCTGCCCTGGGTGATTATGATGATGGAGAATTTAGTGGAATGAAGATTGGCAGGGGAAACCGAAGTACTCGGAGAAAAAATCCGCCCCAGCTCCACTTTGTCCACCACAAATCCCACTTGACCAGACTTGCGATCGAAACCAGGCCGCCGCGGTCGGAAGCCAGCGACTAACCGCTTGAGCTATGGCGCGGCCTTTAGTGTACATAGTTTTAATAGCTGCGGTTACCGAAAAACTGTATGTTTTCATTTTTGACGCAAGTTTTAACACTTACGAGTATTTTCATCTACCTGTATCTTTTATTGCTCTTTAGTCCTACAAGTCAGCACGTGCTTCGTTATTCGGACATCTGGTAACATTCCGTCCTCCCGTAAAGCATGAGTGAGTATTGTCTCTTTAATTCTTGCCATGCTACTTCTGTAAAAGACAAGAAAAATAAAGTACCTGTTCGAGTGGTAATTCTGCTTCAAAATAATCCTGAATACCTTTAGTAATTTTTATGTTATAAAGGCTTTCAATGGGCCCATTCTATGCCAGAATTTGTTAATTGCTCACTATATTTAAACCAGACTATTAAAACTACAGCTTAATGAACACCATGTATTTTTCCGTAATAATTCCTCCGTGGCCAGTAGTCCGCAAGCGAACTACACCGACTGAGCGACCGCCGTTTGTCTGCGAAGTTAGTGCCAACTTTAGCGAATAGAGGGTGTCCCGTGGTCAGCGCAACAAATCCCAACGGCCGTTAATCTCGGTTTTCTAGACCGGAGCCACTATTTCCTTGAAACAGCTCCTCAGTTATCCTCACGAGGCTGAGTGGACCGCCGTTTCAGACCCACTACCTCTCAGAAAATCTGGTGTCGCCTGTGAATCGGACCCGAGTCCTCTGAATCTGTAGCCAGGAACTCTGACCACTAGACCACAGAGACGGTCTTTCCGTAATAACCCCAAAACAAAATATGACTTTAAATATGACTTGAAATTCAATGAAGTTTTACCAAAATATATGTGATATTATTGTGAAAAGTTATAAAAGTACTTCAGAACTGAGATGCGATAATTTTCAAGGTCATATTCATATGACGAAAAGTTAAATTTATAGCATAAACACTATAAGACGTAGACAATAGAGAATTCATTAAGACAGGAAACGGTATAAATGTGCAGACACCAATCCATGGAAGAATTCGGAGACGAATTGATACACACATCTACAGCACAGACGTTTGGGACCCTCTTCGCTCAGTTTACACATTTCTTGTGGAGACGCTACCGTTCAAACAACCTGAAGAGAATTTTCCGAATCGCAAATCCGACAGGAATAATGGTTACCTTCCCCACAGGTGGTACCTGTTTCATCGCGTCAGCTACGGTTTATAAAAAGTCTCATGCGAGTCGCGCACCCTACAAGACGTGCAAAACTGGGGTATTGTAAAACTGAACAAGAAACACCATTCTAATCATTAGACAGAGAACTACATTCCCATAGACGCCTGTCGGTGTGCTCACGTTACAATGTGAGCTGCGTCACGGTTATGAGCAAATATCTGTTTCTCCTAAAGTATTAGTCTTTCGGTACAAAATTTTAAGGCCTTTGTGCCGGTATAAATGCACTAATTCGAGAAAGGCTCAAGTCACTATCAGCCTCCTTTCTCTTTAAATAAATTTTATTCAGAGCGATACCAAGAACTTTTATTCGTAGGGATCGAAAACTGTTCAGTAATTTAATGAAATTGACTTACACATTTGACTGTGTAACTTTGTGCTACCCACTATTTAAGTTCAGTTCACGCCAATGCATACATTTCTTACACAGTTCTATGTGTAATAATATCATGTTGTTAAAATGCTATTTCCCCCTTTATCAATTTCATTTTGTTATCTCCGTAATACAGGTATAATGCAGCATTTTGTTCTTCGGTAATCAACTGTATCGTGATTGTAATTGATATAAATACTAAAGAGAGAAATGAAAATAAGAATATAACTTTCACTAGGCTCCATATATATTTATGTGACATATAGGTCCATTTGCTAGGCAACGACTCGGCAAACACAACCCCGCAGAAGCAAACGCGCGCAACAGTAGGGCGTTCATTGCTAGGAAACGGATCAGTAAACATATATATTTAACAATAATGGCTGTGTTTTTTTGCATGGTCCATACAAAGTGGTTATAAAGAAGAGTTCAATTGAGAAAAGTCAGTTGTCAGAAGTTGAGAGAGTTCTTAGCTGAAGAATGGTTCAAGTCAGTTGTTGTCGAGAATTGGGTCGAGTTCTGGAAATGGCAGTCGAAGTCGGTTGAGAAGAAATGACAAGAAATGAAGTAGACTGGGACAAGAAGACTTCATGTGTTAACTGAAGTGACAGACTGTTATAAAGCCGTTGCCAGGATACCACTAATGAACACTCAGAACCCTAGTGCATGTGTAACGGTGAATTATAAATTGTGTAGATAAGCGATAGTGCTGTAACTGCCTGTAATCCCGAGTTGTGTAAATAAGGTGTCAATACATTTAATCATCCAGTCCAGAACTCATCTATAGTCACTAATACACGTGACAGTATGTTTGTATTAATGTACACGTATAAACACATGCATTTCAGCCAACTTCCATATAAGGAAAGATATTTAAGACGTTCCAGTTTCTATAAAAGCATTCCCAAGGTGTAGAAGAACATCAATGTTTGTTATTTCGCAAGAATACTTACTTACTTACTTATTTACTTACTTACTTACTTACTTACTCATGGAGCTGAGCCCTTCTGGAGGAGCTGCCAATTCTGCAGCTACTCAAGAATTTGCCAGCATTTTATGGATTTCGCAAGAATATTTATATAAATATTACTCATGTAAGAGTGTCTACAGACTTACTTACTTATTTATTTACTTACTTACTTACTTACTTACTCATGGAGCTGAGCCCTTCTGGAGGAGCTGCCAATTCTGCAGCTACTCAAGAATTTGCCAGCATTTTATGGATTTCGCAAGAATATTTATATAAATATTACTCATGTAAGAGTCTCTACAGACGAGGTAACAAAAGAGAACTGTGAATATTAAGCGCAGGGAATACTTATGCTGCTATAGCAAGTGTTTCAGTAGGTCTATGCATTCAGAATCTCGCAAGACGAATTATCTGCTACATTGCAAATCTTTTCTGTTCTGTGAATTTAAGTGACATCACGCAAATTTTGATCGGCATGTAATTCTCATTTACTATGTAATATTCGTATCGCCGTAAAGTAATTCAGGTTCACGAGACGGTGACTGTGAACAGTAGTGCATTCTGGGACATGACGCAGTGTCGTTTCATCAATAGGTACCAATTTATCATATCCCAGAAGACAACAAACTTCCTTTCCGTCACAATTTTGTACCTGTAACTCCATTAAACGTTTTAATTAATTTTATATTTAAAACCAAATCACAGAATCGTAAATCTTTAAAACCGTTATTTCACAATAGTAAAAACACATATTTAACAATCTCTACAAAGGCAATACAAAACTATGAATCAGTAAGAAACACCAATTCTCGCATCTTAAAAGAGAGGCTGTGAGAGACAGGTTGCAGGCCCTCAAGGCTATAATGCCTGTTTAAAAGTTAATGTTTCCCAGAACCTCTCTAACCCCACTGCCTTTTATGTCAATTCAGATAATACATTACTTAAATAAAAATGTTCACTTTTAATCTGACAGTGCTTCACCTCCCTGAGTGGATATCTCGATTACTGAATTGTTTCTACACAAGGTTCCTTCTTAGAAATTAAGCTGCTTGCATTTTCGGCCTGTCATGGAAGGGGTAGCCCCTAGATCCACCGGCTGCTTGGATGGGTGGCACGTCGAATCAATCAGCCAGAAGACAAAATAATTTAGAAATTTTGAAAATCGTTAATATAAACCGCAGCGGAAGGACAGAATTAGTCCCAGCCTTTAAAACAAAGCAGAAAAACTTATGAAATATTGAGAGGGTGGAGAAATCGGATTTTGGAATCTTTAGTCTCCTATTTATTTGCACATCATTTAAAAAATTTTTGTACTAAAGAAGTCGCCTTGTGTTTTATCTGCATAGCCCCTTAGGAGTAGGCCGCGCCATAGCTCAAGCGGTTAGTCGCTGGCTTCCCACCGCGGTGGGTCGGGTTGGATCCCATGTATGTAAAGTGGGATTTATGGTGGAGAAAGTGGCGCTGGGGCAGGTTTTCTCCGAGTACTTCGGTTTCCCCTGCCAATCTTCATTCCACCAAATTCTCCATCATCATAATCACCCGGGGCAGGCTACAATAGGCCAATTAGTGGCCGCCGTGCCTAGTGGACCCAGTTGGCCTCCACCCCCCACTAAGCGAACTTAAAGCCCCTTAAGAGAAAAGCGCCGTGAAAGTATTTGCATATTTGGTAATGATGATGGCCTGGGGATTTTCCACAAGCGTCAATTGTTAACATATTCTAAATGCAGTGGCAAGCTGTAGCCGCGAAGCTAGGGAGGAGGAATAAGACGCGCAGTCAGCCCCACATTTATTGGAACCTCGGTACCATAGAGAGTGGGTGGTCCACATGTTTATTGTCAGAGGAAGCTTTGTCGTGTAATATTTGTAATTTTCCATTAATTTTTAAAATAAATGAGAAATTAATATCCATGAATGTCAGGAAAAATTTTATGTGAGTATAATCTTAAAATTTTCAAACTTTCTGTGTTCATCTTCGAAATTCATACATGAAATCGCTTCTTTCCTTGCCCAGAGGGTGTTTCTTGGGGAGTGAACAGTCGCGATTTTGTTACCCTTTGTTATTGATCGGCCCAAGTTTCATGAAGGGAGGCACGCGGTAGCGTAGCTGTTTGAGGCACTATGCTACAAGCCGGAAGGATACGGGTTCAATTCCAGATGAATTTATTAAATTTTTCAACTGACTTAATCTTTCCAGCCGCACTGTGGCCCTGGGTTCGACTCAGCTTCTAACAGAAATGTGTACCAAGTATCTTCCTAGGGTTGTGAAAGGCTGACGGCCCGTAAGGCTGACAACCTTACCGCCATATGTGAATCGATTGTCTACAAAATTTGGGAGCCTCGACGTCTCACAACCTTATGGCCCTCCACGGCCAGTTACAGGGAAAGCTTTACTAATTTTACCTTACCATATTTCATGAAAGAAACTTGGAAGGGGAGCACAATAAATCAATGTAGGTCGCGGTGCAAGGGCCAAGAAGGCCCACCCCTTATACAACTGAGAAGTGAGGGCATGTTCTGCTGAATATTGAACAAAATCTAAGTCATCATAATAGCATGTATACGTTTCTAGGAAGAAACATTAAGAAAGTGTAGGGTCTGAGGTTCTCTGGGTCCTGGTTATGGCGCTCTGCTTGCTACCTGCTTCATGCTGGCTATCTTCATTGGCTTATTCTTCGACCCTGAAGATGCAAGCAACTTGTTCCTAAGAAATATTGGTTGACTTCCAGCGGACTATATGACAACATAATCCAGCAAGTAGAACTATTTATTAAACAAATTTCCTGGTCCTAAGCTTAGTATCTAGACAGATTGCCAAATAATGTCCGAACCAAATAGTTCACTTTTGCACTGCAGTACATATAAAGAAATTCTCGGGGACTGTACTTTTTATTATTACTGCATCAGCATGTAAAAAGTCAGATACAGAAAGCGAGAGTTGAAAATGTACCGAGTCACTTTGCCGACAATGCTACCCCGGCAGATCAAAGCCTGGCGACATGGTGATCCCCGCTGAGGCAGTTAGTCACTCGGCAGAAGATTCAAGCTGTGTGGAAACCTTTTGGCTACAGACACTTTTGTAACACGACTACCAACCGAACTGGACAAAGCAACAGTGTCTTCTTATTCTCACTACTTGTCAATGCGGCTTCTTACTTTGCTTTATTTCTTGTCCCTATTCTCCCCACACGCCGGCCGACAAGTTCTCTCTTTTATTTCAAACCGTGTTCCGATCTACAAGAAATATTTCTTTTACAACGAGCACATTTAATTCACTTTCTTCTCTAAGAGATCCCACGTGTTTATTAACGTTGCAGTAACCGACCAAAACAATGTGCATAATGAAATACAATATTTAAGTTGGAAGCACTGCAACGACACACATGTGTGAACTTATAAGCCGCAATGAAACAAGACAAGCAAATATGGCCAATAGATTAAATCTAATCTGCTTCGTATTGTGACAAAGGCAGTAAAAGTCCTTACTATTATAAGATATCTGTCAACACGGTCCGTTTCGTACTATGAAAGGCCTGAGACGTGAAGACGTGCGTAGGCCCCTCCATTAGAGTGCATACTTGGAGGTTACAAACTGAAATTCAGAACTCAACGATGGTCAAGAATGAAAGGCGCAGTAAGCATACAATTTATGGCCACAATTAATATTCAGAGCCATTTTCCAAACGTTTAAAATTAGGGGCTGACCTGAAACACTCCAGTGAGGACATGCGAATTATACAAGCATGTTAAAGCAAGTATGAAATGGGATTACCAGAAGTTTCTTTCACTTATGTTAATGTGCAACACAATTTCGCTGAAAATGTGCAAAAATAATTACCACAAACACGACGGATGTGCTTGCATGCTATTAACGACATTTTGAATTCAGCGAGGTGATTTTTCGCAACGAAACTCAATGAAGAATTATAGTACAAATCTGAACAGAAGGCGAATCCATAATTTTTTCAATGAGAAAAAGACCTAAGAAGTTTTGTTGACAAAATTAAATATACCATTTAGTTTTGAGAGTTGTAAGCAAGAAGTGAAACCTATGCTACCAATAAATGGTAATTTCAGAATTGAATACGTTGCATATAATCCTGAGTGTTTTCACAAATGTAATTAGAATTATCAATTAGAAATCATAATCGTCTTCTTAGAATTGCTTCTAAAGGACCCAAAAATTAGGCGATACCAATTTTCTGAGAAGTAATATTAAAAAGAAACTCACCCTGTAGGTATATTCGTTCTAATGCTGTAGTGCTCAGTGAGTATTTTGTTATCATGTCATTATACGTTTGCAACAAGGAGAAAGTTTAGCATGCTTTTTTTATTGCTAGTAGGGTGGGACTAAGTCCCTTGTACTGCGGCTACTTCTGGCCTATTTTACCAGCCCCAGATGATAGGTGGGGGTGATTGTGGAGCAATTGGTGGAATGAAGACTGACAGGGGAAACCGAAGTACTCGGAGAAAACCTGCCCCAGCGCCACTTTGTCCACCACCAATCCCACTTGACCAGACACGGGATCGAACCCGGGCCGCCGCGGTGGGAAGCCAGCGACTAACCGCTTGAGCTATGGCGCGGGCCGTTTAGCATATTTACTATTTAACATTGTTTTAGAGAAGGAGATGGGGGTTGTACAGTTTCTAACAAAAGACAGTTATTCACAGTAAGGCAATACAGATATTGGTTTATGTTGATATTGTGACATGGCGGCTGAAAGCTGGAAGGGTAGAGCCGGAGGAGACGTCCATTGCCGAGCAACGGCTTGGTAACCACGTTCCCTCTACAACGAATAACAACGAATGAGTCTTTGCCAAGTAGCATATTTAGTAAATATGAGATGCTTCGTAACAAGAGATAACACCG
Source organism: Cryptotermes secundus (assembly GCF_002891405.2). NCBI lineage: Eukaryota > Metazoa > Arthropoda > Insecta > Blattodea > Kalotermitidae > Cryptotermes > Cryptotermes secundus. Next base: position 877,263 of record NW_019718619.1, on the reverse strand, counting down.
AATAACAGAAGACAATTAATTGTTCGAGATGATGATTTCTGTTCCGGTCGCCTGACAGTTATAAAAGTGAGTTCATTCACGAATGAAAGAGATTGAGATCAGTCCGAGAGTAGTGGGAGTTTCCTCATACGGCATTCGTCAGACAGGAGTCGTAATGCATTCAGTAGGAGTTAAATGTGTGAGCTGTTTTAATTGTAACTGTAAAGAGGTACCAATAAATCCAATCATCTAATCCAGAACCTGTTGTTATTAGTTACTCAAACCCCTCATACGTGACAACAGAGTGATCTCTGTTATGGAAGCATTTCTTGCAAAGACAATGGAACTGGAAGTAAATGAAGGGGGAACGAAGATTATGCAAGCAACCAAAAAACCTGTAACGTCATCTTAGACAGTGGTTCTCAACCTCTGTCAGACCGCGGCCCGGTAAGACGAGGGCCCGGTATAACTGATGCCAGACACCGGTATTGGGCCGCGGTCCCTCGGTTTGAAAACATTGATCTAAGATAGAGATAGGAAACTACAACTTTAAGATTGCACAAAATTTAAACATTTTGGAACAATAGTGACAGACGGTAACAATATGAATAAAGAGCTTTAGAAACAGAATAATTTTGACTAATAAATGCTACCATGGATTTAAAGGAAAACTTAGTTCACATTTTCTCACATCGAGCACTAAACTGAGATTGTATAAAACACTGCTCAGACCTGTACTGAATTATGAGAGCTAGCGTAGTTGGTTGAGGTACTATGCTACAAGCCGGAAGGTCGCGGGTTCAGTCCCGATGAGGTCATTAGATTATTTTCAGTTGACCTAATTCTTCTAGCCTCACTATGGCCCTGGGGTCGACTCGGCCTCTAACAGAAATGAGTACCAGGAATATTCTTGGAATATTCTTTGGGATAAAGGGCGGCCGGAACGTAAGGATGACAAACCTTGCCGCCATCTATGAGCTGATTTTCTAGAAAATGTGGGAACCTCGAAGTCTCACAATCCTATGGGCCTCCACGGCCTATTACAGGGATACCTGTACTTTTACTTTTAGAGATGGACGTTAGCTAGGCGTAATGAGGAGAGCTTGAGGGTCTTTCAGAGGAAAGTGCTTCAAGGATATTTGGCCCAGTGTGAGAATGGATCTTGGCGTGTAAATTATAACAACGAATTATAGTGTCACATATCCTGGTAACGCGACAAGTAATTAACGGGTTTTCTGGATTGATGAATCGATTTATTGGACACTTTTTTTTTCCTGTGGCGCTACAGCCCCAGTTTGGGCCTAGGCCTACCTCCATGAAACTCTCCGTTTCACTTCGGTTTACTAGATCTTACACATACGGTAGGACTCCTTGGGTGAGTGATCAGCTCGTCGCAAGTCCTCTACCTGTAGACATACACAGAAAAACGCACACAAACATCCATGCCCTGAGGGGGATTCGAACCCACGATCCCGGCTTCCGAGCGAGCGAAGGCAGTGCACGCCTTAGACCGCTCGGCTACCGTGACCGGCTATTGGACACTTACTAGTCGTAATTACAAATAATTATAAGACTTTAAAAGGTTGCTGAATCAATAACACACAAATACAAAGACTTCAACACTTCCCCTCTTAGATGCTCCTCGTACAAATTCTGTGAGCAGGTATATCTTGTTCTCGGACTGAGCTTCCTTCTACTATTCGGTCTCTTCTCTTCTGTATTCTTCTTCTGCTCGGTTCTCTCGACCTAAGCTGACTTCACCCCGACCGGATATGAAACAATTCGTGAAACGGTACACTTCTTCGTTTTTGCGGTTGTCATCGAAACGTGTCTTTCGCTGCTGTGTGAACAGTCTTTGCCTAGCCGTTGTAACATAACGCTTTCTGTACGTGTTGGCTATGAATCGATGTCTCTGTCATAACCTAAGAGACGTGTTTCAACAAGCTGTTACCTAGCAATGGATTTACATGTTGCCATATCAATTATTTTCTGAATTAGATATTGTTACAATCATAAAAATTGAAAGAATACGATGGGCAGGCAAAGTTATCCGAATGCTGAACAATAAACCCGTTAAAAATGTCTGCTTTCTAAAACCAGATGGGTGTAGATGAGTTGGAAGACCAAAACTGAGATGGATGGAATATAGGATGATCTTAGAATGCTTAGTGTAAGAGAGTAGAGACAAATAGCGTTGTACAGGAGCGAACGGAAAAATTTCTTGGAAGCGGCCAGCTCCGAAACTGGGCTGTAGAGCCATTACTGGTAGTGGTCATTATGAGCTATTAATAGGAACATGTTCTGAATTACATGTATTTCTGCATGTTTCACACAGTCAAAAGGCATCTTTTATTAAACATTTTAAAATCAGTTTAAGTATATCACCATTCATCTCCATTTCTCTGAACCTACAACACAGTTGTGAGCCAGTGCCAATTCACATACCACAATTTGAGAAAGACCGAAACACTCAACGAAGGTTGAAATTACCGTTTCCACTCAGTTCAGTTCCAATGTCTGCTTTTCGAGCACTACTACACAGACGAGCTGAAGAAGGAAAGTAGTTCGGTTAAATTGAAGAGTTCCATACACATGTGTGTGAACTTACTTTAACTCAGGGTTCCAGTGCAATCTTAAATCGAGTTCATATTTGAGATTTACTAAGAAACGAAACTTTTATAAACACAAGGTAAAAAGGTAAAAGTTAAGTTGTCCCATGAAGGCGTATGGGGGAGTGGGTGTATTGATCCACATTTTCTTGACCTCGTCACCAGCTGGAGGTGAGCGGTCAGCTTCACCCACCGGCCGCTTTACCTCCAGTACCCATTGGGTAGGAGGCTGGGCGGGCCTCAGAGCCGGTCTGGACGACGTGGAGAAGAGAAAATTCTTGACCCTACCGCTATTCGAACAACAGGGAACTTTCCTAAAGCCGCAAATACATAACATCCTATGTTTATATTATAATTCTACCACAATTTAGAATATTCCACGCTGCTTCTCATGAAAGAAGAAAAAAGATGCATTCATGTGAAATGTCCACGTGACGTTCAGTAACCTTAAAGTGCCATTCCTTGCTACACCTACCAGGAATTCTTACGAAACATTTTACAAGACATTCCTCTTGACAGTTTTATAAATATTGAAAAACGCGGCTTAATATGTTGTGACGAAATTCCTTGAAGCCGTTGAATGGGTATGTGGTTCACAGTATTGTAACGAGTTAAAAATTACTGAATGAGTTGCGAAATAGCAAATGTGACTAGAGGTAGACATTTCGTATGAACATGACGTAACATTTGTAAACACTTATACGCACATGTAAGACGTGGAACTGCAGACAAGGAACGTGTGAAAGAGACTTGGTAATGCTCTTTATAAACTTATAAAGCAGTATGTGTATATACATGTATATATAATTGTGAAATGCATATTCTATATATTTATATGACAATATTAGTTAAAGGCAGTACATTCACTTACATATTATTCTTCTTGTTTCTCCCATGCATGATGTTTCGGAGTGGAAATCCTTGGCACGTCAAACTACCCCGAACTGTAGCTGCTTCTCACACGTCCAGGTGTAGTTTCAAACCATTCAAAACCCTCTAAATAAGAAGAGGTTCGTAATGTGAGAGATACAAACTAACTTGAGGTGTAAATTTGAATGGCAGTACGCAGACCCCTAAAACTAAAATGGGTCGGCTGCAACGTAAAGCTATCCCTGTCACAGGCCGTGAAAGCTCATATGGTTGTGAGACATCGAGGCTCCCGCATTATCTAGATAGTGGGCTCACAGATAGCAGTAAGTTTGTCAGCCCTGCGTGCCGATCTCTCTTTACCCCAAGAAAATTTCCTGGTTCTCATTTCTGTTAGAGGCTTAGTCGACCCCAGGGCCATATTGCAGCTGGAAGAATTAGGCAAATTGAAAATTCCAATGGACTCATCGGTAGTAAAACCTACGACCTTTCGGCTTGTAGCATAGTGTTCAACCAACTACGCTACTGCGTGCCCCGTCTGCTGCAACATTGCACAATAAATTAAGTGTGAAGTGCTGAAGGAATAACTGACAAATTGCATATATTAAGGCGCTACATCAGTGCACGAGTATATATCGACTCTTGTTCACACAGAAGAGCCTTTGTAAATCAGTCGGTAGAGCGACGGCCTACGGGCTAGACGATTGGAGTTCGATTCCCTGCAGGGCCTCCTATCCAATGGGTACCGTGCGAAGTAAAGTGGCAGGGGCGTAAACCTGACCATACACTTCCATCTAGTACCAAGGTCAAGAATGGTGGAGCAATACCTCCACTCCCCCGTTCAGTTTCATAGCACAGTGCTTAATTAATTAAGTACGGGACAGATTTACTTTACCGTTACAGAGACGAAGGGGATCACTGGCTCACGGGCAGAATTGTGGACCGAAATGGTATTAAGACAGCATCATCTAAACTTTGGCTACTCAAACGGGCCTCTAACGTTGGCAGTACGAGTTCCTACATTCCGCAAAACGATTTTCTGATCATTAACTAATTATAATTGACTGTACCAATCTGCTTTGGCAGAGTGTGACTTTCCCACGTCCCCAGAACTGAAAACTATTTGAAAGAGCATACATAATTTTGACATACTTGAGTATATTCAGAGAAATGTGATGACAGACTGAAGGTCCAGGAATAGCTGGACGGATAATATTAAAGTGGATTATATGGAAAGTTCACGTTCCTTAAGATACGGGTAATTCCTTGACTGGCTGAGCGGGCATTAGTTTTCCAAGAATAACTCTGTTTCATGGATTCAGTCATGACAGTAACGAAAGAACTTCCAGAAAATTATTTCCAGCAATGTTTCCAGGCTTGACAGTGACGTTAGAATATGCGAAGTCAGAAGACAAGTATTTTGAAGGTTACCCGACTCACGAGAGTTCAGTGATAATGCATTTTACACAGAGTATGTCCGGTTATTTAATTGCGAGACAGCGTATCACGATGTTCTAAGGCTGTATGAAGCCTCAGAGAAAGCCAGTGTAATGCTACGACAGGAAACCACACACTTTACGTATTAATAAATTTTATGTAAGGGCAAGCTAGAAATAAGGCGAACTGGAGGGAATGAACCAAATCATGCTGGTATAGCGATAAGGCTCAAAATTTGTATTTGAGAGGTGTTCGCTTCAAATCTCGACGGAGACACGAGCTATCCAGATTATTTTTCCTGGTGTTTCTCAGTTTCTTCAGGCAAAATCTATGATATCTATAATGCAACGACCGCTTCATTGCAAATCCTTTCCACTTTATAATTAACCAACCATCTTACAGTTCAGCGCTATACTCGAAGACACAAAGAGCATAGTATAGCAGAGCACAAAGTTAAGCCAGCACACTGGGACCTAATATGCCACACTTACTCTACCAGTGAAGTGTGTTTTCGATCTGCTGCTAGAATGGGCTAAGTTTTGGGTAGTGATACAGCCACAATCTACATATAATGAATTAAAAAGTGTTTATTAATAACAGAAGTGTGATTAGTCACGTGAAATCACACATGTAAACGAATGTTAAAAAAAAAGGAAAACTGACACAACGCCCTAAGGGAAAGTTACCACAGTGGAATCTAAGAGAAAGGACAGAAACTAAAGTTATGTCTCACAGTTCAGGATCGAAGCAACTAGAGTCACAATAGCAGCCAGGTTTCTTTCAGTCGCTACAAGTTAAAATTAATTGTAATCGAATATATTGTCCGGGACCTTACATAACTTGACTAATTGATAAAGATATAAGGATGTAAATACGTAACAACACATTGTTAGAACGACGTTGATAAAAGGAATTATTAATTTGTCATAATATCTTAGTCTATTATATCTTAAATCACATAGGGCCTATGTTTCAATTGAAAACTTTTAATTCCTAAATATTATAATGTTATACTATAAAGTTAATAGCTTGGTAATCGTACATATATATCCTCCGATGTTGGCCTAAATGGCTCGAACCTTGCTGGGCATTATAACACCTCAGGATACTTTAATTAATAATACAATTGAGGAAAGGTTTTTCGAATTCTTCTAATTTTACAATTGAACATAACATATTATGTTATATAATATGTACGGACTCGAACATTAAGATACATAGAGCAAAGTCAAATCATATGGTATCGAATCTGACACATCCATGGGCATCGAAGACATAAATTTTTCCATAAAAATCGACAGTCTACTTGTCGGCAGCTTCTTCCTATTTTCGTGCTTGGCTAACTCTTTCACGATAATGAAGGAGGCACTGTTTTCTCCGAAACGTCCTTTGACATCTGCAATATTACATGGTATTTTATTCCACAAAGATGGTACTCTTTCGAAGTATATAACTATTAACCTAGCATGGCTGGAAAATTTTTGAATTAACGTTGATTCTTACTAGGAGATTTTTAACGTATCTACTCGTACGTTAGCTCATATTTCACGTCTTCATGCTGTGCTACTAGATACATACAAAAGATCTGTGTCTTACCTGTCTAAGCAATGTTAATCACAGTTCATCACATACAAACAATCATACAAAGAACTACAAATGTTTTACAGCTGAACCCCGTCTACATAAAACATTTAAATTCCTGTACTGAATTTCAGAATCAGAATTCTTTTTTTAATGCTTTTGCAGCCCATTCAGGGCCCTGGCCTCCTATGCAGTTCCGTAATCATTTGCCACAGATGGCAGGGACTCCTTGGACGAGAAATGAGCCCGTCGCAAGGCCGCTACCTACACACAGGACAAGACAAACACAGAATAAACGCATACACACACAAAACATCCATACCCTGAGTGGGATTCGCACCCACGATCCCAGCGTCCGAGAAAGGTAGGACAGTTCATGTTCCAGATCTCTCGGCTACTGTGACCGGCATAATCAAAATTACACCTATGGAAAAATAATGAACATTGTTTTATTTCGAAGAGTTTTACATTCCGGGATATAGGCCATATAGTCGGTTGAAAATCAACCCAAGTTTCGGAGGAACACATGGCCTCCATCTTCATTTCTATATGCTATCTCCTCCACCAAGGTTCCTTGCTTAGCTTATGCTTCGAGCCTGAAGTTGCAGGTGACATGTTCTCTTCCAAACGTCTTTAAATGTTTATTTTTTCTGGAACACCAGCTTTCCTGATTAAGGATTTACGTAGATTTCTTCAGTCCCTCCAAGAAAATTCTGGGATAATATCTCGGTAAAGCCGCAACGGTTTCCGTCCAAATTCTGCCCCAATTTATCATTTATTTTTCATCCTACTATTCGGCGCTATTTACTCTGCCCCTCCCCCCCAAAAAAAGTGGCGTCTGAAGATTATAACATATCGTCGGGAGACCGTTGGCGTTTGTTCGGAGCAGAAGTCTTCTGTTGACGTGGACTGTGTTCGAGATTTTATCATGCACTCTTACAGTGTCTGTTAAGTAATTTAAACATGGGTTCCCACCTGCATGTACTGATTGACTGCAGCTTACAGGGGTGACAGGAAAATTAATGTCATAAATTAAAATGACATGGAGGGACGAGATTATAGGCAATTTAAAGGTATTATTACGGCACCTAAGTAGAAGGTCAGACAAGAAACAAAAAGAACAAGTCAGACGAACAGCCTTCGGTGCCGATAACCGAACCTAAGACCTCATGCGTAAGAAACGGTGTAACGTAGCTACTTTGGAATTAACCACGGAATATTCATTATGCGGTAACGGTTGAGATATGAAGGCGGATTTTTGAATGTAGGCCTGTGCATTCAACTCCCTCATCTAAAAGTCAACATTTTCCATTTTCACAAATTTTGCAACGAATTTCTTCATTGCAATATTCGACCAAAAATTTACCCTGATGACATACTAATAACTTAGAAGTCAGTAGCTTACTAGTGACATCTGTGTGGGGTTTATGATTAACCTGTTCTACTAGTCTGTTCGATTACGGATGAGACCATCGGATTTTTCAGTCGACTTAATCCTTCCAGCCGCACTATGGTCCTGGGGTCGACTCAGTCTCTAACAGAAATGAGTACCAGTAATCTTTCTGAGGGTGAAGGGCTTACGGCGTGTAAGGTTGATCTCACCGCCATCTATGAGCCAATTGCTTAGAGAAAATATGAGACCCTCGATATCTCACAAACCTATGGGCATCCACGGTCTGTTACTGGGAGAGTTTTACCTTTTACTATTCTGTTCAAACTCCTTTATCTTCGTTTCTCTTTTCAAAGATTAAGAATACGCAGAACAAATATACTATAAGCGAAATCTGAGGTTTACATGTCCAGTCTCTAACGAACCCGAAGTCATGAACATGAGGTCGTTCAGAATGTGACGTGGTGTATTCTGACATATCATTACCCATCTTAACTTTCACTAACGATGTAACAGACCACATGCGTCACCTCTCATATGACAGTAATTTCATCATTTCATCTCTGATTTTTATGGGTATTGAGCTTCAGTACATTGAATTTAATTGTTAGGATTTTATATTTTATCGACCAAGTAAATGCACGTTTCTCAAGTAGGTCCCGATAATTCTGTTATCCTGAGGCAGAAGAAAGATTGTGTGCGTTTGAGGACAGGGTGTAGGGGGAGGGGGGCATTTGGGCCTATCAGAAAAGAAATAACAGGATTGAGTAAATTATGTAATGAGGAGTTTTATAATTTGCATTCTTCATCAGATGTTATTACGGATCTCAAACCAAGTAGGATGAACTGGGTGGTTCATATAACATACTTGTCCACAACTGACACCATGGTGCTCAGCGTTAGAGGAGCCGCCAGTTCCGCAGCTTCCCAACATTTTATGGAACTCGTGGGTTCATTACCGTGTTCACAAGAGCCCTCCACTAATTCCTCTCCTGAGTCAGAACAATCCCGTCCGTACCACACCATCTTATCTCTCTAAGATCCATCTTAATACCCATGCCTAGCTCTCCCTAACGGGCTCCTTCCTTCTGGCTTGCCCACCAAATTGTTATACATGCATTCCGCCTCTCCCCTTTGTGTGCTACACATCCTGCCCATCTGGTCTCCTTGACTCTATTTTTATATCAGGCGAAGAGTACAGGTTATGAAGCTGATCTTTATGCAACTTTCTCCAACCAATCACCATTTCACCTCTCTTCGGTTCAAGTATCCCGGCATCCTGTTTTCAAATTACCTCACCATATGTTCTTCCAAGTTTCACACCCACACTAAACTGCAGGAAAAATATAGTTCTTTACATGCTGATTTTTATATTTCTAGACAACAGACGAGAAGACAAAAGGTTCGAGACTGAATGGTAGCGAGCATTAACCGAATTCGGTCTCCTCTTAATTACTCATCAATCAAATTTTGATTTGTTACGTCGTTCCCAAGTATTTGAACAGTGCCACATTTTCAAGGAAAGTATTGGGGCTCTTCATGTCATGACTTTGCCCTGCATTCTGGTGACGAGACAGCAACATATACTGAGTTTCCCTTGCGTTTACTTCTAGACCATGTACGAGTAACATATATACGGAAGATAAATATACAGAAAGTTTTAGTGAGGACGCGTGAACGGCAGAGGCCATTTAGAAGATGTAGGTTCAGATGGAAAGATAATATTAAAACGGATATCCATGAATTTCTTTGAGAGCGTTAGAACTGTATAATACTGGATAGATATATGATACCATGGCGTGCTCATTTGAATCAGGCAGTGAATTTCGGAGTTCCATAAAAGGTGAAAAATATCTGGATCAACTAAGCATTCATCAGCTTCTCAGTGAGGGGCCCCTTTCATGATTTGAATGTGACGGCAGACTATAGTCCTACACTCTTTTTCAGATATTCCAAAAAACATGCAAATTAAAAATTCCTTGTTAACACTGAAGTGAAACGAGCGTTCAAGTAATTCTAATATGGAATTGTTTAGTGTTATTGAAGTGGATAGACAGATCACGCTGACCACAAGGTCTAAGGCATGAATTGTCTTCACTCGCTCGCACACTGGGTTTATGGGTTCGAATCACACTAGAGGCATGGATGTCTGCTTGTGTTTATTCTCTCTTTGTGTTGTTCTATGTGTAGGTAGCGACCTTGCGGCGGGCTGATCCCCCGTCCAAGGAGTCCTACCGACTGTGAATAGGATTAAGAAGCTGCAAAAGCTGCCAATCTGAAACCAAAGGATTGTAGAGCCCTAGATAGATAGATTGGTCATAGATTAATAGATAGATAGATAGATAGATAGATAGCGGTGTGGATAATCGAGTCTACTGGTATAGGCCGAGTGTCAGAAATCACCCGGGCCTGCGAGTCGTGCAGACTCTTACAGACAGAAGGAAGGGTGAAGGAGCAATTCCGCCATGCAGTGGGGGACTAATGATGGCAGCAGTTCCTCAGAGAAAACCACGAGAATGCCGGGATGCTACAAGAAACAGTCTACTGGATGGGGAGGGACAGCGGCGGGCTAATGGGTCTAGACTCCTCAGGAAGAGACAAATGATGGATAAGGGGAGAAGAAAGGAAAAAAAAAAAGAGCAGGTAGAACTGGAACAAAGGAAAACAACTAAACATTTTTTTGTCTTAAATCACCATTCTTGTCACGGCTTATCACCAATTATAACAAGTAAATCTTAGCGGAACCGGAACTGATAAGGGAATATTTATTAGTACATTTACTTAGTTAACAATTTATTTTAGATATATTTATTGACCTTGCATACATTTCTATAAGGCAGAAATAAAATAATGAATTAAGAAGAACGGAAATTTAATCTGACTGCCACGCAACACACAATCAAGGCGTACAGGTGCTGTGGAGATAATCTGAAAGTAGATAGAATTGGAGGATGACTTTCATGTTCCACTCCTCTAAGTTCAAGGAAACAGCTCTCATTACCCACTGGCTGTGCGTCTGGATAACATCAGAGCCGTACTAGATGTGACAATGAAGGGACAACTCCTGCCGTGGGCTGCACACGGACAGTCCTGTCCGCCCTACTGACTGCACTGCTTTACATTTTGATAAACCTTAAGCAATATCCAGCTTCTCCGCTTTGTCTCTGCTTGCCATGTAGGCCTACTATAGCTGTGCAAGAGATGTCCTTTCCTCAATAACCCAAGAGTTCTTTTCTAAGCATATTTTATAATTAGCACCAATATTTCGAAAAATAAAAATATATTTCGTGATTTGAAGGTAAAGGTATCCCTATAACAGGCCCTGGAGGACCATAGGGTTGTGAGACGTCGAGGCTCCCACATTTTCTAGACAGTCGGCTCACAGAAGGCGGTAAGCTGTCAGCCTTACGCGTCGGCCGCTCTTTACCCCCCCCCCGGAAGATTCCTGGTACTCACTTCTGTTAGAGTCTGAGTCGACTCCAGGGCTGGAAGAATCAGGTCAAATGAAAAAAAAATTCCACCCTATCAGGACTCGAACCCGCGACCTTCCGGCTTGTAGCATACTGCCTCATCCATGATACGTATGTAATGGCCCTCTTGTAGTGCACTCAATTTCATACGTCGCTTCTTACTACACGTTTCGGCAACATAGTGCCATTTTTAGGTTCGTTATTTACGCTAAGCTATTACATTGTTTGCCATCTTGTCTTTCATAAAATTATTTAGAAGCACATTATTCGTCAACTATAATAAAATTTGTATATACTGAAACTTGTTGAGATTATTCATCTATATGTCTAAATTCAAACTCGCGTATAGTATGGTTCGTCCACTATGGGAGTCGTTTCTGTGTGTGCTGTGTCTGTGATGTGTCCTTCCTTTTCGGCTGCGAGCGTTGTAGCTCTATCGTTGCTAGGCAACGGTTCGTTACACATGTTCCCGTTGCAACGAATACAAGCAGCAATAGAATAATTGTTGGACTCATTATTTTCTATGCGGTCCATGTCATATCAATAGAAAGTAGGCGATTATTTCTTTCCAGAACTGTTTGATAATAGTGTTTTTCTTGAAGTAAGCTGCACTGAAACATTATAACTGCTTTTTCCTTATGGGACCCAATTTTGATAATTCACACATTTGATCTTCTACGTGCAACTTGAATAAACTTCATAAGCTGTAACACGGCCCTTTAACTTCCTGACACAAGAAGATTAGTACACTCCAAGGAACAAGAATTCAGTTATCCTTACTTATCACTAAATTCATATGGTTTCCAAAAACGAAAGGATGTGGCATCTCACATCACTTCTATTATTTAACATTGTTGCACCATTGTGGTAAACCCGGTTCATGCCACAAAGGCATATATCGTTTCATTTAATAAATTGCCCAGCAACTAAATATAGGGAGATATAATCGCTTTATGCATTATTAGGTTGGAGTTCGAGTCCCGGTAAGGGCAAGAATTTTCGCTTCTCCATATCGTCCAGACCAACTCTGCGGTTCACCCAATCTCCTATAAAATTTGTAATTGCGGCTTTTTCCCGGTGGTAAAGCGGTCGGGGCGTGAATCTGACCACTCTCCTCCTAGTGCCGGGGTCAAGAAAATATGGATGTATACATCCACTCCCCATACGTCTTCACAGCGAAGTGCTTAATTAGTTAAGCACAGAGACAATTTTACTTTTTTATAGATCGCTGTATGCATTATTATATTTTGTATAGTGTGTATAGTTCAGCCGACCAAAGAACTCTCATGAGCGGTGGGATAAGTGTTGCTAGGAGGGGAGGTACTGTTCCCCCACTCTACCATCCCAGCCTGGCGTGGCGCCCCTTTCTAACATTGTAAATGAGTGATCCAGTCATATGAGGAGCAGAAGATGGGCTGGAGTATGCGGAGCGCAGGAAGGGAGAGTACTGGAGTGGGGGACGATCGGAGAGACTTCCTTGCGAGTTTCGCTAGATCTATCCCGGGTGAGACTACGGAAGGAATTGTGGGAGAGAAGCTTATGTCATATAAATTTCTGTACACACAAACCACACACATGATCCGTGCTTGTATCATAGTGTCTCAACAAATTACGATGCCACATACCCGTGCCTACATACGTAATTTACATGAACTAAACTGAAGAACCAGAACGTCGGCACGGTATGTCAACCCGAGTTTCACTCTTCCTTCTTAGGGCAGTCAAAATCTGTTAGCTGCGAAGAGTCTGTATTCGGGTCACTTCTTTTTTATTGCTAGTGGGGTGGGACTAAGTCCCTTGTACTGCGGCCACTTCTGGCCTATTGGACCAGCCACAGATGATAGGTGAGGGTGATTGTGGAGCAATTGGTGGAATGAAAATTGGCAGGGAAAACCGAAGGACTCTGAGAAAACCTGCTCCAGCGCCACTTTGTCCACCACAAATCCCACTTGACCAGACCCGGGATCGATCCCGTGCCGCCGCGGTGACTAACCGCTTGGGCTATGGCGCGGCCTTTCGAGTCACTTATTTGCATTCATTCTGTTTACATGTCAGTTCTCTAGATATTATAAACTTCACTCGAAATATTTTAAACATTTACTTCTTTTGGCTTTCACATTTTATCAGTGACCTAGTCTTGTAAATCTCTGTGCACGTCAAAGAATCCTCATCTATGAAGCCTTCAATTCTTCAGCTACAATTTTCATCAACATACAAGTCTCATTAGAAATCGCCGTTTTAGCATTTATGAAATATTTACAGACTGCATTGATAATATGACTTTATTTTTAATAAAGTCCTGTCAGAGTTTTCGTTCGTTGCGTAACAAACCATGAACGAATAATTTATAAGACGGTGACGGTGTTCAAATTATTGAAATCAGAAAAAAAATAGCGTTGTCAGAGAGTCGTTTTAAATAAGTCATATAGCTGCTATTATTAGATTCGACAACTGACTATTCACTGATAAAAGATGACTGAGTATTTTTCATTTTCTTTTGTTTTAAGGGTCACAACGAACATCCAAATTCACTTCCTAGTATCGAGTGAAGCCTTGCCATGTGCTCCAAACACAAATCTTAAAATTAAGAACACTCCTTACCTCACGTAAGCCGGAAGGTCGCGGGTTCGAGTCCCGATGTGATTTTTTTTTAAATTACTTAATCCTTCCAGTCGCACTATGGCCCTGGGGTCCACTCAGTCTCTAACAGAAATGTGTACCAGGAGTCTTCCTGGAGGAGTAAAAGGGCGGCCGGCGAGTAAGTCTGACAATCTTACCGCCATCTGTGAGCCGACTCTCTAGAAGCTGTGGGAGCCTCAACCTCTCACCACCCTATGGGCCTTCACGGATAAGTTATGCCTTACCCAGTGTTGCTGTTAATGGATTAACGACAGGCTTATTTTTATTTCTTATCAATTTAACAGTTCTTCCGAACTTTCTCGGTTGTTCTAAGCCTTCTTATCATTGTCTTCCCGAATTCTTAGCAATTTTGCTTTATATTCGGAACGTCCCAGTTCTTAATCTCGACGTAGAAACCGGTTATTCTAACAGTTTTTCTTAGATTTACCAACTGCTCCGACCCAAATTCCAGGACAGTACCTTAGATAGGCGATGACCGGTTCTTTCCACATTGTATTAAATTCATGATTTACGAACATCATACCATATAACACATACGGCTTAAAAAGCGATGTTAATTAATCAAGGAATCAATCATATTGTTAGATTTTTTAGATGAGTTAATTAATATCTTTCTCTGTAATTTTTAGAGTTATTTTTCTAAACTCCTTTCTCTGTGTTACTTTTTTTAGTTACTGCATTTTTCATACGTCCCACTAGATTACTAACCCCGCCATTGCATAATTACTTTCAGATTTTCATCACATAATGTGTTTTACTTCTTTCCTCATTTATTTTACATTTTTTTAGGCACTATGCACAAAGCAATATTGTCTAATCTTAGCATCAAAGCTTACTTTCCCATTCAGCCCTACATGTAGCTGCCACGAATGTAAGTTACAATCCAGATGGGGAGGTACGTAAGTTCCTGGTTCGTTATCACAATGACCAAATTTCCGTGTCCATAATAAACTCATTTTTAATAAAGTTCATCTTCTTCCTTCATGTTTGGTCTGGTAGTTCCTTAACCCAGCCGGGAGTATTTTGAAATCTACATTATTACAAAATGAACATCTGGGATAGGATGAATTTAATTTTTACTCTTAGGGCTATTATCGTATAAACGAACTAAAAAGGGAAAATTATAATAATGTTGAGGCACTATGCTACAAGCAGGAAGGTCGTGGGTTCAAGTCCAGATCAGGTCGTTGGATTATTTTCAATTGACCTAGTCCTTCCAGCCGCACTATGGCCCTGGGGTCGACTCAGTCTCTAACAGAAATGAGTACCAGGAATATTCTTGGAATATTGTTGGGGGTAAAGGGCCGCCGGCGTGTAGGGATGACAACCTTGCCGCCATCTATGAGCCAATTGTCTAGAAAATGTGGGAAACTCAACATATGGGCCTCCACGGCCTGTTACAGTGATACTTTTACTTTCTTACGTACTTTTTTACTGAAGTTTTTCCTGAATTCCAAATTCAGTAAAGATTTGCCCAATTTAGGAGGTTTTTCTCTAATACGGTTAGTTTCTTTGGGAATATTTTACTTGGTTTTATCACAACTTTCACGTACACACAAACTCACACACTAACATGTCTCTTAACTTCTGTCTTCTTCTCACATTCTCATTGAGGCGAGATGTTACAATGCATCCGTATTTCACCTCTCTCATTTTCAGCTTTATGTATTTAATTTTCTCCATATATTTTGATAAAGTCTAAACAGTATACATCTGATTTGTTAATGAGACCACCTCAGAAAGTTCGCCTTTCTCAGCGACTTCTGATACACTATAGTGTGCAATGTCTCTTGAAGTGGAATCGAAGGATAAAATATTCTCTGTTATGTGTAAAGTCGTCCCTCAGAGATTGAGAACCTAAGGTTTATAGAGTTTCAGTTGCGCCCAGGTGACAGATTCTTCTCTATACTTGCCTGTCTTTACTTCACCTATCCTTATCCCTCTGCCTGTGTCAGGTTTGATCTAACAATTATAGGCACTATAGTTGTTAACTTGGGGCACGCGGTAGCGTAGTGGTTGAGGTGCTACACTACAAGCCGGAAGGTCGAGATGAGGTCACTGGACTTTTTCAGTTGAACCAATCCTTCCAGCCGCACTAGGTCATGGGGTTTACTCAGCCTCTAAAAGAAATGAGTACCAAGAATTAATTAAATAATTTTCCTGGGCGCGACCGGCGCGTAAGGCTGACAACCTTACCGCCATCTTTGAGCCGATTGTCTAATAATGTGGGACCCTCAACGTTTCATAACTCTATGGGCCTTCACGGCCTGGTACAGGGATAGCTTTACTTTAGTTTTACTTACTTTATAGTTGTTAACTTTCAGTGACCGAGCAACGATAGATCAAACGGCTGGATGTACTGACAGACGTTTAGGCTGGGACCACACGAACGCACGAAGTACGTCTGTTACAACGAACGTACTTTCTGACGGACGTTGCTGAGGACACCACACAGTTACAGAATGATGTGTGTAGTTATTTTGTCTGCAATGGAGCCAGAAGAAAGCGTAGCATTCGCCTCTCTTGTTTATTTCTACAACGCACGTCACGACGTTCGTTACAACGGACGCATTTTGTGCTCTCGTGTGGCCCCAGCCTTAGTGTGATGTTTATCACGACGGTAATGTTACACAAAAGGCATCGCTATCTCTTACATGGGTAGAAAGAAAATCAAGAAGCTACGTATTTAGCGTAATCTTTGTAACTATAATGTGAAACAAAATTACACAGTCTTAAAATAAGTTACAGCTGTCATACAACATGACTTACTCACGCTCAGCGGTTTTCTGAGGCAGGCCATTTCTGAATTCCTGTCTCAAGATTCTACCTCTGAGAAACGCATGCGGAGTTATGAAGATGCCAGAGGAATTAATTGATGCGACTACAAATGAACTCCCTCCTCTATTTCCCTCCATGTTCACAGTTTGTTGTGGGCATTGTTCAGTTGAAGTCCGCTTCGTCAGCATTATGAGCTCAAGCAGGGTCGGCAAATATGTTGTTTCCGTTCGTTAATTTTTCAGACATTTCAAAAACCAAATTGTTATTATTCTCAAATTGAGTTTGAAGTTCTCTAATGATGGTGTGATGCGTTACTGAAGATTATTATGCTGAATTTTATTCGCCGTCCCAGTTTCTTTAAGATCACAACTTTTCGGAAACCGTCTCTATTTCCGTCACAGTGTGAACATGAATCTAATCAACTGGATCTGTCAACACTGTTACTTACAAACTATGGTTCTTGGTCGCATTGTAGAAGCGACGTTATAAAGACAAATTTATCCCTGCGCTTATCTAATTAAGCACTGCACCGTAAAGGCATATGTGGGAGTGGATGTATAGATCAACGTTTCCTAGACCTCGACACTAGTTGGAGATCAGTAGTCAGTTTTACGCTCTGGCCGTTTTCCTTCCGGGAAAGAGTCCCCCGTACCAGTTGGATAGGAGGTTGGGTGAGTCCCAGAGCCAGACTGAGCCACATAGAGAAGAGAAAATTTTTGCCCCCACCGGGACTCCGACTTCTCGGTCGTCCGGCCCGTAGCCAGTCGCTATACCCACTGCGCTATCCCGTACATTTTCATGAAGATAATGATTATGAATTCAGTTTGAAATTAAAAGTTCCAGTGGTATTTCGAACAACAAAACTGTGTGAACATAAACGTCATGCTACTACGTACATTAGCCAGGCAGCATCAAACGGTTTTTCCTTTCTCCGCAGCGTCCAGACTGGCTCTGGGGCTTACCGGCCTCCTGTCTAGTGGTACAAGGGGATTTTTCCTAGAAGTAAAGTGGCCAAGGCGTGAAGCTAACCATGCACCTCCATCTAGTACATAGGTTAAGAATAATGGAGCTATACCTCCACTCCCTCCAAACGTCTTCATCGTGTGTTGCTCAATAAATTAAGCACATGAGTAATTTTACCCTTTTCTAAACTTGACAACATGTACTACATCTACATCTACAGGAAAACTTTTTTGTAAAGATTGCATATGAAAACAAATTTGTTTAAAATTTTGTAGCCGCTCTTTTTCTTCAGTATCCTTCAGAAAGAGTATGAGTTACCACGAGGGCCAGTAGTGCAATGATTTGGTGTTCAGATAATAAATAAACAACGACAGACCCTTTATAAGTCCTTAATTTCACTAATAGTCATTATCTCAACTTTGCTATTATATACTGTCTACTTCAGTGAGTGAGACAGCAGCCACATGCACACGATGGTTTCTTGCTCGCGAATTTTTACACCCTGAAGATTGAGGCTATATTTTCCTCCGAAACGTCGGTTTACACAATATGTACATGGCACCACATCCAAGAAGACGACATTCTTCATAGTCACCGTAGTAAAACCTTCAAAACTTACAATTCTGATCTCAATTCTTTAAGTTAGAAGGAAAAGATGATTCTCATAATTCAGTGTCCAGCAGTGATTCTAGGTGTCCGCATTGCCCAGTGGCATTCAGCGTGAGTTTGCCATTACTCGCCATGATGCAACTGTCATTTACCGCCAAGTATAGCATTAGATCAGCATCTTTTGCTTCTCGCATTAAAAGGAATTCGAAATACGCCCAGATGTACAGGAGACTATGGTGCAATTCCGACGTCACAATTTTTTCTCTCAGCTTCCCTTATCCAATTCCCACTTCTGCTGACAGTACAAAAGTAAGAAGAAGAAGAAGAGTATAGAAGCTAAGAAGAGAAGATGAAAAATTCGCGTCATCAAGTAGACGACCTCAGAAGAAGCAGCAAGTAAGAACTCATACTCCCCTTAAGGTGAAGGGGACGATCTCGAGAGGGGATGAGTGTGTGTGAAAGGGGAGGAAGATAGCCAGGGATGATACGTTCGAGAAGAACAGAAAAGAAGGCAAATCGAGGTCGGAAAGTGGGGTTGGCCAAAAAGAAATCCACTGAACACTAAGCAAAACCTCTGGAACTGTAACGCCCATCTTTTCTTCTTGTCTGGAGCGTGTACGTCAGTGTTTGGGCCTGTCAATCTCCTAATTTCTTCTTCTTCTCTTCCTCCTTTCTTTACGTTCACCGTAAAGAGGACATCAGATGAAGCATTCTTTCTTCTGTATTATCTTCGTCATATTTCTGTGATGTCGGTTTATGCACAACAGGTCATACTTCATTATACTGATTTTAATGGAAGAGCGAGCAATTTTAAACACTCTCTGACAATGAATTATCGACTCATGCTGGATCAGTTGCAAACAGAGTAGAGTTTTTAACAATCACTGGTCCTTCTGTATATGTAGGCCTATTGCGTAGATAGCCCTACACAGAGCAGATACAAATAACTCTTCTGGTATGCATATAGAGTTCTATTATGACTTTAAATTCGTCACAAATAATTTTTGCAATAAAATATTTGGTGTTCTTACAATTCAGAAAAGTATTTCATCTTCTACACTGTATGAGATTTATCAGACAACGCGCGAAATCAATTAATTTTTTCAGGGTGGAATGCAATGACCGATATTTTTTGAGCGGGATATAGAACGATGCATTTTCATAAAGCTTAAGTTGCCCTGCGCTTAACAATTAAGCACTACGCCACGAAGGCGTATGGGAGAGTGGATTTATAAATCCATATGTTTTTTACCTAGGCGCTAGGTGAGTAGTCAGTTTCACGCCCCTGCTACTTTACCCCCGGGGTAAGAGTCTCCATACCCATTAGATAGGATCCTGGTTGGTCCCCAGAGTTGGTCTGGAAGATATGGAGAAGAGAAAACTCTTGAACGTAACGGGACTCCAACTGCGACACCTCGCGCGTCCGGCCCATAGCCAGTCGCTATATCGACTGAGCTATCCCGGCTCGATGGAGTTTCATACAAGACGAAATTTTCTTGGCAAGCTGAGCGGCTATCAGATTCTCATGACGAACTATATTCCACGGAATCAATTAGTCATTTAAGCAATCTGTAATATATTTTCTATTGGGTATGCAGATGATTAAAATATTTCTAACAATGACCTGATCCAGTTCGGTTAAGTAGTAGAGGATATAAGTAATACCACAAGATATAAGGAAGGCTAGATGAAACGGATATTAGCTCAAAAATCTTTCTGAATTTGTAAACGAAGCACCCCATGTTAAATGGGTCTTTTGTCAACATGACACTGTCCGTCTTACGGTAGTGGATGAATCAGATGTCCACCAGATAACTGCGAAAGTACTGAATAAGTAGTTATGGAAAGCCGACAAGGGGTGGTCCCATAACTTGTGGTTGAGCGGAAGGTTAACGACTCCAAAATGAAGAACACCCTTCCGTTACGGAAGGTTACAAAAGGAACAGGGATTGAGGGATCTTATGGAAACGGAAATGGAAATTCGGATTCAATACAAGGCGAGGAATTTCTTAAATAGCTGAGCGCCTATTAGCTTCTCACGAAAACAATTCTCTTACACGTGTCATTTTATTAGTTGGTTATGTTCCAGAGTTAAATTACAGACATATATTCTCTTAAATGTCATCGGCTATCAAAGAACGCAAAGCTGTCTGAAACTCAAACATATTCATCTTGTAAATAATGAAACGTCAGTGGTATTTCTCTCGGTCTCACACCGGTTATCCTGAACTTATAGAACAAACTGTAGCATTGAGGAACTCGGAGAAGCATAAATAAATTTTTGACAACCGCCCTCCCGTCTAAAATTCGGAACGGATACTTCCTGAGTAGACCTAGAAGGATTTCAATTACTATAATCAGATTTTTTTTTAAAAATCTTACTACAGATAAAATACTCTAAGATGCCGCTTCGAAGTCACAGAATGTTTATCCATTAACATTATGCTGGTTATTTCAATAAGATTTTAAAGAAGGCATGGAGGTAAAAAAACACATTTCACCTGGCTGCATAAAAACCTATTTTTTTTGTGACTTAAAAATGACAAAAATAGTTTATTCTTATGTCTGGTTCATGAAAAGCTTCATGTTCTACACTTGAAACGTAGTTACGCCAATGCCCAAGCCTGACAATTGAGATCAGAAATTTTAGACATCTGTGGTAGAAATTAATTACGTTCAAACTTTCATTCTTCCTTAAAATCTAACACGAAAAATTTTAATGCACATTTTCTACTGCCGGCGATAAGACAAGAATGTCAGTGTATGCTGCTCCACTATGCAGTGGAAGAGATATCTCTATATTGAACATCATTCATAATCTCGTGTAAATGATCGAGAACCGTTAGGTTTTTTCTTCCTCACAGCAAATTAAAATAAGGATAGCTTATGAGAGCTTACCTGAATTATAAAACCCAATAAAACAATGAAGAGTGTTCTAGGAATTTATTTATTCGTATTTTAAATTTGAGGTTCTCTTGAGGGCGCTTATGAAGAATCCATTTTCTGGGAGAACACGTTGCTGCTTATTTGCTTGCTCTGCTCATTCTTCGACCCTGGATACAGATAAGTGTTCTCCTCCGTAATACAGGCAAACTGCATCACATTTCATAAGACAGCATTCTTTGCTTATTTGTGTCTTGATAAGACGCTGAAGACAAAGGAAAGTAAAAACTGAGTAGTGCTCCACACCAGCTTATACTGTGACTTGTGTAGTGCTGTCGGCTGCTATGGTAACAGAACATAATACATTTGTATGTTCTATCGGACCAATAAATGATTTTGCCCAGTCACTCATCACCGCCTTGGCCTTCGTTGGGGTCCGAAGCAAAAGCGTTCAATAGCTCCGTCCTCTCTTATCTGCCGGCTTCTTGTATGAGCCTTACAATAACAAGGTTTAACCTCATACAGTGACTGAATCAATACACAAAGATCTACAGAGCCTGAGAGGAAGGAAAGCGAGCTAGCAGGGAAGGGATCAGGACAATCGTTTTGTGATGAAAGCTGATCTGAACAAAAAGAGAACAGAAAAGATACAATGAGAACTGTTTCGTTGTTTTATCCTACAAAATAACGTATAAAAAGTTCATTTTTCTGCGAATTAAAATTTACACACTGCAGGTGGAAAGCATAAAAACCATATTCACCACCAACACATATGATATTACAATGACTGTTATATTATTCTTTACCACAGCTCCCTTGTAAATAAGTTTAAAGCGAACATTGCTGTGTGTGTGTGCCTCATTCCTCCACGTGTGGCACATACTGAGGCTTCCTGAAAGCGTGCCTCGAATTTAGGGAACAAGAGAACATTCTTTGGGTAGCAGGGCAAACTCAGCCTTCATAAGCGCAGTTATCTCATTATCATAGACTAGTGTACTATAAAACGAACTACAAATAAGAACTTTAATTATGTTTGCTTTATTTGATTTTACATAAGCAATATGAACTGTGTTCCTTACTGTTAACATTTTGTTTATGGTTTAGAAAGACTAAAACACTAACTAAAAAAGAAGTAGGCTATACTAAAACGTATTTCCTGTCGTAATATCCCATTTAAATTTTGCAGGGTTAAATAATAAAATTCTCTAAGACACACACATGGACTACTTTATTTGTTTGTTTGTTTATTTATTTATACCTTAGTATCGTGTATTAAGCATGTGTGTGAAATTTTGTATTGCTTGAAATATATGACATGAATTATAAATTACGACCACAATGTTCTGAGATGTTACACTGTAAATTCTGCTAGGAGTGAAATGGAGTTTCGGAAGAAGTTTCTGCCTCCTTCTTCATGATTGAAGAACAAGCCAAGCCGAAAGCTGACACTTTGATTCTGAAGCCAGAATAAGTACCTGCCTCTGGCATGCCAATAAACTTGTACCACACCACATTATCATCCCAAACGACAGTATATCAACACTGTGGGAACTTCAATTTTCCCACCAACTACGTCTGATTTAAAACAAAGTGTTTCCGATAGCAGGCCTCTCTGGACTTTTAGCATATTTTGGGATATTACACAACCGGGAATTACGTGTTCACTTAATATTGGTAAAAGGTAAATAAAATGTAAAGTTACCCCTGTAACAGGCCGTGGAGACCCATAAGGTTGTGAGAGGTTGAGGCTCCCACATCTTCTAGACAATTGGATCACAGATGGCGGTAAGGTTGTCAGCCTTACGCGCCGGGCGCCCTTTGCCCGCCAAGAAGATTCTTAGTCCTCATTTCTGCTAGAGGCTGAATCGACCCTAGGGCCATTGTGAGGCTGGTAGGATTAGGTAAATTAAAAAATTCACCTCATTGGGACTCGAACCCTCGACCTTCCGGCTTTTAGCTTAGTGCCTCAACCAACTACTCTACCGCGTACCCCCACTTAATATTGGTAGGATAGTGAAATGTCTGAGACTGTAGTGAATCAGACATGTAACTAGGTTGGTGGATGTAAGAAGTTGTGAGAAGGTAACCTCTTAGATAGCGGAAACTTCGGTGGACAAGCAAGGAGGGCAATGAGATCAAACTGGGGAAATATAAGTGGTGAGGACAGGTTGGCACATCTGCTGGTCCTGAATTGCGTCCTATGGTTCCTAGTAGCGACGTTCAGTTTTCATGTTACACTACCAGAGTTGGTTACTTAGCTTTATAAAACATATAGCGAGTAGGAAATATGTCTTTTCTTTCCTGTGACGCTACAGCCCAAATTTTGGCCTAGGCCTACCTCCATGAAACTCTCCGTTTCACTTCGGTTTACTAGATCTTACACATACGGTAGGACTCCTTGGGCGAGTGATCAGCTCGTCGCAAGACCTCTACCTGTAGACAAACACAGAAAAACGCACACAAACATATATGCCCTGAGTGGGATTCGAACCCATGATCCCGGCTTCCGAGCGAGCGAAGACAGTGCATGCCTTAGACCGCTCGGCTACCGTGACCGGCAGGAAATATGTCTTATTATTCTTCATCCTGCCAAATGTTAGACCTTATAGTTCCCTCCATCTCTTCATCTAACGTCCTACTGATCTTTCCTTCTTGGGTCAATATTTTGAAATTGCTTTCGAGAATCTGCCAGAAGGCTCCTCCAATTTTCTTGGAAATAAATCCGCGGTCTGTAATCCACAAGCGAACTATACAAACCGAGCGACCGTCGCTTGTCGGCGAAGTTAGTGCAAATTTTAGCGGTGTTAAGTGGTTAGCGTAACGGTTCCCCACAGCCGTTGATTTCGGTTTCCTAGACCGGAGCCACTATTTCCTTGAAATAGCTCCTCAGTTATTCTCACGAGGTTGAGTGGACCCCGTTCTAGACCCACTACTACTCAGAAAATCTGGTAGCGCCGAGAATCGAACCAGGGATCTCTGGATCTGTAGCCAGGAACTCTTGACCACTAGACCACAGAGACGGTTAAAGTTCAATATAGCCTAATGATGAATGATACAAACGTTGCAAGAAAGTTGCCCCTTTTCTTGTCCCCATTTCGTTCTCACGTGAAAATATGACTGCTCGACTTGGTACAACATTAAGACTGTTGTCAGGTATGGACCTCACAGCAGAGTCTGGAGGAAGTAATGGGATCACAGAAGCGTACTGCATGTAGATAGCACCGCTACTGATGTGTGCAGTATCTGCTGCATCATTCTCAGAGTCCATCTGTCATGCGGGGCTACAGGCTCACAAGCCTGACACTGTTATCCCTTCCTATGCTCTGCCTCATCATCACCGACTTACTACTGGCTTAACACTCTCTCTCTCTCTCATTCTGTATGTGGTTTATTTCTCACGGAGAATAAATTGGAGTGGTCGTATATTAATAAGAACGAATCATAAACTAATTTTAAAATCGCTACTAATGTTACATTAATACATTTTTCACTCTTCTTTGGACAGAGGAAGTAAAAACACGAAATGCTTAATGAATATGGACAAATGAATAGGACTTCGAATCAGTGGGGCTAACTTCTTCTAACGTAAAAAGTTAAAAAAGGAAATGTATCCCTGTAACTGGCCGCAGAAGCCCATAGGTTTGTGAGATGTTCATGTTCCCACATTTTCTTTACAATCGGCTCATAGATGGCGGCAATGTTGTCAGCCTTATGCGCCGGCCGCCCTTTGCCCGCCAAGAAGATTCTTAGCCCTCATTTCTATTAGAGGCTGAGTTGACCCCAGGGCCATTTTGCGGCTGGTAGGATTAGATAAATTAAAAAAAAATCCACCTCATTGGGACTCGAACCCGCCACCTTCCGGCTTTTAGCTTAGTGCCTCAACCAATTACACTACCGCGTGCCTCCAACTTCTTCTTAGGTAAATTTTAAAAACAAAATTTAGCCACATAATATTATGAATGGCTTCAGTAAGCACATCGTGTTTTCCTAGTTGCCTTTAATTATATCGTACAATTTGCTTTAAAATAACTTGTCAAGAATTACCCTGTCTTCTATGGAAACAGATTTGTTTTCGAGTTCAGAAAACCCCAATACTGGGCTCAATTCTGATCCAGATGAGTCTCCCTGCTCACCTTCATAACCAAATTCTTTAATATCCATTTGAATTTTACCGTCACATATACATATATGTCCAATATATAGTATACAGCATATCCATCAATCTCAGCTTTGTTTCCAATATTGAAGTTTATTGAAATGTTATCACGCTACACGTTTCGGTATTTCGACCATCACCAGGCGTTCATGAATAATAAATTTTTGTTGTTAACCGTTACTAAGCTGTTCCCACAGCGGATCCGTTGCTGTTGGTCTTAACATGTATGCACAAACACTGCATATCATTACATATTACATTACACAAGGACTCCCCCTGTATATTCAAATGTAACTAAAATATTTATCAAGTGGTAAAATTCTTGAAATATATTAAATTGTGTCTGCTTTTCATTTTATAGTGACATGAATTTTGTAGGGGTGTGTCTTATTATTGTCTGTGAACATTTATATTCTCTTATTTACTGCGCGGGTACCGGGATAGCGCAGTCGGTAAAGCGACTGTCTACGGGCTGGACGACTAAGAGGTCGGATTTCGAGTCCCGATAGCGTCAAGAATTTTCTCTTCCTCAAGTAGTCCAGACCGGCTCTGGTGTTCAACCAATCTCCTCTCCAATGGGTACCGGAGGCTCTTTCTCCAGAGGTAAAGCGGCCAGTGTGTGAAGGTGACCACTCACCTCCAGCTAGTGCCAAGTTCAAGAAAATGTGGATCTATACATCCACTCCCCCATACGTCTTCATGGCGTATTGCTTAGCTGGTTAAGCACAGAGACTACTTTACCTTACCTTGTTTACTGCGCTCTGATGTTCCGTAGATAGAGGCCGTCACTACGTCATTGCTGTCAATGGTCACGTGTTATCTTGCATGGGTAGTTTATTCTGTGGTAAGTTTCTTGAGCCTGTTCTTGATATTGCTTTTAGCTATTTGTACGGTGAAATCAGGTTCTTGTTTGAGGTCGGGTATCGATTTTGTTGCTCCTGTATTGATGAACTGCTTGGTTGCGTACTAAGAGTGGTAATGTTTCAATAAACACCAATTTGTAAAAAAACAGATTATGTTGACGGATATGCTGTATATCATATTAGTGATACGCATAGCGGCATGCCTAACTTACGTATAAAGATCGCATCTCTGTCTGCCATGTGTTTCTTCCCTCAGCTTTCTAATCTAAAATTCTAGTCCAGCCCTACTCTGCGTCTCTAACCTCCCATTCCTCTCTGTTTACCCTCCTAACCTCACACACCTTGACTTAACAAATTTCATGACATTTGGTGAATTACGAAGCTCCTCATTTTACAAAATTTTCTGTCCTCCTGTTACCCGTGGCACGCAATAGAGTAGCTCGTTGAGGCATTATGCTACAAGCCGAAAGGTCGCAGGTTCGATTCTTGACGAGTCCTTTGGATTATTTGACCTAACACCTCCAGACGTACTATGGCTCTGGAGTTCACTAAGCCTCTAACAAAAAATGAGTACCAGGAATCTTCCTGGGCGGTAAAGGGCGGCCGGCGAGTAAGGCTGACAACCTTACCGCCATCTCTGTTCCTGTTGTTTAGAAAATGTTGGTGTCTCGACGTCTCACAAACCTATGGGCCATCACGGCCTCTTGCAGGGGCAGTTTTACAATTTTCTTTTGTCTGTTTCTTCCTCTCCCTTGGGTCCAAATATTCTCCTCAGCACTTTTGGTACAAACATTTCTCAATTATGAAGAATATTGTCTTTTGCAATATGACACCGTTTAGTCAACGAGATGCTTTCTGCCATTTCGGAAAAATCTGTTGTCTCCATCTTCACGGCAGAATAGTCTTTTAGTCTGAACCTTAATGCAGCAAGTTCCACCAGAATTGCATAAACACCCATTAGACTGCATTGCGTCACATCTCAGAAGACAGAAATCTTCACAGTCGACGCCGTGGAAACTTCAAATCTCATACTTAATTATACTTTAGAGTAGCAGTCCAGGATCACTCTTGTATAAACCAACAGGCACAGGTCCTACCGAAGACTCAGTACAAGCCTGAAGTCCTCTGACATATTTGATGACATGTTAGTTTCTTAAGGTGACGGTCTGTTGGCCCCTCGCCCAATTACAAACACGGAAGCTGCCCGCGACTGCTTATTCAACACATTCTCAGGTACCCACAGTATCTGGAGATCGTTTCGTCAGTCCGTATTCTGAGGATTCGCCACGTTCTTAAGACACTTAAATAGAGAAAATTTGCATAACGTTTAATAAGTAGCCACTGCCGAACCAGGGTATTTTGCTTTGACACTTATGTTCGGGAATTATTGTGCTACTTCGGTGTAACGGCGGCATGACCTTCAGTGGCAACCTCGTATTACTTTTTTCTCCGATATCGAGTCAAGGGATCAATCGTTCATTATCTGCGTCTGCTGCGGCCATGACTTAGCTGTGAGCTGTGAACTGGTAGAAGGCTGCCAATGACGAGAGAAGAAGAGGATATTGAAGAATATCTTCTTCTTGGATGTGGCGTGTGCAGATCTTCTGTAATCCGACGTTTCGGAGGAATGTATCACCTCCATCTTCAGGGTAGAAAAATCCGCGAGCGAGGAAACAGCGTGACCAGGTGGCTGTAGACTGAGGCACCAGTCGAAAACACCCAGTTATAAAAAAACAGGAAGGAAGGGAGAATGGACTCGCGGATTTTCCTACCTTGAAGATGGAAAAGATACATTCCTCCGAAACATGGATGTACAAAAAATCTACACGGCGCCACATCCCAGAAGAAGACGTTCTTTATACTCATCGCCGTTAAAACCTCAAATGCTACACAGAAGAGAATACTGTTGAGATCCGTTACCTAGAAACGGTCAATGAAGACAAGTTGTGAAGAGTTAACATATGCTGTAGAGAAAAGTAGAGTGAGCAAATTAGCGAGAGCGTTATAATCACTTGTAATCACGATTTATAAGTGTTCAATAAAGCCAGTTTACCAATCCAAACCCCGTGTCTAGTCACTAACACTTGACAATACTTAAATGTTTCATTGATTCATCTGTAAATAATACAGGATGTATCAAAAAGGGCTTTACAACTTTGAAAGCTTATACAAATTTATACAGAGGACATACACAACGCTTTGAACTGTCATAATGTAGCAAAACACATCGAGTTTCACGCACGTGGTACTGTAGTACCCAATACCGCCACCGCGAGCGCTCCCTCATTTGAAATCAAGATGGCTACTTTCACAGGTACAGAGCGTGCTCGTTGTGTGTTTTGGTTCGAAGAAACGAAGTCTGCTGCACAAGTTCAAAG
The DNA here is from genome assembly GCF_002891405.2 of Cryptotermes secundus. Classification (NCBI taxonomy): domain Eukaryota; kingdom Metazoa; phylum Arthropoda; class Insecta; order Blattodea; family Kalotermitidae; genus Cryptotermes; species Cryptotermes secundus. The sequence continues at coordinate 848,660 of NW_019718619.1, read as the reverse complement.
GAAATTTCGCACTCAGTGTCGCAAGGAACCTCCCAGTAGGCCTACAGTTTACTCCCGGCACAATAATTTTGTTCAGACAGGATGTTCTGTGCGCCATGTCAAGCCACCCGATTGGCCACGTGTTTCTGATGCTACAGTGGAACAGATTAGGGAGAGCTTGGTTCCAAGTCCACGAAAGTCAACACGACGTGCGTCTCGGGAAACTGGTATTCCAAATGTTACTGTGTGGCGAGTGTTACGAAAACGTTTACACTTAAAAACGTACAAGCTATCCATCGTTCAACACTTTACTGATGCAGATAAGGTGGTTCGTAAGGAATTTTCTATGCAAATGTTTTATCGGATACAAGACGAAGAGAAGTTTCTGGACTCCGCAATTTTCAGTGATGAGAGCACGTTTCATGTCAGTGGTAAGGTCAATACCCACAACTGCAGGATCTGGGGCAGCGAAAATCCACGCGTCTCCCTGGAATATGTTCGTGATAGCCCAAAAGTGAACGTGTTTTGCGCCCTCAGCAAACAAGGAGTGTACGGACCCTTCTTCTCCATGGAGACGACCATTACCGGTATCGTATATCTGGACATGCTCCAAGAGTTCCTCATTCCACAGTTAGACGAAGATGACCAAGAAGGACGCATTCACTTCCAGCAAGACGGCGCACCCCCTCATTACCTTGGAGTAGTGCGCGAGTAAATCAACACCCGTTTCCCAGGTCGGTGGATTGGTAGAGCGGCGCCGATAGCACGGCCACCTCGTTCTCCGGATCTTACTCCCCTGGATTTTTTCTTATGGGGTTCGTTAAAGTTCGAGTGTTCGTACCGCCTTTGCCTGCAAATGTCGTTGAGCTCCGAACTCGAATTACGGCCTCAGTTGCAGAAGTGACGCCAGAGATGCTACGTAGCGTGTGGCAAGAGACTGACTACAGGTGGGACGTCTACCGCGTTACCAATGGAAGTCACACTGAACCATAACTCATCATCATCATCAGTAATCTGTCAAGACGACAGGTCCACAGTCTCTTTCAAAACAAATCCTCCACTTAATGCGATCTAGAGTTTTCTCCTTCAAATGACAGAATCCTCTTCTGTCCCCAAGGTCATCCAGCATCTTCTTACGTCTTCTTCCTCGTCTTCTTGTCACTTCTATCCGCCCATCTATCTTTCCTTCGATAGCTTCTTTTAGAAGGCAGTTTCTGCGTAAAACATGACCAATCCAATTAGCCTTCCGTTTTCTTATTTCATGTAGGATATTCCTCTGCTCACTGACTCTAATTAACACTTCTTCATTTCTCACATAATCGGTCCAACTGATCCTCTCCATTCTTCTCCAACACCACATTTCGAAACTTTCCAGATGCTTCTGATCTACTGCCCTAAGTGTCCATGTTTCAGCCCCATACAGAGCTATGCTCCAAATGTAGCATTTCACTAGCTTCTTCCTCAAATGTAAGTCCAATTTGCTGGTAAAAAGATTCTTCTTCTTGCCAAATGCAGCTTTATCCGAGGTAAAACTCGGTGCGTTTTGCTGCATTATGACAATGTTGTGTATGTCTTCTGTATAAATTTATATAAGCTTTCAAAGTTGTAAAGCTCTTTTTGAAACACTCTGTATATCTGTTGACTCCTCCTTGCGAATGTAATAATCAATCAATAAACCAAAGACAGTCAGTATCTCGGCCGTATTGTGAATCGGATACCCTCTGAACACAAGACTAGAAGCAAAACGGCACGAGAAAACCTGATAGGTCGCTCACTCACGATGTGTTTCACAAACAGAGGCATTCCTGTCCTGTTTCCACTCCGCAATATCTTCCTGTTGAATATCCAATAAAGGGGGTCCACTTTTCTGTTGAAGTCGAATATAAACACGTGACTACTCACGTGTGCATTATTAGTGTTTTTGAAGGATAGAGGGGAGGATTGTACTAAATCTTTCCTCCCCTTTCTTTCAATCCTTGCTTTTTCCACATGCATTCACCTTAAATGTTATGCATCTTGATTTTGTTGATCCCTACACTGTAGAAGCCCAGTAGTCAGGCAGGATTCATCAATCAGGCGGTCAGTCGAGTCATTCTACATAATATATCAGACAAGGTGGCACCAACAGCTGTTAAGTGATGTAAAGCACAGTCATCTGATCCATCTCTTAACGAAAGGATGAACGATCAGTGATAAATGTTATGGCGGATGGTAAACGTCTTATCAGCTCTCTTGGCTCCTTCAGCGGACACAGATTATGTTCTCAGGCCTGCTAAAACTCAGAATTGATTCTTAAAACTATAAATCTTTCAGGAGTTCGGAAGGGTTCCGTGGTCGGGGTATCAGGCTCACCGCAGAGCTTCTACTTTGCACCGGAAACCGCAGATACACAGCTTTGCTCCCAAGGGGATTTCAACGCAAGATCCTAGGGTTCGAGTGGTCCAAACCCATACGCCCCTTAGATTGAGCGTCCACTGTGACTGCATCTTGTAAAGAGATACAGTTTCAGAGCTGTAATTTACGAGCACGAAATTCATTATTAATTATAACAGAAAAATTGGGTGAATTTTGTGATTTAACTGTAATGTACAAAGACATATTTTCAATAACTTTATACTTTTAATGAAATGTACACTCATTTCAAAAAGTATTCCAGTAAATCGCCGAAAAAAATTAAGGTAGAATTGTGATCACGCAAACGTGCAGTTTCATGTACGGACATTTCACATTGCACTTCAAGTAAATATTGTACAATCATGGCAAAGCAATCGTCTTACATTACCTTAAAGTGTCTGAATTTTATAAAGCGACAGAATACTACATTTAGTATATATTAATGTACAGAATTATATAAATATTATTATCATATCTATGAT
>NW_019718619.1:844174-845710 GCF_002891405.2 Cryptotermes secundus | reverse complement strand
TTGAATTACTATTAATATTATCATTATTTCTATTAATTTCGTTATTATTATTATTATTATTATTATTATTATTGTATGCTGCTCTATTTGAAACTCAAATTCTCCCATTGTGGCTTTGTCTGTGTATGTTTGCTTCTGTATCTTATTCATGCTAACTGTGTAATTAATGTAGACTTCAATTTTTGTATACTGTTTTTTATTTATTTTTGTGTATTTCTCTATTCGTACTAGCTTTGTAATTGGCCTCTGTGCTGTTAAGTTTGCGCTTAAATAAACATGAATTGAATTGAATTGAATCAGGTATACAAATAATCGCAGTTGCAAATATATCAAGATTCCCAGCACATGCAGAAATAAATAAATCACTCATATTTTGAATACAAGTTATATCATGCAAAGCTAAAATTCTCAATTTTGAGTGCTTGGGTTAAGAGAATGGATATTACCAAACAAGTCACCTTAAGAGATGACTGTTCTAATTTCGGCCAGAACATAGATTATCCTGACTGATCTTCCTCAGTCCCTCCCATAAAATTTCTGGATAGTACAAGTATCTCAAATAAGGTTACGACCTATTCCTAGAACATAAATTCCGCTTCGTTATATTTCAATGATCCAGCCATTCCACGCTACGCGTATATTCTCAACTACTGCTACTGTCTTTAGGTATTTTTTCTTTGTGTCCCTTATGTATAGGTCGACTTTAACGCTAAACATTACTTGCTTATGCAGCTCCACATTCTACGAACATAGATGCCAAATAATTTAAAAGACAATCCTCAACCCACAATTAAAAGGAGAGCGCCACGTGTACAAGGTTACCAATTCACACGACTTCAGCACAAAGTGTTGCCACTATTTTCCGTTATACAGACTATAGATCAGGAGATCTAGACTGAATGGTTACACGGGATATGCAGAACTAGAGACAGCTACGCTTGCTGTAAATAATAACCACATACATAACGCATACTTACTAGCTATGATAGTTTCTAAGAAAAGATAGAAGACTAAATAAATATTTAAAAATAAAAGCAAAGTAATGATTTGGATGTGCTAATACGCTACTATTACATAACTGATAGGTCTCAATATATAAAAATACAAAGGCTTATTTCAAATTGTTTTTAGCTGTTTAACTATTATATTTTGCAGGTTCCTCCCTTGAGATACATCATATAGTATCGGCCTATATATTTTATTAATTTTACCTGTATAACTCTTATTGCATGATAACTAAACTCATATTTTCTTCGTGATATTAAGTGTTCAATGCCATTGATTTAAAAACTGTATATTATAGCTCTAAAATAACAAAAAATTTTAAGATAACATTTATTATTATTTGAGTTATTTTTTTTTTACTTTTTTCGCCAGTCATAATGTATAAAAATTAAAATTTCAGCCAATATTTATGGACATGCCGGTCACGGTAGCCGAGCGGTCTAAGGCATGCACTGTCTTCGCTCGCTCGGAAGCCGGGACCGTGGGTTCGAATCCCACTCAGGGCATGGATGCTTGTGTGCGTTTTTCTGG
>NW_019718619.1:803702-844131 GCF_002891405.2 Cryptotermes secundus | reverse complement strand
TCGCCCAAGGAGTCGTCACGAATGTGTAAGATCTAGTAAACCGAAGTGAAACGGAGAGTTTCATGGAGGTAGGCCTAGGCCCAAATTGGGGCTGTAGCGCCACAGAAAAAAAAAATGTATGGGTATACACTGATCCGAATTACGTTTCAAATGCATTTCTACAAAACCTAGCATACTTAAATAAGAGATCCTGATCAATATTCATGTTTGTTCAACAAGGTAATTATCAGAACCATAACATAAGCCTCCACCCACATGATATCATTGTTGTTACTTTAGTAGGAATAAAAATAAATAAACTCCATTCCACGTTCCATAACATGCATATACAAATTCCTTGTTCTTTATACAACAAGTCATAATTTTCAAGAAATTGAAGTAACTGTAGAAGTGCCCAATTTAGTGCTCCGTAACAACTTTGGCAGACAATAAATTCGAACAAGTACACGCGAAGTGCTTCATAATGAGCCTAGCGTGCAGATTATCTTGTTTCCAGTTAAATATCCTTGTCAGGCAAAACAGATTTTATGATAATTTTAATGATGAAAAATATGTAACTATTTTTCATCATTCATATCAAGTTCCCAGGAGATATGTCTCCGATTAAAAAGCTATCAATATCTGTTTGTGGCTTATAACATTAGTATATCGACTGCAACCATTTGCTTGGCGGTTACTGCGTTAATTACAACCTCGAAAACAATATACGAACAGTAACGTTAATTAATACAGAATATAAGGGGCACTAGTTCCTGGCAAAATCTGAGGCGCCTGACAGAATCGATGTTGGCAGCTTTAAGTTGCGTGTTCAAATGCTGTTCAGAGCGTTAAGGCTTCGATGCGACTTTCCTCATCATGCAATATTTTACCAGTTATATTTGGATTCATAATATCAGAAGAATGCAACTTTAAACAAATTTATAGAAGAATGTTTATCGCGGTCAAAATACCTCTTTCACACATCTGCGTCATATTCCATACCCGAGATTTAAACACCACCCACTCCGTAAAGCAGAATTGTTCTTGAAGATATGATAGTCGCTCAGCTGATTAGCAGATTTCCAGCCTACGGAGCCCTAAGTTTAAATAAAATGTTCATAACAAACTTCCGCTCTGGTGCCTACCCTAACCTGGGCTATTTTAATAGAGTCGGATTTTTATTACTACATTACTGCAACAGACATTTACACATCCGCTACTTCTATCCCCGAGCTGTTACCTACATAACACTGAATATATTAGTCAGCAAGATTTTGGCAAAATTTTGAAAACAGATTTCCTAAATTAATTATGATATGCTGATTCAAATTCTGGATATGCAAACTTTCCATTATGATGAAGTTATGTATGCTGAACTTTGAGCTAAGTTATCATGTTCTCCAATTCTATTTTTTCCTTACGATTATTGCAATTTTGTCTCAAATAATGTGAGAAAATTATGCTCTATTTATGAATAGAAACGTTTTCCCATTTAAATAACACGGTGACTTGTTCGGCAATATCCACTCTCTTACCAAAGCACTCAACATTGAGAATCTTAGCTTTGCATGATATAACTTGTATTCAAAATATGAGTGATTTATTTATTTTTGTGTGTGCTGGGAATCTTGATATATTTGGAACTGCGATTATTTGTGTATCTGATCATAAATATGATAATAATATTTATATAATTCTGTACATTAATATATACTAAATGTAGTATTCTGTCGCTTTATAAAATTCAGACACTTTAAGGTAATGTAAGACGATTGCTTTGCCATGATTGTACAATATTTACTTGAAGTACAATGTGAAATGTCCGTACATGAAACTGCACGTTTGCGTGATCACAATTCTACCTTAATTTTTTTCGGCGATTTACTGGAATACTTTTTGAAATGAGTGTACATTTCATTAAAAGTATAAAGTTATTGAAAATATGTCTTTGTACATTACAGTTAAATCACAAAATTCACCCAATTTTTCTGTTATAATTAATAATGAATTTCGTGCTCGTAAATTACAGCTCTGAAACTGTATCTCTTTACAAGATGCAGTCACAGTGGACGCTCAATCTAAGGGGCGTATGGGTTTGGACCACTCGAACCCTAGGATCTTGCGTTGAAATCCCCTTGGGAGCAAAGCTGTGTATCTGCGGTTTCCGGTGCAAAGTAGAAGCTCTGCGGTGAGCCTGATACCCCGACCACGGAACCCTTCCGAACTCCTGAAAGATTTATAGTTTTAAGAATCAATTCTGAGTTTTAGTAGGTCTGAGAACATAATCTGAGTCAGCTGAAGGAACTGGAGTAGATATTTCAGAGATCGATGGCAATTAAAAAAAGGAAAAAATCATTTGTAAGTGCTACAAAAATGAGAATGCAGATCCAATATGTGTAGAGAAACTGGCAGAAGCCATAGTATACAGGAAGAAGGCAGAAAACAGCGGGATAGAAGGAAATAAATTTTAAGTTTTTGAAGCATGCATCGAATGCACTACAACGCAGATTATTAGTTCAGCTAAATATAATTTGGAGGACTGGCTATATCCATATAGTGCGGGGTGTTGCTACTGTAATACTTATACATGAAAAAAGAAAAAATTCTGAAAATTATCAATGTATCAGTTTACTATGTGTTGCATATAAATTATATGTCACTATCATTTTAAGCAGGATAAGTGTGATAAGTGAACGCTAGCTTAATGGAGAACAAACCAGATTTAGAAGAGGACGATCTTGTAAAATATGAAGTTGTCCCTATGAATTTGATTTGTTTCGTTCTGGTCCGTCACACTAACAATACTTTCGGATACCATCTGACGATGATCTGTAGGGATCGAAACATGTAAGGGAGATAAAGCCTCAAGTGATAAAAAATAGTCACATTAGACGGTATTATTTTTGCCTTTGTAGTTGTCCCTGTGCTTAACTAATTAAGCAATACGCCATGAAGGCCTTTGTGAAGTGGATGTATAGACCCATGTTTTCTTGACCTCGACACTAATGGGAGCTCAGTGGTCAGCTTCACGTCTCGACCGCTTTACCCCCGGGGAAGGAGTTCCCGGTACCCATTGGATAGGAGGATGGGTGAGCCCCAGAGCCGGTCTGGACGAGGTGGAGAAGAGAAAATTCGTGACCTTACTGTGACTAACTCCGACCTCTCGGTCGTCCAGACGGTAGCCAGTCGTTAAAACCAACTACGCTATCCCTGGTAGGTCTTGTAAGAACACCAATTTATAATCCGGCAATTCCAAGAAAGATATAGGAGTCAGTCAGTCGGTCATCAGTAATCTGTCAGGCGACAGGTCCACAGTCTCTTCCAAAACAGTTCCTCCACTTAATGCGATCTCAACTTTCTCCTTCAAATAAAAATATCCTCTTCTGTCCCCAAGGTCATACAGCATCTTCTTACGTCTCCTTCCTTGTCTTCTGGTCACTTCTATCCGCCCCTCCAGTTTAAGCTCGCATACATGGTATCTCTGTTTTTGGGAATAGACTATCCAGGAAAAGTGATAATGTGGTAGTTTTTCCATTTGTTTCCACATCGCAGTACAGCAGCCGTTCAAACCACTCTGGTCACGCCTGTTGCTATACGAACTTGAACCATCTCGAGAATCATTTGCTCTGTGCTTCAAGTCGCTGCTGATGACGCTGCTTCCGGCATCAGTTTTTGGTTTTTGGTGTCTCTCTTCGTCTGATGACTACCCCTTGACCTGTCCAGCAAGGGAGGCCCTGCCAGTAGCTACACTACCTCTGGTATAGCTCTCAGTGTCCTTGGCACACTCAAACCTCCTCTCCACGATAAGGTGGAGTCACCAACGAGGGGAATATAATACAAATTCACGTCCGTGTTTCGTACACTACATAACAGCATTTAATTTTGTTTCATAAAAAATTATGAAAAGGATGGCAGAAATTTGATTTCTTATACATTTAACGCCAACAGTCCAAAGTATATACCAAAATATAAATATTTATCGGGAGAGATAGAGTAATTGATAATACTCTTATAGAAATTAATAAAGAAGTTGGACAAGTATATCAACCGACACTTTTTTAAAATTCATATTGACACAGTCATCAAAGATTGGCCGAAGGTAATCAAAACATATTTTGAGAAAGAAATTAATTCTAACCACAATCTCATTCGCGAATGATCAGGTGAACGTGACATGTACAGAAGATGAAATGCAGAGAGCAGCACACAATGCATATAATAAATAATAATAATAATAATAATAATAATAATAATAAATACAATATAAAAATTTCAGTAAATAAGACAAAGGCATGGCTGTGAACAGAAAGCTGAATGTGAGAAATAAATCAGTTATAAATAATAACACAATTGAACGAGTAAGTAATACTAATTACTTGGGGTACACAATTACAGCAACAAACAACAGAGATTTAGAAACAAAAATGAATAGATTTAATGAAAGGTGTAGCACAATAAGCACGCAAAGTAACAAGGCAAGTAAAAGACGCAGATAAAGATACATAAAGCTATGGCAGTACTTACACTCACATGCAAATCCGAGATTTAGACTATAACAAACAAACACGAAGCAACCATTGAAACTGCAGAAATGAAATTCTAGAGGAGTGTAGCAGACTACAGAAGGAAAGACCAAATAAAAAATATTAAAATTAGGGAAGGGTTGAACGCCTGTCATCTAAATGCAAAAAGTATAAAATCCAGATTAGAGCTGAAATATCACGTGAGATGAACGGGAGACGGACGGATTCCGAAGAAAATCCTAATGTACACCCTAATGAGAAGGCGAAAGGCCGCGCCATAGCTCAAGCTGTTAGTCGCTGGCTTCCCACCGCGGTGGCCCGGGTTCGATCTCGGGTCTTGTCAAGTGGGATTTGTGGTGGACAAAGTGGCGCTTGGGCTGGTTTTGTCCGAGTACGCCGGTTTCCCCTGCCAATCTTCATTCCACCAAATTCTTCATCATCATAATCACTCGGGGCAGGTTACAATAGGCCAATCAATGGCCGCCGTGCCGTTTGGACCCAGTAGGACCCCCACCCCCTCTAAGCGAACTAAAAAATTGAGAAAATGAAAGAAATGGCGCCAACAGTTAAGATGGAGGGACCAGCACACTCTTCAAGAGGGCGGAACAGACCACGCAAGACCTAATCTATAAAGATTATTGTTATTATTATTATTATTTCAAGCCGCGGGAGAAGTGGTATGTAGTTTAACAACCTACTTTCAAAACACTTCTTAACGGAGTTGAAGGTGCGAATTAGGCAGTAGGATGATCGTCTAGTTTCGCGATCACCACTGTGTTGTGTACGCGGCAGGTTAAAGCTCGCTTGGTGGCCAGAGCTAAGCAACAAATCGGTAAAGAAATGAATAGAAATGGGGAGAGGGGAAATGTTTGTAGATTATCTTCATAGCAGCTGACAAATGGAGCATTTACATGTGCACCGCTACAAACCGTTCCAAATATAATATCTGCAGGTACACGCCCTCCGCAATTCTTGAATGCTGATGGCATTCAGATGCAACTGAAATGGCGTTCTTGTATTCTTAAACACGAGCACTTGTCTAAGCTTGAAGATACGCATAATACTATGCAGAGCTCAATTGTTCAAGTTTATAATTGTAAAATCTTCATAAATGTTATTAACTTACAAAAACTAAAATGTGCTGATTTCTAAATTAAAAGAATTATAGATCTTTTTATGAACATGGAGGTTTAAGAAGGCTCCGACGAGGAAGGGAGAGACGTCATTGTATGAAGTCCGGAAACCACAGGTCTAGATGTAAGTAATGGTTAGCTTCAACTCAGCCATAGTCCGGAAACCACAGGTCTAGATGTAAGTAATGGTTAGCATGTAAGTAATGGTTAGCTTCAACTCAGCCATAGTCCGGAAACCACAGGTCTAGATGTAAGCAATGGTTAGCTTCAACTCAGCCATAGTTCTGAAACCACAGGTCTAGATGTAAGCAATGGTTAGCTTCAACTTAGCCATCGGATACAAGCAATGTGTTAGGATTACGATGCTGACACTGTGTCGAAAAAGATGTGATTGTTCAACTGTACGTGATAAACCAAGAGGAAAGTGGAAAGAAGGAATGGTAATATATAGTCCTACTATAAATGATTCATTCATTTTTAAAACGCTATATTTTCCAAAATGTTATATATACATAAATGATTATATATANCTGTGTCGAAAAAGATGTGATTGTTCAACTGTACGTGATAAACCAAGAGGAAAGTGGAAAGAAGGAATGGTAATATATAGTCCTACTATAAATGATTCATTCATTTTCAAAACGTTATATTTTCCAAAATGCTACATGTACAAATATGATTATATAGAAAAGAACCGTAAATTCACTAATTTTATACTGGATATCAATGTTTTTCGCTATCTAAACAATGAACTTTAGAATCGCAGGATTGGGCGTGTTGGTGAGAATGACGTAGTTCTGTTCACTTGGCGCCCCAGATCACCTGATCTAACTCCTTGTGACTTCTTCTTTGGGGGTACATTAAGAATCATATTTATATACCTCCACTGCAAAGAACACTAGTTGAGCTGAGGGAACGCATCGATACTGCAGTGATGACCATTGACAGGATGATGCTACAAAATGTGTGGAACGAGCTCGAATACGGCCTGGACGTGTGTCGTGTGACCCAAGGTGCACACATAGAAGATTTGTAGAGTGTAAAGAAACTTTGGTGAGTTTATCGTTCTCTTTATATATTAAATCATTTTGCATGTATAATGCTTCGGAAAATCGCTTTAAAAACGAATGAATCATTTATAGTAGGCATGTATTTTAAATGTAACCCAGATTTTGTCTTGCAATACGAAGGAGCACCATATAAATCTCAAACCGAGATTCGAGAAGTTCATACCGAATTGGAGTTAGTAACCACACTTACTTACTTATCATCATCATCATCATCAAAACTAATCTGTCAGATGACAGGTGCACAGTCTCTTCCAAAACAATTTCTCCACTTAATGCGATTTAGAGCTTTCTCCTTCAAATGACAGTATCCTCTTCTGTCCCCAAGGTCATCCAGCATTTTCTTACGTCTTCTTCCTCGTCTTCTTGTCACTTATTTTCGCCCCTCTATCTTTCCTTCGATAACTTCTTTTAGAAGGCAGTTTCTGCGTAAAACATGACCAATCCAATTAGCCTTCCGTTTTCTTATTTCGTGTAGGATATTCCTCTGCTCACTGACTCTAATTAACACTTCTTCATTTCTCACATAATCGGCCCAGCTGATCTTCTCCATCCTTCTCCAACACCACTTATATACTTACTTTTTTTTTAATTCACTTAGTGGCGCGGGGAGTGGAGTCCAACTGGGTCCACGCGGCACGGCGGCCATTGATTTGTCTATGGTAGCCTGCCCCGTGTGATTATGATTATGAAGAATTTGGTAGAATGAAGATTGGCAGGGGAAACGGAAGTACTCGGAGAAAACCACCCCCGCCACTTTGTCTACTACAAAGCCCACTTGAACAGAACCAGGGATCGAACCCGGGCCAAAGCGGTGGGAAGCCAGTGACTAACAGCTTGAGCTATGGCGCGGCCCTACTTCCTTACTTACTTACTCACTTATGGAGCTGAGCCCTTCTTGAGGAACCGCCAACTCTGCAGCTACTCAAGAATTTCCCAGCATTTTATGGAACCCGAAAATTCATTACCGTGTTTACAAGAGCCCTCCATTGGTCCCTATCCTGAGCCAGATCAATCCAATGCATACCATCCCTTCCTATTTCTCTAACATCCATTTTAATATTGTCAACCCACCTACGCCTTGGTCTTCCCAATGGTGTCTTTCCTTCTGTTTTTCCCACTAATATCCTATATACATTCCTCGCCTTCCCCATTTGTGTTACATGCCCTGCCCACCTCATCCTCCTTAACTTGATCATTCTAATTATACTTGAAGAAGAGTTCAAGTTATGAAGCTCCTCATAATGCAGTTTTCTCCAACCTCCTGTCAGTCATCTCTCTTCGGTTCAATAATTCTCCTCAACACCCTGTTCTCAAACACCCTCAGTCTACGTATATCCCTCCCTTAATGTCAGAGACCAAGTTTCACACTCATATAGAACCACAGGCAAAATTATAGTTTTGTATATTCTAACTTTTATGTTTTTGGACAGCAGATGAGAAGACAAAAGGTTCTGGACTGAATGGTAGCAAGCATTACCCGAGTTCAATCTCCTCTTAATTTCCTCCTCAATGAGGTTTTGATTTGTTATCGTCGTTTCCTAATATCTGAACTGTGCCACATTTTCAAAACATCTGTTTCTTATCTTTACGTCATGATTTCATATTGCACCGTCTTCTAGAATGTGATGCCGTGTAGTGTGGTAGACATGTATCAACTCCCCGGAGGAACCTGCTAGCAGATCTACCTTGAAGAAAGTGGCAGATGTTTCTCCGAAACGTGGGCTCCTATCTACTAAAATACAGGCATCACATCCAAGAAGACTGTGATCTTAATATTCATTCATTCATTCATTGTTGGAGAAGGTGGGTTTCCCCATGCACTTAGACCAGTTATTGGTCCATTGTGCATCCCCCTTTAATTTCTACTGTCTCCATACCCTACCGGTACTGGTGCCAGTTATCAGCCCCTTTATGCCAGCAAGGTCGGTCCTCATCCGGCAGTGGTACCTAATAGTTTCCCCATCTACCGGAGGCATTGGAAACTACTTGGGCGGGAAAATTTGCCTAATTTAGCTCAGAGGTCTCCTAGAGACATGAGGTTCTTTTACGTGCCGTAAATCTACGACACGGGACCCACGGCTTAAAGTCCCTCCCGGAGGACTTGTTCCCTGAATTTTTTCCGCCCTTAAATTTCCACGACCTCCACCGGGTTTGAACCCGCGTACCTTGAGTCAAGAAGTGGGAACGTTACCCCTAGACTACGGAGGCCGCTGTGCTCTTAATATATACGGACATGGGGGTCTCAGATCTCACACTCATGTCAAAATTATGTTGCCCCTTTCCGTAGTTAATTTAACACTACGCCATGAAAGCGCGTGGGACAATGTCCGCGGCATTAGTTCGAGGTGAGCTGTCAGCTTCACGGCTCGGCCTCTTTACCGCTGGAGAAAGTGTCCCAACTACCCATTGAATAGGAGGCTGGGTGGGCCCCAGAATCGGTCTGGACGACGTGGAAAAGAGCAAAATTTTACTGAGCTTTTAGCGGTCTGTCATTTTGAAATTCCGTAAGGTTTAAAGTGAAACCTGCTTTGTAGTTCTGAAATTTAGTGTGTCGTTCTTGTTCATATTTTAACATTGTAGGAGTATTTTACAGAAAATCAAAATCTTCAGAAATATCTACAATTACTAACATTTTCTCTCATGCATTACCTTCATAACAGCGAAAGAATAGGAGCGACTATTGTCTTCTGGGTACAAGCGGCAGATGGTTCTTATGCCTGCCATTGGCGTTCAAGCACGGAGAACCCATGGAATCCTATATGCGGGCTGAGAAGTGGGCGTAACTCATGGAGCAACCTTTCCCTCTTTAATAGCCATCTTGAAATATCGGCGTAACTGGGTGGAGCTTATATATTTTTTCTTTATTACATTAAAAGATCAATTTTGTAACGTATAACGTGCCTGATCCAGTGAACGCAAGATGATTGGAAGAAGAAAGAAGATATTTTGACTAAATACAATACAGCAGTGTCTTAATATTTTACGAGTAATTTCTTGTGGTGGGGGGAGACTGAGTCAATTTGGTAAGCCGGCCAATAGCTTGCCTACTTTACGATAGATGATGAATGTGAAGCAGTCGGTTGAATGAGAAATGGCAGGGGAAGCCGAAGTACTCGGAGAAAAACTGCCTCAGTGTCACATTGTCAACCACAAATCCCACGTGAACTGACCTGGGCTGGAACTAAGGCCGGCACTATGGGAAGGTGCATTTTTTTTTATATAATCGTATACATACGAAGCCTGAAAGATGTAGACTTTGGAAAATTGCCAACGGTGCGGAGAACCTAACTTGCAGCTTAGAACTAACGACTTTTGTAGCCTTGTTGAGAACCGCATAGAAAACACTGCTCCAAACAGTTCATCCATTTTTTTTTTTCATTTCATGCATCCTGTAGTGTTATAGTATACAATTTCTTTATTAAAACTGTCACAACACAACAATGTTAATATTGTGACCGTTTCGATAAAGAAGTTGTATATAATAACACTACAGGATACATGAAATGAAAATTATAAATGCTAGTCAAGCAAGTTGCACATATAAATTTAATATTGTAGTGGTGTGACGGTTTTACTAAAGAAATAGTTCATCCATTGTTGTATGAGTACGTTTTTTAGCGATAGTTCTGGTATGGTTGCGTGTTTACACAGTCGTTGCCTAGCAATGACTCTGTCTCTGGGTCCCGTATTCTAGCTGTCAGGCCTCATGTCACAACATCTGTAACACTGTGAAACTTTGACTTGGCGTTATCTGGTTCAGAATTTATCACGGAGCCCACTAAAGAGATCTGACCAGCACAAAATACAGTTTTCATTAGTCTTAATTTTGATAATAAGAGGAATGAAAAACTGATCTCCTAATTCTGTAATTGCGCAAATATAGTCTCCGCTGGAAGCAATTACGCCCTTCAGTAAAGCTAGCTTCTCCGGCAAAAATTGCAATATTTGCATTAGGCAAATGACCTTGAATTCGGCATTCAATTTCATAATTTGGCTCAGCGTTTTGCTTTCGTCCATTTCTTTCAATCTTCTCCTATTCTATGTCACTTGTCCTGCTCGTGAAGTGAACTCGCTGAACATAGACGTTGTTTCGTTTCTCGTTAACGCAATTAACAAGAACACAGAATTTCGTTGATCAGATTTCAGTGAACACTATTCCCAGTATTCCGGAAGCAACCAACAGTAGTAAGAACAGGTGGCCCCAAGAATCTAGGTGAACATCATACCTTTCCACTCCTCAGCAACTCATCACCGAGCAGGTTGATTCAGCGGTCACTTGGTAGGTGCTCTGTTCGAATCTCTAGCTACATTGACTGACAATTTTCTTGGTCTTCCTCGGCCCTTCCAGCCAAATGCTGTTAAACCACTACCGATTCTTTCAAAGTCCTTTCAATTCACAATGCATCCGTCATTCTACCATTCGACGTCCTGCATTGCAGTTACTTACAAATCGCAAAATAAGAACCAAACCTCACCCATAGTAATTCATCATAAGGTACTTCTCAATGCTTGAGACTTGTCATACTTGCAGGTCCAGGAATGGGACAGGTAGGATATTATAAGAGTTTAGTCTACGTGTATATAGCCACAGATTGAAGGAGAACCAACGAATTATAAAGGATTTGGAAGGAAACACTCGTAGCTTAATTAAGTTATTATCCCGAAATTTATTTGGAGGAACTGAGTAAAACCATGGAAATTCTGTCAGGACAGCAGGTTCCCGGCTGAGATTCGAAATTAGAACATCCTGAATACAAGTCTCAAACAGATTTACAGCTAGCCAAGCCTACTCGGAGCCACTGTAATAAACGTTCAACCCTTTAATTAATAATGAGCTACGATTTCCTTTCAAAATTACGGATCTTATGATCATAGACTAAATTGCAAATTTCTTGACTCTAGATTTGACAGCCCATACATATTTCTACCACAGCAGGGACTCATATCTGAAATGGGAGTTGGATCTTAATAACTTATGTGAATCGCACAGACTCTTGCCACGTGTACTACGAAATTAGAACTTCCCGTACAATATTTCGCGATCATCTACATATGTAAACGCTTAGATACGAGTATGTTTCCTCTCTCTGCCATTTAGAAGAAATTCTTGGGAACCCTGGAAGAGGCTCCACATGAAGACCTTATTAAAAGAGCTGCTTACAGGAGGTACACGTTACTGCAGGGGACACATACGAGAGCACTCAGCACCATTACGCGCGGAGAGTAAATGCCACCTGAGAATAGCAAGTACTGCTTCCGGATACACGGCAAGATTTAGCGTTTTGTCTCAATTTTACACGCAATTAAGGTAAACAAGCAAGGATATGGACAACTTTATATTTTAGATTATGTTGACGCAAGAAAAGACAGCTTGGAAAATAATAAAACCAGGTGTTCATGGCAGACATAATGCAACGAGTGGACGCGATGTTGCGACAACTTAACAAATTCTGTCACTCATAGAAACGAGTGTAATAAATGAACTGAAATATTATAAATAAAAAAATAAAATTTGTGAATATTTAATTAATAACTTTCAAGATCTGTCAGAACGGCATATATTACACCGGATACAGTTAGCATATTTTTTTATTGATAATGGGGTGGGATTAAGTCCCTTGTACTGCGGCCATCTCTGGCCTATTGTACCAGCCTCAGACGATAGGTGAGGGTGATTGTGGAGCAATTGGTGGAATGAAGATTGGCAGGGGAAACCGAAGTACTCGGAGAAAACCTGCCCCAGCGCCACTTTGTCCACCATAAATCACACTTGCCCAGACCCAGGATCGAATCCGGGCCGCCGCAGTGGGAAGCCAGCGACTAACCGCTTGAGCTATGGCGCGCCCCTTGAAGCACTATGCTACAAGCCGGAAGGTCGCGGGCTAGAGTCCAGATGAGATGGATTTTTCAGTTGACCTAATCCTTCCAGTCGCATTATGGCTCTGGGGTTGACTCAGACTTTAACAGAAGTCAGTACCAGGAATCTTCCCGGAGGTAAAGGGCGGCCAGCGCGTAAGGCTGATAATTTCATAGCCATTTGTGAGCCAATTTTTAGAAAATGCGGGAGTCTCGACGTCTCACAACCCTATGGGCCTCCACGGCCTCTTAGAGTGAGAGCTTTACCTTTTTTACATTGTTAAAACAATGCCAACTAACTAAAGAAAAAGCTATAAGCCACTGTCTCAGTCCATAAGGAACAAGTATAAATTGAGGACCAACGTGGATAACCTGCTGAGCGGAACATTTGGATTTCAGGATGAGGAACTAAAGATATAAACAAAATAAGCTTCACTGGAATATATATGAGACAAACTCCGTCTTAAGTACAACAATTTAATTGTAGTTCTTTCTTCTTTCCTTCCTCCACACTACATGTTTCGGCCCTAAATGGCCATCATCAGGTGTATATTCTTACGTAGCTGCTACACTGTCCGTAGTTTAAAATTTAAAACACCAGTCTTTTCAATTGTATGTATGTATAAAATCTTTGTTAACCTACACACGTTGATTTGATTTCCAAAATTGGCACTTTTTCAAATTTAAATTTCAAATTAAAGATTAAAGATAGACAGCGGTACACGTACAGAGAGCCTACACAGAACAATACCTGAACCGCGATAAAACAAGAAGTGGCCGCTGCAGCACTATAGACATAGGGCGAGTACCCCGAGAAATTTTAATTTTTAAAATTTGGAAAAGAACTGAAAGTTTAAAGACATTTAATTTGAAATTGAAGTTTTAAAAAGTGCCAATTTTGGAACTCAAATCGACGTGTGTAGGTTAACAAAGATTTTATACATACATACAATTGAAAGACTGGTGTTTTAAATTTTAAACTACGTGCAGTGTAGCAGCTACGTAAGAATATATACCTGATGATGGCCATTTAGGGCCGAAACATGTAGTGTGGAGGAAGGAAAGAAGGAAGAACTACAATTAAATTGTTGCACTTAAGACGGAGTTTGTCTCATATATTGTGTGAGTGTAACAGGATGATTAAATATAATATTGTTCACTGGAATAGTTTGAACACTTCGCTCAGTATTAGTAGGTCTATAAAGTTAAGTAGTATGAGTTGGATGGGACGCACGGAATGTATAGGCGAAGATGAAAAATACACACAATTTTAATTGGGTATCATAAAGGAAAGTTAGATGTTGATGGTACTACATAATATTAAAATGGGTCTTAAGAGAAATTGGGTATGAGGTTTTGAAGTGGATTCGACTTGCTAAACATAATGTCTGGTGTAAGAGTGTAGTGATCACTACAGTGAAGCTTCTGGTTTTTAAAAGGCACAGAATTTCTTGACCAGTTGTTGTGTTACTCTATTCCTAAGAAGAACTCTGTTCCATGGAGTTAGTTGGACAAGAAAAGGAATTATTTAAAATCCGTATTATTTTCATATTTCTACAATGTGAACAATTTGCGTCATGTCTTTTTTCTACTGGATGGAGAAAACGTTTGATTTGCATTCCTTTCCTTTATCTGAAAGTGGTTTGTTTTTACAGGGGGGGGGTAACTACAATGGCTGCGGTAAAGAAAAAGGTGGTGGTTAAGAGAAAGGGGAGCATTTGAGATAAACGGAGCGAAAAGAATAAGTAACGAAGAATACTATAAGAAGATTAGAGTTTTGGTTGGTGCTCAGATTAAAGTAAAGTTTTTTTTCTTTCATCTCCCCTTTACAATTCTGTTCTGCCTTCTCTTCTTTCCTTTACAGCTCCCAGTTTTTAAAGCTGTTCCAAGAATCTGTTCCTGTGGTAGAGACTTTCAAATTATCAAGAAATTAGTTCTTCTTTCTTTTCCTTTTAACTCAGGGAAAATAACAAAGTTTTGGTCAGGAGGTAGAAGGGGAAGTTTTTAAGCATTGAATATTAAGGGCTGGAAATAAAATTAGGAACAGAAATAGATACAGTGCTGACATAGTACCTATTCTGGGCCGCGCCTTAGCTCAAGCAGATAGTCGATGGCTTCCACCGCGGTGACCCGGGTTCGATCCCGGATCTGGTCAAGTGGGATTTGTGGTGGATAAAGTTGCTCTGGGGCGGGTTTTCTCCAAGTACTTCGGTTTTTCCCTGCCAATCTTCATTCCACCAAATTCTCCATCATCATAATCACCCGGGGTAGACTGCAATAGGCCAATCAGTGGCCGCCGTGCCGAGTGAACCCAGTTAGTCTCCACCCCCCACTAATCGAATTTTAATTTTAATATCTATTTTAATTCGCGTTGTAATTGTATAAATCTTACTTAGCTAAGCTCATATCAGCAGGTTAAGAGCGTAAGTAATAAATAAATATTCATATTATTATACTGTATTATTGTGTCCATAAACAGTTGAATACAGAACAAAACAAACTCCGTGGCTTGAGTCCGAAAGTGAACTATACCGACTGAGCGACCGCCGCTTGTCGGCGAAATTAGTGCAAAATTTAGCGGATAGAGGGTGTCGCGTGGTCATCTAAATGAATCCACGTGGCAGTTNCTAAATCATACTCTTAATTATATAATTTTGACGAGGGAAGTACGGTTACATAACTCCTCAAGTATCCTCACGAGGCTGAGTGGACCCCGTTCTAGATCCACTACTTCTCAGGAAATCTGGCAGCGCCGGGAATCGAAAGCCGCCTCTGGATGTGTAGCCAGGAACTCCAACCAATAGGCCACTCGTCAACACTTACATACATGCGTAAATGCATACACACACAGGTACTAGATACATACAAGTGGCCTTACGTCCTGTGCCAGTTCTCATTATCTAAAAATTAGAATTGCCAAAGATAAACTTGGAGACACGAGAATTTGTTTTACTTCTTGCAGCTAAATATTCACTAACAAGAACATGGCCTGATGGCATCCATACTCAAAAAATTACGCCTAAAGACACAAGAATAATCCGGAGCTTATGTAGTTATGAATCAACGTAAATTGATAAAAATCACATTAATAATTCTGTAATCAAGAATTACTTGAAACTAAAACAGAACACTTTCGCTGCAATGAGAGTGAATCGGCTGTATTGAAATGTAAATAGCTCTTTATAAGTAATGTATTGTTATATGATCTTGTAGATGTTACGAGAGGGAATGCTCAATTTTAAAACTGCATACCTTATTGAATAATTCCGATCGTTAGGGTAGCAACAAAGGCTTGGCCTTGCAGTGGTAGTTTTCTCAATACAAATTATAAAAGGATATAGGAAGAAGTGACCGCGCCTATTTCAGACGTTTTTGAACACTTGGAAAATCACCCTGCACGTTGAAATCGAATATTTACGCAGATCGAGTACGGGGCACTGATCTGTTGTGATTGTTCACACATAGACCATTTCCAAATTGGAATTTCATTCACACAGTTGTACTACAGTAGCTACATCTTGAGACTAAATCTTACCACCTCCCCATATTTCGAAAATGAGGAGGGAACTAATGGAAAGAAAGAGGGAGCGTTTGGAGGAGGGTAAAATAAATAATCACAATTTTTTGTATTATTTGCTAGAAATGTGGCTACAGGAGGGAAAACAATCCTGTAAAGCAGCGAAATGCGCGCGGCAATTGTCTGCAGCAGATAATTTAGAGCCATAATCTTTATATTTTTACTTTTTCTGCCCTTTGCTATTCCACAAAAATAATTTTTATTCCTTTTTTATCTGTCTCTCTCTTTCTGCACGTTTATTTTATAATCCGCTAAGGATTAACTGCAGCAGTCTGGAGTGAACATTTAATATTTATTCGTTTCCGCACTGAAATATTTTCATTTCCCCCATTTAACGTAACACAGGGAACGGGGATGCAGAACTTTGCATGCAATTTCACAACGAAATTGTGAATGTATATGTTCGTTAAAAAAACACTGAGTGTAAAACCGGCCTGGATAATCCAGTTTGTTTTTTCAACGTCTATCCATGTATGACCTTGATGAGTCAATTTATATGGGCCAGCTTTCGTTTGCATTTGTATTTTCACGATTTAACTGAATCACAACTGACTTGTACTTCGCATACCAATTAAATTGTTTCACGCCGCACAATTTTTGGAAATGAAACGATTGTCCTTATACTCAGTAAAACCAGTCAGACAAGTATAAAATCACGGCAAAAAGATTCTTTGGGATTTCGATGTTCAGTAGTCCTATATAAATAAATCGTTTATTCTGAAAATGGAGTACTTCAATGGAACTAGGATAGAAGCAAGAGATTGGCTTTGTAGATGCTGGTATTCTATAAATTGTGCATGACCTATTACACCTTCCTGTATACAATCTGGCTCTTTACTTACTTACTTACTTATTTACTCATGGAGCTGAGCCCTTCTTGAGGAGCCGCGAATTCTGCAACTACTCAAGAACTTCCCAAGGATTTTATGAAACCCGAATGTTCATTACCGTATTCACAAGAGCCCTTCACTCGTTCCTATTCTCAGCCAGATCAATCCAATCCATACATATCCCATCCTATCTCTCTAAGATCCATTTTAATATTGTCCACCCACCTAGACCTTGGTCTTCCCAATAATGTTACTTTTTTTTTTTCATTGACACTACAGCCCCAGAGGGCCTAGGTCTACCTCTATGAAAATGTTACTTTACTTGAGAATATTACTTTTAACAAATGATTTTCCAGGCCGGTTTTAAACTAAAGCATTAGCATCCACTTTATCAAGAATATAAACTCGGCTTTTATATAAAGACACATACAACACTTAATAATAAGAATGTAATGCTGTTTCATTTAATAAATTATTTTTTCCAGATTCTTACTATGTAACAATTTTCATGATCCTTTCAAAATTTACTCAATATCATTTGTTTTCATTATGAATTAGAGTAGTTAGTAAATCGCTTCTTTCTTGGGTCTTGTATTTTATTTTTCAAAACTAACGTAAGAATTTAGTAGACTGAACTTTCAAACTACGTTGTTTTTAGATATGTTGTAAACTTTCTCTCATGAAACACAATCCACAAAAATGTGTATTCAGTTACTGACTGATCTCTTCAAATAGTTTAAGAATTGTTTTTAGATTTATTCTTATTTTTTATATCAAATACATTTGAATGGCCTAAAATTGGACAGCCTAATTTCGAGGACATTAATAAGTTTTATGATATTTATTTTTACTAGATGGAATGCTTATTTCGAAGGTTATATATTCAGACTAAATCCAAATTTGCAAGTAATACTGTGGAGAACATTTGGACCTAAGAGAGAGAGAGAGAAGTAACAGCAGATGCAAAAAGTCCACAGAGACAATTTACATAAATTGTACTCTCCTTTATTAGAGTAGTTTCTGTTCTGAAACTGATAAGTATTAACTGACACGCAGAAAATGTTAGAAGCTACCTGCATTATTCACTATACGTGTAATTTGAACGGACCAACTTCTTAAAAGCCATTTACTCTACGTCACATTTTGTGTAGGGAATTTTACAAAAGAAAATTCCTACTTGGGTAAGTTTGAATTTCCGACCGGCGTGTCAGTACCGGAGCTATACTGAAAATAGAATCCAGCAACTTTCTGGTCATGTAACGGCCTGCGTCACTGACTGAGGGTGACGCAAAATTGTTTCCATAGTAAATGGCGTAAATACTCTTACGTGTGGGGTAGCACGCGTGGCGGAATTAAAGGCTCTAGTTCGGATGATTGGATTTATTGGCACCTTAGTTTCAGGTGCTCTTATTTACACTTAAACACAGCGCTATCGCTGATTGCACACTTTCCAATTCACCGTTGCACATGCAGTAGGATTCTCTGTTTCCACTAGTCGTCTCCTGGCAACGGATTTCAACACAACTTCAAATCACTATGAAGGCTTCTTGGCTTCAATCCCTCTGTATTCACAAGGGAATGGTCTCATCCGACATGTCGAAGCCTGTCCTGATTTTGTCTTTTCCCTGCAAAAGTACACACAACAAAATCCACTGTCAAAAATTTAGCTGCTAACAAGCATTGCAAGTATTTTTTTTAATTGCTGAACATGGCCAATATTGCAGCCTGCCAGACCCTTGAAGAAATGTCCACCCCTAGCAGAGCCGGAGCAGTACGCAAAGGCGCGTCCACATTACTCGTGCTCGTGTGACTCGCTATGCTCGCGAGTAATGTGGACGATATGTCAAGTCACGAGACAAGCAAATTTTAAAATTTTAATTTAAAACTGTAGCCAATAAATTAAAATACGACTGCAGCCTATACACAGTACGAGTAAATATACGGATCCTCACGAGCCGAAGCCTGGCGAGCAACTAAAGTAATGTGGACGAAGATTTACGAGCACAAGTAAAGCCAGACGGGTCTCCCGACGAGCACGAGCCTGGCGAGCACGAGCACGAGTAATGTGGACGCCCCTCAACAAGCAGCACGGCTGACTCACAGCCTAGGCTGGGGTTGTACAAACCTCTGGTACAAGCGGTTCCTCGTACAGAAAAAATGAGTAAATTCGGCAATTTTTAAAAAATAATTGCGGTGCGTATTAGCAGCTAAAATTTTGCAGTGGATTTTGTTCTGTGTGCTCTTGCAGTGAAAAAAAAAAAATCAGGGCAGGTTTCGACATGTCGGATCAGACCATTCCCTTGTCAGTCCGCACAATTCACGCTCCATTCTCGTCCTTGTACTCTCAACTGCTGAACCCTCCTGGACTCTCCACTAACTAAAGTCAAAGTCAAAGTCACATTGTTGCTGACGATCAGTCAGTCAGTAAGTCTTTGTTACGATCCCATCTGGGGCTCATGACTACATACATACATACANTGTACATGGTGCAAGAAAGCAGTATAGAAAGGCGGGAAGCAGACACATTTTGGTTTACACTTCAACTCTGAAGATGAAGATGACATGTTCCTTCGAATTGTCGGTTAACTTTCAGCGGAATACAAGGCGTAATATCCAAGAAAATAGAACTCAACTCGTCTGTACTTCTTCCATTGCTTCTTTTGCACTGCGAAATTGTTAACATGAATATTTCTTTGATAGAAAGAATAAAGTTATTTAATTGCTTTTGTGGTTAGAGGGCTCTAAAATCCGTGAAATTTTAGGAAGAGTGACAGATTAGTACGAAGGTAATTGTGACAACGAAAGGAAATTTTAAAATTGGGTGGAAAATTCAAAGGAAGATTGACCGAGATTTGCTGATGGTGTCCCCTCCGGGTTCCAACTGGTGTAGCATGTGCCAAAATGAAGGTGCATTTCGATCAGCGTACCCACGACAAAAAGAAAAGTTAATCAATAATGGAATTTCATCATTTTATACTGCTGCATCTTGTTGCCCTTTTCACTTAGTGCCGATTAATGTCCGAAATGATTATAAGTCACGGAAAGAAGTGGTATAAGAATACTTTGAGATATGACCACAAATGATTAATTCTAATAGAAGCTAGAAACTTGTGTAACATAACTTCAAATGTAGTGAACAGCAGGACAATTAATAATCTGTGGGTGCCACAGCATATGATGAAACTTAGCCTATGTTTTGCAGCCTTTTGATCATATAAACAGTTTGTAGGATCCCTTGAGTGGGGGAGCACCTCGCCCCAAGGCCCCTGCCTACACAGGACAGCACAAACACAGAACCAACGCAGACAAACATGTATGCCTCGAGTGGGATTCGAACCCACGACACAAGTGATTCAATGGGCGAAGACAGTCATACCTTAGACCACGCAGCCACTGTAAAGGGGCAACTGCATAGAAGAAGAGTATATATCTAAATAGAATACCCTACTTCTTAAGAATTTTTCTTTATCTTCGGATTTTTCTTTCTTCATATTACTTTCATGTAAGTTCAGGTGAAGCCGGTCACGGTAGCTGAGCGATCTAAGGCATGCACTGTCTTCCCTCGCTCGGAGACCGAGATCGTGGGTTCGAATCCCACTCAGGATATGGATGTTTGTGTGCGTTATTCTGTGTTTTTCTACAGGTAGAGGCCTTGCGACGAGCTGATCACTCGCCCAAGGAGTCCTACCGTATGTGTAAGATCTAGTAAACCGAAGTGAAACGGGGAGTTTCAGGGAGGTAGGCCTAGGCCCAAACTGGGGCTGTAGCGCCACAGGAAAAAAAAAGTTCAGGTGAAAGGGAAATGATTACATGTGGTACATAATTTACACGTATATTGACCATAGCTAGATGCAATGAAAAAGAGAAATATTACTGCAGTAATTAAGGCCTAAATGCAATTGTGATTGTACTGATCTACATCCGCCGAGATATCACTGGGTTTACAAGCGTCTTCTCTTCATTTTATAAATACCACGCGTTCGGTCCTGAAGTCAGGGGGTAATTGTAATGTAGAGCCTATATCATGTATCAGTGAGTGAGTATATTTTTGAACAACTTATACGTTGAAGAATGCTGTTTTCTGGGATATAACACCACGCAGTCCTTTGAAAGTCAGCCGAAATTTCGGAGGAAAATATCATCTCCATATTCAGGGTAGAATAAGCAGAACAATATAACAGAGTGAAGGCACTTTCTACCTGCTTTCACGCTGGTATCTTGCTTGGCTTGTTCAACCATGAGAGATGGGGCCGATATGTTCATCGAAACGTTGATTGACTTTCAACAGACTACATGGTGTTATATTCCAGATAACCACGGGTATGAGAACCCAAAGTTCTATCATATACTTTGTTCCCGACTTCAAGAAGCAACTATACACATACCTGAAGAATATGAAAAATAGCTTTCGCCCGGCATTCCTATAGATGTTGTATTTTCCTTTTTGTAGCAAACATATGGATGGATAGCCTTGCGTAACTCTGAACTGACACTTTAATTATGAGCCATGATGACCTCATAACCACTTCACCAGCTGTCCCTCATATTCCCCCAGGCACGTACAGGTAGGCTGTATCGTGCAACCAGACCGTGCTACTCAGATGGACTGACCCTTATATATAAAGTAAAAAATGTCCCCATTAATATTTCTACCCGCTTTTGTTGCGCAAATATGAAACGGTGTTCCCAAAATAGTATATACAAATAGGACAATTTATTGCAACGGGGCTAATATTGCACTAGGCATTACATAGGTGTTCTAGACTTAAACAAGGAAGTGAGTGACAAAATCTTTCCTGCTTAATATGAATTTATAATCTGCGCTACATTAAGGCTTCAAGTAGCTCTATAAGTCTGAACTCAGATCATCTCCATTTACATAAATTCCATATTCTATAGGAAGGCAGTCATGCCGAAACATGAGAAAGAGCATAGGCCGATATACGCTTAAATATGTCTCTTGTTTACTAGAGCATTCGGTAGAGGTACAAACAGAGCAGTTACTACGTTGTTCTTGTGCTTTAGCCACATATGAAGATGTATGGGGAGGCAGGTCAAATTTCATGCCTCACGTTCCGACCGCTTTACCTTCAGTATCTATGAAGTAGGAGAATGCATGGGCCTCAGACGCAATCTAGAAGTGACGTTTAAGACAACAAGAAGTTCTGGGAGGAAGCGATTGCCTACTTTCCTTTGATAAGATACGACAGCATAGAAAAAGAAAAAATTGAGAGGAGATTACACAGACAGCAAGCTAATATCATAAGCTTTATTTGTTAGGAGGCCGATTATCCGAATTGCCAATTAACCGAATCACCGCAACCAGGGAACGCGCCTGCTAAAGAAACATCACCGTTGGACTTTTTCAAATAAAGTGTTAATTTATAATTAAATTTATTAATTGTTCGTATCTCATTTGTGTTAGTTTTATTTTCTTTTTATTACTACACTAGCAGAGTATACTACAATAGTGTTATGACAGTGTTTCTCATGGATAAGAATTTGATCCAATTATCCGAACCACGTTTATCAGTAATTAATTCGGATAATTGGCGTTCCACTATATTATGACGGGATACACAGACTGAGAAAGAGAAATGTTATCACATAAGCATCTTTTTAAACTGTTTCATTATTTTTAAAAAATGAAAGTAAGTTTATGAGCTCACCTTGCTGCCTGTGTGTCTGTATGTCTGTGTATCTATAAATTCCTTCTTATCAGCGTTTGAATGCCTGAACCAGTCTTTCTGACACTTCATATCTATATCATGGCACCTTAGCCCATCTCAACGGCGTACTTCATAAATCACTCCTATCAGTCTGCGTGTCTGTATTTGTATCCCTTCCTATAGTTGCTAGGCAACGGCTCGGTAAACGTGTTCAGGCGGCAGCAAAAAAATTGTTGGAGACGTCGTTTTCCATGTGGTCCATGTCGTATCAGAGGAAAGTGGGTGATTAGTTCTGATCAGAACTTCTTGTATTTTAATAAGAAATATAGGCTAAATTTCCTACCTCTTTTGTGTACTGAGCTCCTGTAACCTGTAACCAGTTATGTGACTAAATGTGATATCTTCATTGTAAATATGCTATGTAAACGTCGGGATTGTTCTTTGATGATACACTGCAGGTTTTCTCCCTTCCGAACTCAATTCTCACGTAGTCACAGAGCCTCAGATGTTGAAAGAATAGGCACAGTATGCTGCTGTCAGCGCGACTAATAAACTTCGAAGTTTCTTTGTGAACAGAATATTCTCGGGTAGTTACTATAGGATTCTGACGATGGTGTATAACACACTGATATATCGGGTTTTTGGACTTTATCCATCGTCCTGGTTTTTAAGATAACAAATAAAAACACGACGTTTCGGAAACTGGATCTGTTTCCGTCCTCAGGTGAAGGAAGGCACCTATTCTGGACCAATGATTGAGGCTAGCTCTTTCTAACGGACCCAACAGAATAGGTGCTTTCCTTCACCTGAGGACGGAAACAGATGCAGTTTCCGAAACGTCGTGTTTTTATTTGTTATCTTAAAAACCAGGACGATAGATAAAGTCCAAAAACCCAATATATCAATATTCTTGGGCTTTCGGAAAGATTTTATTAACTGTAGCCGCCTTGAAATCTTCAGGTCTTGAAGTAATGTTCCTATAAATACCATGACACTAAACCAGAGTGTCTAAAGGCACAAAACTTATATTATATTTGTCCGAAAAATTTAAACATGCAAACAGAATACTCACATAAAGTTGTTGCATATTGTATATTTATATGGTTAAGTAAGGTTATCCGTCAAAACAATAAAAACGGCTTTCCAATCAATTAATATTTCATTTTATATTTTGTATTGGTTGATTGGAAAACCATTTTTATTGTGTTGACTGATAAACTTACTTAACCATATACAAGTTTTTGTAACACGCAACAGGATTCACACTGTAAAAAAATTACATTTGCTGGTGCTTGAGTAGGCGACTGTTTATTTCATTGTAGCAGAGTGTCGTGTGATTGATTCTCTGGTGACAAATTCTGTAAATAATATTTTGATTAGCATCAAAAATAGGCTAATTTCATATTAACCTCATATCAAGCATCTGAAGCATTGGTTTGCGAAGCCGAGAGAACTGTACGAAATGAATTTCTTGTCTCTTGTATGCGAAACATAACTCACAGAGATGTTCTAGATCGACTGTTTTACAAAGATCATAACTCAGATACTGCCTCAACATAAGCTATGACAATTCCTATACATCCGTACATACACGTGTGTTACATAATCATGGTTTCGCTCTCTCGTTCTAAGGCGTTAGGAAAACAGATCATTGTGTATCATTGAGCGAGGACCAATAAAGTTACATTCATTTGCTTACATGAGTCCATGCAAAATATACAAACATGAAAGCTATGATAACGCAACATTTAAGTGTTACTTTATGGAAGAATTTTAGCATTACTCAGTATCGGAAATATTAAGTATTGATTCAATATGTTACACCGCGTAGCTTCAGACGCAGGTATCAAGTTTTCGAAAGAATTTCCTGACTCTATGATCAGGATTTATTCTGAAAATAGAGAGAGCAGATTTATGTGGAACACTTCTACACATGTACATCAGCGGTAAAACTAAATTTCACGAAGATATTATTTTAACACACGTGGAATAATAGCCGAGTAAATGATATATATCCACAGTCAATAAGTTCGTGGAATGGCCGCAAAGCGTTCTGCGGCAATTTGCTGCCAATATGTTTCAGCAATGTTTTCGACAGCTATATCAACGTTAGCAGACTTGCATAGCGACCAACGGCAACTATTTTGAGGGCCGATGTGGATCTGTGTAAGTGTATGTGAATACCTCGTAATATGATGCGATAAAACCACATTCCACGAACTTAATGACTCTACCACGTATGTTCTAAATGAGTTGTATATTACAGGTAGTAACCGGAAGAGGTGACCGGACAAGCAAATACGATTTCGTAGAGGGCTCTATGTTTTATCTTTCAATAAATAGCAAATAAAATGAGACAGCTTAATTTCGATGACAGTAATTAAGTTTATATTATTTATTTATAATAAAGTGAATGGT
This sequence comes from Cryptotermes secundus, assembly GCF_002891405.2. Lineage (NCBI taxonomy): Eukaryota > Metazoa > Arthropoda > Insecta > Blattodea > Kalotermitidae > Cryptotermes > Cryptotermes secundus. The sequence goes on along the minus strand of NW_019718619.1, from coordinate 819,076 downwards.
TATTACAAAAACAGTGTTTGTGTAGTTTACAAACACTAAAACCAAAATACTACGCCGGTCACGGTAGCCTAAGGCATGCACTGTCTTCGCTCGCTCGGAAGCCGGGATCGGGGGTTCGAATCCCACTCAGGGCATGGATGTTTGTGTGCGTTTTTCTGTGTTTGTCTACAGGTAGAGGCCTTGCGATGAGCTGATCACTCGCCCAAGGAGTCCTACCGAATGTGTAAGATCTAGAAAAACCGAAGTGAACGGAGTTCATGGAGGTAGGCCTAGGCCCACTGGGGCTCTAGTGCCAAGAAAAAAAAAGCATATGGAAGGAAGCCGTCCTGATCAAGTAATATGCCGGCCCTTGCCTGAGAAACAGCAGGATATACTGCAGTAAGGACATCAAGTGTCCAGTTCCACATTTCAACCGAGGAACTACCGAACACAAGTCTAGAGCATTACCAGTAGCCCAGCCGAACAAGTTACTTTGTTTTATATTTGGAATCGTGATGAACACATTCCTTGAATATTAGAGACTTCATATTCTTTATTACTCCGAAAAATTTCAGGAATAAAAGTAAACTTGTCCCTGTGCTTCATTAATTAAGCACTAGACCATGAAGAGGTATGGAAAAGTGGAGGTATAGATCCACGTATTCTTGTCCACCACTAGTCGGAGGTGAGTGGTTAGCTTCATGTCCCCGTCGCCTTACCTCAGAGAAAAAAAAGCCTTCGGCACCCATTGGATAGGACGCAGGGTGGGCCCCAGAACCGGTCTGAAAGACATGGAGAAAAGAAATATGCTGTCCCTACTTGGACTCGACTTCGAACCCCCTCCCTGGCCGTCCAGTCTGTAGCCAGTTTCTATAAAGACTGCGCTATCCCGGCTCACGAATTTCTAGCAATACTGAAGACTTTCATTAGTGGCATTCACGTGCTTCTGTCCAGTCACATCACAAGACCACGCAACTTCTGCCCCTTAGAAACCATTTGACAAGCTTCATACGGAAACAGGAAACTCTATTCACAAATGCCATCGCAGATAAACCACCCTGACCTCTTACTTTCTTTCGAAAACGGTTTCAGTTTTAATAATTTGGGGGGGGGGAACTACACCCTCCACCTCTGTTTCACATTCTTGCTGCTATCATTACCATCGAACTAGAAATGATAACGTACCAACAGAACAGAGCAACGCCCCTATGGCTCTTGCTATGCTGTAGCCCTTTCACAGAAATTGCTTGCTGGAAATGCATAGCTCGAGAGCTTCCTGCCCCTGATGACAGGCCGCGATAACTAACACTGCGCGTTGCGTGATCTGGCGGCATGGCGGCGAAATACAAAGGCAGTAAGTTACATGATCAAAACATGGCTTCCTAACATTCTGAATATTTTACTAGTAACAATAGCTACGACAAAAACATTCAACACATCATCGACAAAGTTTGATATAATATGAGTCACAAGCCAGTCTTTCAACCTTTCGTACTTGTATATCAGAATAATATTTCAGGCAAAATGCTGAAGAACATATAAAAGTTCCTAAAAGGATGAAGTGGGTAGTTTTAGGTACTACATAATGAGAACCTGAACCTGTAAACGCCCTTATGCTTTTGCATGTGACAGTCATTTTCAACTGCTTCTAAAATGTTTATTAAATTTGAAAGAACAACTGCCTCTTTCGAAGATACAGACTAAATAAGTGATGACATCTCCGTGGTAATTGTTAATTAAATGGAATGTAATAATTATCCAATCAGAGTTTTACAGGAATGTTTTTCTACACCAAATATATAATAAAATTTACAGCAGGACAAGTACTGACGATATTTCAATAGACTTGAAATGCAGCTGCAATATTTCATAAGGCCTACATCATTTTCAAGAACTATCTGAGAATGGACATGAGGAAACTAATTTTAAGAAGAAAAAATTGGCAATGCTCTCCTGTAGTATACCGCGAAAATATGACTGTCGATGTTACGCCGAACAAACCTCAGCCAGCTTTCCAAGGGCGTTTGCGGTGTCACAAATGGGACATTCTGTATTATCTTCCCATCCTGTGCCTATATATCCAAAATATTCTCTTGCCTTAAATTTTCCGCATAAATCCTAAAATTACCAATAGAGACCCAGATTGACAGGAGGCCTATAATCTCCTACGTAATGCAGACACGGCCACTCCAAATAAGGAATCTCCCCCGAAGCAAGTAACATACATTTCGGAAATACAGTGTAATCCGGCCTCGCCTCTTACGTCGTTATTTGGACGTGGTCCCAGATTTCTTGCTCTTCCCACACACCAGCGTCACCAGATAGCGGAAGCCACAAAAACATGCACCCACCACTCCAGCGTTTAGCGACAAGCCACACGCCGCGTTCGGTTAAGTTACAGCTGCTGTCAGGCGAACAGTCTTCCTGAACTGTGCAAATTGAGTTACACTGCAGCCAGCGTCGTTATTTGTCACAAACTTCAATGATTGATTGCATTCATTAAACGACGGAGTCATGTTTTTAACGATGCTGTATTGAGTGCTGAGGTTGTATGATGTCGATGCTATTGATGATAAATAGTGTTGTAATGACAGGCAGGGAGAATCCCCATAATGTGTCTTCAGCTTCGGCTTTATTGGATTGGCCTTATACATAGAGTTATCGATCCCAGGACCGCTGGGTGGAAAGCCTGTGTTATGGCACTGAACAGTGTTGTTCAGTCCTCATGGTACCACGAAGGTCTCTACGTCGCTTAATTAGACGAATTTTGCCTGAAGATAATTTATCCCAGACACTCAAGGCGATGTACAGTGACAAAGCTAAACATTTAGGATATTTCGAAAGTTTTCTCTCAGTTTCTATCTTCATTGCAATCAAAGTTACATATTCAGAATACATCAAATAATCAACTAACAAACAACGTCCGTTTCTCTCATCATGGGTCGACCTTCCTCAAATAATAAGCCATTAAATTATTCCTTGTTCTGGTTTCCAAAGGATTTATATTCCATTGCACTGAATTATAAATAAGAACTGCAAAAATGTATTTAAATTTGCATCAGAAATTTTGTACAACCAACGGTGTTAGAAACAGGACTATAAATGTTATAGAGCTGCTGAAAAAGTTTTTGAAATTGGACAAAAAGGCTGACAAATAGGCGAAAATGTAGGTAGAATACTTGTGGAGCTGACATAATAAACTAAAATATATGTCCATATAATCTCATGGGAGACCAAAATATTGTAAACCGCTGATTTAGAGGATAGATGCACTTCATCTTGTAAAGCATAATGGCTAACTGGGTATCGCTGTAAGTGTTAAATTTGTTACTTCATTGGTCATCGGAAAAAAGGTCTGGAATAGCACATGTGGGGTGTCTGTTTGCTCCACAGCACGGAGTCCGCAAATCGTCAGTTTTCTTCCTGATAAATGTGAAATCACACATTTAAAGACATGCATTTTTGTAATGTATCAAATTATTGTACGAGCTTATTTTCAGAAAACAGATGAAGTTTCTTTAAATTTGAATGTAAGGTAGAGGCCAACGTTATTGACATGATTTTCAATAATTCGCCATTAAGAGAAAATCAAATTTAAAGAAATTTGTTTCATTATTACTAAATATATGAACGACTTTTAATATGACCGAATTTCAACATATGTTTTTAACGTCGAGACGTCAAACATTTCAGTGTAGAAAGCAGAGTTCATGGGAAATGTGACTGCAAACCTGCAGTAAGGTTTGTAACCGGATCCATTGCACGTTCAGAGGACTGATGACTGTCATTTTATATCATCAAACATCTGTGCAGTTCCACTATTCTTCCTTTCGAGGCAGTCAGCTTGAAATGACATTGTAACATATGACCAAACAAATAACAGATGTAAAACTTTTAGTGAATCGTCCCTCCTGTTTGTTAATGACAGTAAGAGCAACACAAAATATAAAATATAACTCGCTTATCATCTTGTGCTCCATTGAACTACAGACCTGGAAGAAACTTCACTGTTTTAATGTGTATTCAGTTAGGGACTGCCGTTTAACGTGTACTAATAACCTAAAATTGCAAGGCCGATCATACAGCACTGCAGAACGGAACCAGATTTAGGTACTGCTGGTGTGCGGAATCTGCAGGTCCTTGAACATGTTCAGTCATTCCGAAATGTAGCTCGAATCTTTTCAAATTCTTTTGTGCAACGAAACCAAGCAGTTTGCCTCGGGGACGGATTCAAAGACTGACCGCCTCCCTCATCATAATAATGTAGCAAAGACCCCTGACCCGCCAATATAAGTAGCAGCCACCCGCTAGGAAACATTTAGAAAGTTTCTGGACAGAAAGGGAGACAATACGTTTCAAGATAAGCAAAATGCAAGTAGAGTCAGTCTTTACACTTCGTTCGCAGTTAGTAGTCTACTGCACAATGAAAATATTACGTCTTGTGATTGTTCCTTTCTTCAATTAAAGAACGTATCCTGAATGGAACGATGTGCCTGGGGTAGCTTCCTCTCTCGTTCCACACCACTTCCGTCAGAGTTGCATTGTGGTCAACAATGGGTTGCACGTTAGAAACTTCAGGACTTGGGGCTAAAGACAGAACTTATTAGATGTCCAGAATAAAAGTATCATATTCTTATGCAGGCTTAAACATATTTTTAAAACGACAATCTCAGGATTTAAAACGACGTTCTTCGAAATGTATTCCCATCACGAGCCAGGATATTAGATCCTCACAGCAATTACTATGTAGAGTTCTATCTTCTAGAATACAACGTTGTGTAGTCCGGTGAAATTTAACCCATGTTCAAAGGAACATGTCGCCTCCTCCTTCATACTCGAAATAAAAGACCTGTAAGAAACCAACAAGAAACAAACAACAAGCAGAATCCTGAAGATCGAGCCGATTTGTCCCCCCGAAACATCGGTTGACTTTCACCAGAATACCGCTGCGTAATACCCAATTTTATCACAGCGGGATAGCTATGAAGATTTACAACTTCTGGGATATAACGCCATATAGTTCAGTGAGAACCAACATAACTTTCGGATGAATATATCGTCTCCTTCTTCAAATTGGAAGAATAAGACAAGTAAGAAAAACATGAAGCAGGAAGGAAGATGAGTTCTGAAGATGGAGGCAGTACATTCCGTCGGAACGTCGATTGACTTTCAGCGAACTACCCAGAAGACAGAACTCCTAGCAGTCCGTATATACCGATTGGCTATGGCTGGATTACAGGGATTTGATTCTCGTCAAAGGTAAACGTTATTTCCCTTTGAAACAACGCCCAGACTCGGTCTTGCGCCCCATTCAACTTCGCATCCAAGGGAAACAAGGGCTCTTTTGCTGGACGTAAAGTGGCCGGAGCATGAAGCTTACAACTCATCTCCGTTAAACCTGGTGTTTACATTTAAGAATATGTGGGCAGATTTTTCACTCAGACTTACTCACTACGCCCCTACGACTTAGCTCTTTAACCGCTTACGTCACAGTGGCATCGATGTATGATCTAAGTGCCACCTGCTTTTCATAGTAAAACAACTCTGCTCTTTGCCAGCAGAGAATAGGCTACTTAGGTAAGGGTTCGTATTATCTTACAATAGACGGCGATTACTTCCCTAAACGGAATAAACACGATAGTCTTCTTAACATAGATACATGTCAGTTCTCAGACGCAGGATCTACATCTGTAGCTACTTTCCTTATTTTGAAAAAATGAAAGTTAGCTTAGGCGTTCTCCATGCTAATGGCGTACTTTGGATACCTCCTAATTTCTCTATGCAAAGGTTCGGTGAAAACGTTACCGCGTCAACGAATACATATTCAACAATAGAAGAATTGTTGGACGTATCGTTTTCTGTGCGGTCCGTGCTGTATCAAGGAAAGTATGCGACTTTCTCTTCCCAGAAATTCTTGTTAAATATTATCTACATTAACTTCATGATTCAATCGATTAAAGATTAACAGTAGAAACCAATTTCCAGTCTTACTGTAAATGGACATATAATGTATAATGGTTATTACAACTGTCCTCTGTGGCTTTTAACCACTGATATCTGAGTTCTAGAAAAGAAAGTTAGCCAACTGCCGAGTACGCACAGAAATTCAAATTTCATCGTGTCCATAGTAGTGGAAATAAAAAGGAGTTAGAGAGATAGGGTCGGTTTTATCGCTGGAATTTATCTGGTGCAACCCTTGTTAACTTGGAAGAGTGTGGTCCACCACTGGACACTACAGCCCGGGGATTCCCATTATGCTACTCCTGTCTTCTTCTAATGATACCCACAAAAGCCAAGACCATTTATGAATATAACTACCTTCTCATATGCCACGTACACTACCATACCATTTATAAACACATTAACATATTCCACCATCGTATATGTTCAGTGGGAGAGAAACCCATCATATGAAATACGAATGTGCAATATTTCTAATGGTATAAAAACTGGGTATGGTCACTTCCTTTTCGAGTTTCATTCTTTAAAAATTGATACTGAATGATCCAAAACTTTAATTTTTCTGAAGGGCTGGAGTTATATGGGAAAAGCGCAATTTTTTGCTGAGATTATCAATAGTTAATAAATTAATTATACTGCGCATTTCAAAACACTTAACTTTGGTCTGACAAAAGGTGGGTTTAAAACATATTTGGTTAACTTAGAAGGAATCGCATTTCTCATTCTATTAAATAACTGAAATTGGTGTAATTTATTCCAGCAGTTTTTCAAATAGAGCAACTATCACTTTTACTCAAATGACATATTAATTCTTTTAATATATCTGGTAAATTAAAATTGCAGTTTTATTGATAAATACACGTGTGTGTTTCTATCATAATTATTCTTCAGAGCTGACATAAATACACCTTTGAAAATGCACGAAACAAAGATTTATGAAAGGGAAACATATTATAAAAAAATGTTTCACATTCAATTTTGTATTGACCCCATTACTTTTGGTACTTTGTTGCCTCAAGTGTCATTTTGCTCCAAATTTGGTGAATATATTTTGCAATGCTGAAAGGTCGTTTCCAAAAATTAGGAAGCCAAAGCTTCATATTCTCTTTATTATATGATATCAAGGTATAAGTAAAGTATATAGGAGTATTAATGGATTTATTGTTCATTACTATGTATATACTCGCGTATTAATGAACCTATCAGTGTGCGTGTTGAATTGTGCTTTAAATCATATAATCAGTATTAAGCGACCGCCTCTGTGGTCTAGTGGTCAGAGTTCCGAGCTACAGATCCAGAGGTTCTGAGTTCGATTCCTGGCGCTACCAGATTTTCTGAGAAGTAGTGGGTCTGGAACGAGATCCACTCAGCCTCGTGAGGATAATTGAGGAGATATTTCAAGGAAATAGCGGCTTCGGTCTAGAAAACCGAGATTAACGGCCGTGTGGGGATCTGTTGTACTAACCACGCGACATCCTCTGTCCGCAAAAGTTGGCACTAACTTCGCCAACAAACGGCGGTCGTTCGGTTGGTATAGTTCGCTAGCGGACTATAGACCACGGAGTTTATCAGTACTAAGCAAATTCTTTCTGCATACACATTGAATAGAAACTACTGAAACTCCAAACAAGCAACATTGAGATGAGCTTTTAAATGTGCACTTCAGCACGAAAGTTGAGGGGAAAATTATTAACCTTATAAAATGATGCATCAAGTCTTTTGCCTTGCAACAACTATTTTAAAACAACGGCCGATGATAATGTATTATTCCTGAATATTATAATTTAGCTATCGAATGAATTTCACTCAGATATTAGCATGACCAATCTTAACCTCTCTGACATAGGATCTGAAATTCAACAAGGAAGTAGTTTATAATACTTCCACAGACAAGCCATATTTCTTCATGTTACCTCTATTTTGGGGGCACGCGTTAGAGTATTTGGTTGAGGCAATATGTTACAAGCCGGAAGGCCGCGGGTTCGATTCTCGATGTCATCGGATTTTTCAGTTGACCTAATCTTTCCAGCCGCACTATTGCCCTGGGGTCGCTTCAGCTTCTAACAGAAATAAGTACCAGGAATCTTCCTAGGGATAATAGGTGACAGACGTGCAGTAGATATCTCTCATCTTCTTATCTGAGGTTGGAAACAGATCCAATTTCTGAATCGTTGTGTTCTTTAAAATACAGAACTTTGGACAAAGTCCAGAAATCTAATAATCGGGAGTGTTACACGCCATTGTCAGACACTTTCAGAATCTACGTTTAATATGGCACAGAAATACTGGTAGTAATACGTGACCTACTGCGCAAAAGTTAATGAATAAGCAGGAAATCTCCAAGATCACCTCTCGTCAGCGTATTTCTGTCGGATACCCGAGACCATAGACTATGACATGATGATGTAGCCATGAGGCTAAATATGCTCCATTTCGTGCACTGTAATAAGAAGGAATAAAATTAACGTGCAGCATGGAGCACTTAGAGATAAATGAAATGTCTTATTTGGATTGCGTTTTGTTGATATTCGGGTTTGCAAAGGTTTACAGATGCTATTAGAGGCGTGACTACTGCGAAACGTTGTGTTCTTGCAGGGACGATGGCCAGCAGAAGGCTAGGAATTTGTCTGTGTGCAATGTCTAGTTCATAATAGTACTACTATTAGCATATTCTGCTAATTTGTTTGTAGATTCTGTAGAGCGTGGAGGTCTTTATCCCATATCATACCTTAACGTACGTACTGAGCAGTGATAAGCATTAGAGGGTTCGGGATTTACTGCAAGGCCCTAGGATTATGGAAAGAGTTTGGGGAACTTAAAACACATAATTTTAGCATAATTTTATCTATTGCTTCTTATAATTCTTAATGTTTTTATTTCACCCTCATAACAAACAATTACCGCACACGGTTTATTCAAAATATTGCAATATATTTACGGTTTACTGAAAGAGAGTGTGTGAAGAGATAAGAAGAAGAACAGTCCAATTTTTTATTAAAAATCTATAAATCTGGTTTCTTTAACAGTCTACGTAATCTAAGGCCTCATATTATTGATGTAGGGCTTGAAGAAATTATTATGTATAATCATTAATTATGAACTCTTGAAAATTTGCACAACTACTTGTAGCTTTTAATGAATCCAATCTATTTGATAAATTAAAGTACAAGTAAGGAATGATCTTTAAATTAAAAATATTTCTGAGAGTCTGCATCAAACAACAGTCTCCATAAATTTATAGGAAAACAAAATTCAAAGCATAACGTTAAGTAACGAATCTGTCTTCTTCCATTACAACATATTTAACAATTCGCACATCCTATGATAATACAAACCTACATGTACGTTTACGAAGGAAGTCTTAATAACATTGAGTTTGTACAATATTTTGAGATATCGAACCTAATCTCTTAGTAAATTAGAAATTACTGAATTTATGTCAAATGTAAAGCTATCCCTGTAACATACAGCGGAGGTCCATAGGTTTGTGAGACGCCGAGGCTCCCACATTTTGTAGACAATTGCTCAGAGATGGTGGTGAAGTTGTCAGTTTTACACGCCGTCCGTTCTTACCCCCAGTAAGATTCCTGGTACTCATTTCTGTTAGAGGATAAGTCGACCCCAGGGCCATAATGCGGCTGGAGAGGTTATGTCAATTAAAATAATCCAGTGACTTTATCGGGAATCGAAACCGTGACCTTCGGCTTGTAGCATGGTGCCTGAACCAAGTATGCTTCCACATTCTCATGAGTTTATATCAAGTAAGCACATCTGTTTAAAAGTTATTTTATAGTTTTACATCGATCATAAACATAAGAATAATTAAAATTACAAAAAAACGGAAAAGCTTGGTTTGCCATGGACCTCGAGTTTTGTCTTTTGTGTGAAACACACTATGCTTTCTGCAAGCCGTCTTATGTAGCTGTATTGTCTAAAGTATAAAAAATATGGAAGACTGTCATCCACCTTCAATAGAGGTTAAGCCCATTCTTTCAATTTAGGGCATTTGTCATGTGCTTCAGTTAGTCAAATGAAGTCTCTTTTAAAAACCTGTTAAAACTCTGTTTCCTGAAAAAATTATATAACTTTGTACGCTTTAGCTCCATTCTAGTTATTCTGTCTTCCTTTTCTGCGGCTGTAAAGGGGGACAGGCAACATTATATAGTGAATTAGGCTCTGTATAACCTCCAGATAAAAGGTCTGCCATATCTCTTTCATGCAAATTGTGAGTATGGGCACGATGACGGTGAGGGGGAATACTGTGCGAGGAAAGGGGACGGAAGGATATGCCGATTTGTTTGCATTGGGCCAAGGGGGTGAATCTTCATGCCATATAAAATGTCCATTGAAAGAAGAGGCGTAAAGAGTAAAGGAAGAGGTGGATATGATAGAGAAACATAGGGATGGTGATAGACGTTGTTATGTGTTACTTATGGGCGAAAGAACTACAGAGAGAATGGACAAAGGAAGAACATAAGAGTGAGTGAGATAGGGATTGTCGTATATATAAAAAGAATTCGGCATGAAAGAGAATTTTGCAAAAATCTGGGTGCGAGAGATTGGGGTGAATTCTAGCTTATGTAGGAAGAAAAGTCGCGGGAGTTTCTGGAGAAGATCCAAGAATATTTTTGGGCCAGAATGTAAGAAGCAGAATGAAGGTAGTAAAGGAAGACGCTTACAAGGAGGATTTGAAGAGGAAAAGGGAGTTTGAAAACCACAGATAAAAGCTATAGGATGACAAAGAAGTTCGAATATAAAGTTGTTCATTTACTTATATCTCCTATAAGCTGAAATTTTGAATAAGAAGACATTTGAATAGTGATCTATTCATATTTATTTTCAAAATACTGGAATACCAGTTTGTAAAACACAACCAGTAACACTTAAAATAATAAGACGTCATGATTTTAACACCATGGAAAAAGGAAATTTATACATCTATTGTTATCTCGACAGATATGAATAGTTTGTGAGAAATGTCTCACTTCATGCTAAGGAATATAATCAATAGGAAGATGAATAATCTGTCTCAAAATATTTCTTTCACAAAATCCAAAATACGTTTGTTTCAAAAAGGGAAGGTTTTTATGTATGAAATGACATAAGTAGGTCTTCATTCAAGGAGCTACCAGTAAGAATGTATAGGTCCCAGAATTTTACATGAATAAATTTGCAATGTCATTGTAATTTGTGTCAAATAAGACTTTTCACTATTATGAATATTTAAAAGACAAACATATGTATAACCTGCTAACAAAATACTCGTAAATATTATTGGTTTTGTAAATTTGTCATACGCAAAAATACGAGATAGATAGAAGATCTGGCCAACTTTGTTAGTTACAAAGCGGAAAATATATATTATGGTTGGTTAAAATTTAAAGTTTATTTTGTTAAAGGATAAAATATTAATTATTTAGAGTAAGGTATTTCATTTATGTCAACCTGAATTCAGTGTCATAATTCTCATACAATACAGTCATGAATATTTTTGTTTTTATCAGAAACTGAAAAATTATAAAGTTTTCCAAAATACAGGGTATAAATAAAGATAAATTATAAAGAAAATTATTCTTCACAAACATATCTGTTTAATATGTTTTAAGTATGTAATTTCTCGCATTTAATGGGTGCGATGATGCGCCTCACAAGTTAACGCGTGTCACCTTTGTGCTAACAACATGGCTTGTGCCACTTTGTTCTTGTACTTAGTGCCAAGATAATTCAAGAGATTATAGATATTTTAAAAGATTCAACTTAATAAGAGTAAACAACACTTGAAAATGGCTGACTGGTTGAATCTGTTGTTCGACGTCCTCATTCTTGAAAATGATTTTTTTTTTTACTCTTCTTTAAACTCCTCAGAAATTTAATTTTCTTTCTGCATATTTCTTACATATTAATAATCTATGTTCACTGTAACACACTACTGCGTAACCATAAATCTGCCACAATGCATAAATCATAAACCTATCGACGTCACACAGCATGGCATGAGTACATACTGAAGAACTTCTTTGTCATCCGGTGCTTTGCAGAAGGCGAGGCACTGAAGAAGGCTGGTTGAATATAGAAGGGATTTGCTCCTTGTTAGGCGACTGACTCTCTCTCCTGTATGTGACTCTTGAAGAGAAGCAGATGAAGTGGAGAGAGAGGGGCGGGCAAATCGTTTGGGAAGAAGGGAACAGTTTTCCTGCTGATGCTCGGAGCGAACGAATATTTACGAGCGAAGACAATCCAGGGGATCTGCGAGTTCTTAAGAGGAATTCTACCTCAGGATTCCAAAAGTAAGGCCTGATATACAGAGTCTAAATGTTATAAATCGCAACACCTGTCGAAATTAAGATATAAAATTAAATGGATTTATCGGCGTGTATGGAAGGGGGGGAATTCTAAAGCGAAAAGTCCACCCAATGCACTGATCAGATTAATTAATTAAAGACACAATACGGATTTTTTTTTTGGATGGAAGGTAATCATATACCACTCAAACATATGTAGTGGTTTTTCCCTTTCCTTTTAATGGTTCCTCCGAGCCATTCAGGGTCCTGGCCCTTATTCGGTTCCGTAATCATATTTTCACAGAGGGTAGGACTCCTTGGACGAGTGATCAGCCGCTACCTAAACACAGGGAAACACAAATACAGAATAGACGCATACACACACCAAACTTCCCTTACTTACTGAAATGAAGGAGAACAGAACAGTAGAGAATTACTTATAAACGGGTTTCATGAGGTCTGAAAAAATGGCATTATTTTTGTGCTTATATTTTCACAGACATCAGCCAACTCACTTCAATAATTAAACTACACCATAATTTTAGTGCCTGTGTGTATGTCCTTGCAATCTGATCTTCATTCTGCAGTTACATATCGATAGAGAAACATATTGAGTTGTCACAGAGTCCATACGAGTGAGACTGTTCCCCCTGTTCATTGTTTTTTCTATATTTGTGCATATTTATTTATGTATAAGATAACTGAAATAAAAGTCCTGCAAACATTGAGAACCGTACATGGTTTTCAACAACAGAAATGGTTCCATTAAAGTATATATCTGTTAGGAATTTCTGAACTCCGCTTAACAACAGACGAAGACTTAAAAGCAGCTATGAAGGAATACTTTAACGACTTCAGATCGTCAGTATGGAAGGCGATGTCCAGAAGAACACGAGGAAAGATTAAAATTTGTGCGGATAATTGATGGGAGCATGCAGATAACTTCTAACTAGCATGCACAGGGAATATGTAGCCTCCCTGTAAATATCAAAATTGAATAAACGATAAAATAGTATATTTACCGCTATATATAAGGATCTAAATACGGAGATAATAGGAAGTTGAGGTAAAACTCCACGCATTCGTAAAATTTGCCTGTTTCATACTCTTGATAATTTTCCCTCGGAACAAAGGCTCCCCCTTTGCTCCTTACATATGACGTTGAGTGCAACCCGGTCTGAGAGTTGCGGCGAAGAGAAAAGCATCACTATCGCTCCTGGGAGTCTAACATCTGCCATCCAGCAATTGGCCAATTACGTCACTGAATTAACTATCCAAATTTCACAGACTTAGGCCAGTTCAAATCATATTCGTTCAAACTACTCATAACTCGAAATCTATGGGAAAGAATTCAACTTGAGAACTGACGGCCGTCCAGCTGCCCAACAAGAAACAACAGAAACAATAAAATAAACAAGCCAAAAAACATAAGTAAACAAGAATAAAAAACACCCCTTTTCCAAAAGAAATTCCTTGCTTTTTACGGAAACCGAAACATTATTATATTTTCTACTATATTCCGCCCGTGGACCTAATTCCAAAGTAGCCGGGGTAGCGCAGTCGTTTTAGCGACAGCCTAGGTGTCTGAGTTCGAGTCCCGCTAGGGGTAAGAGTTTTCTCCTCTTCACGTTTTCCAGACCACCCAGCCTCCTATCCAATGCGCACAGAAGAATTTTTCCTCGGATGTAAAGCTGCAGAGGCGTTAAACTGACCACTAATCTCCAACCAGTGCCGAAGTCAAGCATGCGTCGATTTATACAGCCACTCCCTCATACATATACATGGCGTGGTTCTTAAACAGTTAAGCACAGCGACAACTTTATCTCAGTGGATCTCATCCGAAGACAATTATATTAGGTGCATACTGTCATATCATACTTAAAATTCATTTCATTGTTAGTCTCTCAAATCACTTATTCCCTTCACGTTTTCCGGCCAACATTTTTACTTCTTACACATCTCCCACTGTCACGCCTTATCCTCTTTCATTCGATTAGCCATTTAGCATTTGTTAAACGCATAAAATATTAAGCAGCTCATCATACAGTTCTGTCCATCTTGCTACATCTCTCGACTGTAAAAATATTTGTCTTGACAGAACAATGTCACAGTAGGCATGTGATACATAAAGAATTGACCGGGTCTGGTTGATTTAAATCCAAGTCAGCTTAACACCAGATGTAAGTCAGCTAATAAAATTCGTTTATTCAAATTGAGTACATCGGTTGAAAGCAATTCGTCTGTCCCCGAAGATGGATTGATGCCGTCATGCTCTCCCGTTGCTTTCCGACTACTGTCCCCCTATTCACTCTGCTTGCAGTGGTTGGTGACGACAGATATTCAAACCGCTCTTCTGAACTGGATTTATGTTATCATAAGTCTTTGCGGTGTTGGAGCTGAAAAGACTTGGGTGAGGGAAGAGGACGTTATATACAAGGGTTTTTGGTGATCTACTGCCGCTACTGTCACCACTAATACAGACTAAATTCTAACGCAGAACTTAAAGGACCGTTCAACTTACAACATTGCAGGTTCCTCTTCATGAATCATTTTCCTGTGAGTTGCGAACTCCTCAAACAGTAGTCTCTGTTATCGGCCTGGAATGTAGAAGGATCATACCTTAAGAACCAGGTCGAAAGCCAATGGCATTTTCTATTATATTATAAACATTCCAATACAGAAATAAGAAAATAAGGTATATCTGTGCTTAACTAATTAAGCTTTACGCCATGAAGGCGTATGGGGGAGTAGATGTATAGATCCACGTTCTACTTGACCTCGGGACTAGCTGGAGGCGAATAGTCAGATTCAAGCCCCGGCCGCTTTACCCCGGGTACCCATTGGAAAGGAGGCTGGTTGTGCCCCAGGTCCAGTCTGGACGACGTGGAGGAGAGAAAATGTTTCACCTTTAATTCTTAAGTTTTATAGGGTTTTGAAGAAGGTGTATAATACTCAAAATTACTGGGTTCTTGGACTTTGTCCATTTTCCGGTATTCTAAACACTTACTTACTTATTCATGGAGCTGAGCCCTTCTGGAGGAGCCGCCAATTCTGCAGCTACTCAAGAATTTACCAGCATTTTATGGAACCCGAAGGTTCATTACCGTGTTCACAGGAGCCCTCCACTGGTCCCTATCCTGAGCCAGATCTATC